>NC_087575.1:3700159-4064426 GCF_036250125.1 Pseudopipra pipra
TCTTCATGTCAAACAGCTCTGTGGGCACAGCGGGGTCACAGAGTAGGGTATGAGACAGGCACTGCCACCTCCGTGTCCCCTGCACAGCCTGGCACTGCCACCCAGCTGCTGGTACAGCCCCGGTGCCCAAAATTGATGTACTTCATGTCAAACCTCGGCCTGTGGGCACAGCAGGGTCACAGAGTAGGGTATGAGACAGGGCACTGCCACCCCGTGTCCCCTGCACAGCCTGGCACTGCCACCCAGCCCCTGTACCAAAATTTGATGTACTTCATGTCAAACCTCAACCCTGGCAGCTGTCCTGGTTGTGGGCACAGCAGTATCACAGAGAGGGGCACAGGGTGGGCACTGCCACCCCCATGTCCCCTGCACAGCCTGGCACTGCCACCCAGCCCCTGTGCCCAAAAATTCGTGTGCTTCATGTCGAACACCTCTGTGGGCACAGCGGGCTCACAGAGCCAGGCACTGCCATGTCCCTGTCCCCTGCACAGCCTGGCACTGCCACCCAGCCCCTGTGCCCAAAAATTCGTTGTGCTTCATGTCGAACAGCTCTGTGGGCACAGCGGGGTCACAGAGAGGGGCACAGGGTGGGCACTGTCCCCTAGAGCCCCCGGCCCTGCCCCCCAGCCCCTGGCACAGCCCCGTGCCCTCACCAGGACAGGGTGTACTCGGTGCCCTTGATGCCCTCGATGACCATCCAGGGCTGGTCCTCCTTGGCACGGGGGGGCCCCTCGAAGTTGGTCCTGCGATACTCCAGCACGTAGTGGTCGATCTTGCCGCCCTCCTCGGGCATCCTCCATGCCAGGCTCACGCAGTTATCGGCCACCAGCGACTCCGCCAGGTCGATCTCGGGCGCGCTGGGCACTGCCCGCGGGAGCGGCCGTGCCAGGGGACCCCCTCCCTCACACATGGGGGGTCCCAGCACCCCCCGGGCACCCTCCGGGCACCCCCCGGGCACCCAGAGCTCCCACGGGCTCGGCAACCCACAGACTCCTGGGGTGGGACCTGCAGGACCCCCGGGCACAGCACCCTGGGGACCTCACCCTGGCATTCCAGGGACCCCCAGAATGGCACCCACTGCACCCCATGGGCACAGACCCTGAGGATCTCACCCTGGCATTCCAGAGACCCCCAGCACCCACAGGATCCATGGGCACAGCACCCTGGGGACCCCACCTGTGACACCCCCAGAGACCCCTAGAATGGCACCCACTGCATCCCTGGCACAACACCCTGGGGACCCCACCCGTGGCATTCCAGAGCCCCCCAGCACAGCCCCCGCTGCACCTCTGGGCACAGCACCCAAATCCCCTCCTCCCTCCACCCTTGGCACCCTCCCACCCCTCTGGATGAGGCACCACAGGGCACCCCAAACCTGGCTCCCCCCCCCAGGTCCTCACCCCCTAAACCCTGCCCCCCACCCTGGTGCCACTGCCCTGCCAGGCAGGCACTGCCCTCCCCCGTGCCCCCCGTGCCCCTGGTACCTGGCAGGAAGGTGAGGGCCTGGAGCAGGCGCCGTTCCTGGGCAAAATCCACCATCAGGTGGCTCATGTTGTCGCTCACCTTGGCCTTGAGCGAGAGGCGGAAGGCGGGTGCCATCGTCACGCTGTGCCAGGGACACGGGGCTCAGCGGGGCCAGGGAGGGCACCCAGACGGCCCTGAGCGCTGCCACCACCCCAAGGGAGGGTGGGGAGGTGTGGGCACGGCCACCCCAGTGCCCACAGGGCCACCCCAGCGCCCAGGGGACCACCCTCTGTGGGACTGTGGCTGCAGGGAGAGGAGGTACCCAGGGACATCCAGGGTGGCACCCACTGCACCCCTGGGCACAGCACCCTGGGGATCCCACCCATGGCATCCAGGGACCCCCCCCAGTGCTGCACCCACAGATCCCATGGGCACAGCACCTTTGGGACCCCACCCTGGCATCCAGGGACCCCCAACACCGACAGGACCCCTGGGCACAGCACCCTGGGGACCCCACCTGTGGCATCCACAGACCCCCAGGATGGCACCTGCTGGGCATAGCACCTTGGGGACCCCACCTGTGGCATCCAGGGACCCCCAGGGTGGCCCCCCGCTGCACCCCCGGGCACAGCACCCTGGGGACCCTACCCATGGTATCCACAGACCCCACCCATGGTATCCACAGACCCCCCAGGATGGCACCTGCTGGGCACAGCACCCTGGGGACCCAACCCTGGCATTCCAGGGACTCCCAGGATGGCCTCTGCTGCACCCCTGGCCACAGCACCCTGGGGACCCCACCCGTGGCATCCAGGGACCCCCAGCACTGCACCCCCAGATCCCCTGGGCACAGCACCCTGGGGACCCACCCAGGGCATCCAGAGACCCCCAGAATGGCCCCCAGGAGGAGGAGGAGGATGAAGAGGTAGGGGGTTAGTGGGGCTGGGGGGTCTCGGGGGGGCCGTACCTATCCTTGATCTGTTTGCCGCCTTGTGAGCGCAGAGGGAAGAGCAGGAGAGAAGAAGCAGGTGAGAACTGCAGAGCCAGGGAGGGGGGGCAGCATGCGGGACCCCCCGGGCACAGCCCCCTGCAGCCCGTGGCACAGCAGCACACAGCGTGTCCTGCATCCCACAGCATCCCACAGCATCCCACAGCATGTCCCTGCATCCCACAGCATCCCTGCATCCCACAGCATCCCACAGCGTGTCCCTGCATCCCACAGCGTGTCCCTGCATCCCAGAGCATCCCAGAGCATCCCAGAGCATCCCACAGCATCCCAGAGCATCCCACAGCATCCCACAGCATGTCCCTGCATCCCAGAGCATCCCACAGCATGTCCCCTGCATCCCACAGCATCCCACAGCACCCCATACAGTCCCTGCATCCCACAGCATCCCAGAGCATCCCAGAGAATCCCACAGCATGTCCCTGCATCCCACAGCATGTCCCTGCATCCCACAGCATCCCAGAGCATCCCTGTATCCCACAGCATCCCACAGCGTGTCCCTGCATCCCACAGCATCCCACAGCACCCCATAGAGTCCCTGCATCCCACAGCATCCCAGAGAATCCCACAGCATGTCCCTGCATCCCACAGCATCCCTGTATCCCACAGCAGCCCCGTATCCCACAGCATCCCACAGCATCCCTGCAGCCCACAGCACAGCATCCTTATATCCCACAGCTTCCCTGTATCCCATAGCACAGCAACCCTACATCCCATGGCACAGCATCCCTGCATCCCACAGCATCCCTGCATCCCATGGCCCAGCATCCCAGCATCCCACAGCATCCCTGCATCCCATGGCCCAGCATCCCAGCATCCCACAGCATCCCTCAGCACAGCATCCCTGCACCCCCCCAGTGCCCCCCTGGCACAGCACCCCCCTGGCACACATCCCAGTGCCCCCCATGTCCCTGCCAGGGCGCCCCTTTGGGGTCCCTCACGCTCCTCGTGCTCCCCCCCAGCCCCACAGCCAGCCCGGCACAGACAGAAAGGGGGGTGCCCATCCCAGGGGGTGCCCATCCCAGGGGAGTGCCCATCCCGGGGGGGGCATCAACCAGCCAGCCTGGGGGGGTGTCAGGACCCCGCCCAGCGCGGGGGGCAGCCGGGCAGGGCCCCCCACCTGGGAGAAGTCGTGGTGGTTGGCAGCGCCCAGGGCCTGGTTGGCCGCCTCCAGCAGCTCCTCCGAGCTCTCCAGGGCCTTGGAACACGCGGCGAGCTGGGCCTGGGAACGGGCAGGGAACAGGGAACAGGGAACAGGGACCAGGGAACAGGGAACAGGGAACAGGGAACAGGGAACAGGGAAGGGGCGGGAGGTGGGTGAGGGTGCCCACAGGGGGGCACAGGGGGGCACGGGGGGCACAGTGCCCACCTGCAGCTCGTAGGTGCGGCTGGCGCGCTCCTGCTTGATCTTCATCACCATGTCCTCCTTGAGCTCGTCCAGCAGCGAGTACAGAGACTGGAACTCGGCCTCCAGGTCCTCCTGTGCCCGTGCAGAGTTGGCCTGGGCACAACCCCCCCCAGCCGGGGCATCAGCAAGGGGACACCCCACCTGGAGGGTCCACAGGGGGCACAGGTGCCATCCCCTACAGGGGACAGGGAAGTCCCATCCCATCCCAGGGGGCAGGGAGGTCCCACCCCACCTGGAGGGTCCACAGGGGGTACAGAGGTGCCATCACACCCAGGGGGGTGGCCAGGGGGTACAGAGGTCCCATCTCAGCCCTGGGGGTACCCAGGGGACAGGGAAGTCCCATCCCATATCCAGGGGTCCACAGGGGGCAGGGAGGTCCCACCCAGGAGGGTACCCAGGGGACAGGGAGGTCACAGCTGGGGGTCCCCAAGGGACAGGGAGGTCCCATCCCAGCCAGGGGGGCATCCAGGGGGCACAGAGGTTCCACCCCACCCAGGAGGTGCCCAGGGGGCACAGAGGTGCCATCCTATACCAGGGGGTCCACAGGGGGCAGGGAGGTCCCAAACCACCCTGAGGGGTACCCAGGGGGCACGGTTCCCACCCCAGGGGGTCCCCAAGGGGCAGGGAGGTGCCATCCCACCCAGGGGGGTACTCAGGGAGCACAGAGGTCCCACTCGGGGGTCTCCAGGGGACAAGGAGGTCCCATCCCACCCAGAGGGGTCCCCCCCTCCCCCGGTACCTCCACATTCTGGATCATCTGCTTGAGGGAGTAGATGAAGTTCTGGATCTCCTCATTCTTCACGGCGAGGGTGGTGATGATCTTCCGCAGAGACTCCTGCCCGGCGCCCTGTGCCCGCAGTCAGCCCCCCGCGGGCACCCCCGGGCACCCCCCGCACCCCCCGGACCCCCCCGGGGCGCGTCCCCGTCCCCGCCGGGCCCGGCCGTGCCAGGAGCGGGGACAGGCGGGAGCTCCGGGCTGGAGGAGCCGCATGACTTGGCAAGTGTGTGTGTGTGTGTGTGTGTGTGAGGGCAGCGAGGGGACAGTCCCGAGCCCCCCGTTCCTCCTGAGCCCACTCCATCCCCCCTGAGCCCCCCCGTTTCTCCTGAGCCCCCCCGTTCCTCCTGAGCCCCCTCTGTCCCCCTTGAGCCCCCTCCGTCCCTCCTTTGCCATCCTCAACCCCTGTATCCCTCCATCCTCCGTCCCTCATCCCTCCTTCTCCATCCCTGTCCCTCCCTCCTTCCATCCCTCCTTCCCTCCTTCCTTCCTTCCTTTCCCTCCTTCCCGTCCTCCCTCCTCCTCCCTTCCTCTTTCCCCTGTCCCTCCATCCCTCTGGCTTCCGTCCCTCTCCCATCCATCCCTCCATCCCTCCTTCCTCCATCTCTCCGGCCCCTCTTCCTCCATCCTTCCGGCGCCTCTTCCTTCATCCCTCCTGCTTCATTTCCCTCCCTCCCCGCTTCCCTCCTTCCTCCACCCCTCCATCCCCTCTTCCTCCATCCCTTCTTCTTCATCCCTCCCTCCTTCCTTCCCTCCTTTCTGTCTTCTCCTTTTCCTCCCTCTTTCCCCCATCTCTCCATCCCCTCTTCCTCCATCCTTCCGGCGCCTCTTCCTTCATCCCTCCCTTTTCATTTCCCTGCTTCTCCACTCCCCTCCTTCCTCCCTCCACCTTTCCATCCCTCCCTCCCTCTCCATCCCTCCCTCCCTCCCTTCTCCCCCCTCCCTCCATCCTCCACCCCCCCCCTCCCGCTCCCTCCCCACCCCTCCATCCGCTCTTCCTCCATCCCACCGTCCCCTCCTCCTCCTCCCTGCCCTCCGGGTGCCCTCCGGGTGCCCCCCGGTGCCCCCCGGGCCCGGCCCGGCCCCACCTGGTCGCCCATACCGGGCCGGCCCCGCCGCCGCTCGGGCCCCGCCGACACCAACAAAGGGGGAGCGGCGCCCCCGCCCCGCCCCCGGACACGCCCCCGGCAGGCCACGCCCACCGGCCACGCCCAGTGGGATGTGTATGGTAGAGGTGTGGTTTATTTGTGGGCGTGGTCTAGGATGGGTGTGGTGGGGGCGTGGCCGCGCGGCGTGATGGGAGTTGTAGTCCTGGGGACATCTGGGATGGGGGGTCCGACAGGGAAAGGGGGGCATGGGGGGGACGGTGTCACATGGGGGGACAGGAAGGGGACAGTGTCACACTGAGGGGGACAGAGAGGGGACAGTGTCACATGGGGGGACAGAGATGGGACAGTGTCATACCGGGGGGCACAGTGTCACACAGGGAGGGCAGAGAAGGGACTGTCACACTGTGGGGGACAGAGTGGGGACACCGGAGGGGCAGAGAGGTGGCAGTGCCACACTGAGGGGGACAGAGCAGGGACAGTGTCCCACCGGGGGGGGGACAGAGAGGGGACAGTGTCACACCATGAGAGACAGTGTCACACTGAGGGGGACACGATGGGGACAGTGTCACACTGAGAGGGGACAGAGCAGGGACAGTGTCACACGGGGGGGACAGAATGGGGACAGTGTCACGCGGGAGGGGCAGAGAGGGGACAGTGTCACACCGGGGGGACAGAGCAGGGACAGTGTCACATGGGACACACACAGTGTCACACGGGGGGTGTCCCAGTCCCGGACCCCCCGCCCTCCCCACTCCCCCGGGTGGCCGTGCTGGGCCCCCCCAGCCCTCCCGGGGACAGGAGGTGTGTCCCCCTCTCGGGGGGCTCCGGGGGGGTCTCCAGGTGACACGTCCCATGTGTGGGGACATGGAATCCACACAGGATGGGCTGGGGGCCTGTGGAGGTGCCACCTCGCTCCAGAGGGTGTCCCACAGCCCTCCCTGCCTGTCCCCACCCCTGACCACATCCCTGGCCCCGTTCCAGGCCCCATTACTGTCCCCATCCTTGTCCAACTCCCTGTCCCCAATACCAACCCTGTCCCCATCCCTGTCCAACTCTATCCCCAACCCCATCCCTGTCCAATTCCCCATCCTTGTCCCCATCCCTGTCTCCATCCTTGTCCCCATTCCTCTCCTCATCCCTGTCTCCATCCCTATCTCTGTCTCCATCTTTCCTCATCCCTGTCCCCATTCCTGTGCAAATCCCTGTCCACAACTCCATCCCTGTCCAATTCCCCATCCCTGTTCCCATCCCTGTCTCCATCCCTGTCTCCATCCCTGTCCCCATCCCTGTCTCTGTCCCCACCCCTGTCCCCACCCCTGTCCCCATCCCTGTCCCCATCCCTATTTCTGTCCCCATCCCTGTCCCCATCCCTATTTCTGTCCCCATCCCTGTCCAAACCCCCATCCCTGTCCCCATCCCTGTCCCCATCCCTATTTTTGTCCCCATCCCCATCCAAATCCCTGGAATCCCTGTCCCCATCCCCCGCCCCCTCTCCCGGCCCCCTCCCTGTCCCCGTGTCCCCCCCCGGTGTCACCGCGCGGGGCGGAAGCCGCGGTGTCGCCTCTGCCGGGGGGGACGAAGGGCCGGGAGGCTGCGGGGACACGGCGGCGCTTTGGGGACAAGGACAGCGCGGGGACAGGGGGACGCGGCCCCTCCGAGGGGGATGTGGGGGCTCGGGGTCCTCATCCCCCTCCTCGGCGGTGAGTGGGGGACACGGGGGACACGGGGGACACGGGGGCTGGGCCGGGGGGGAGGACAGGCCACCCGCGGGGCACTGGGGCAGGGGGGCTGCTGGGGACAACTGTCCTGAGGGTTGGGGACACTGCGTGGGGACAGGTTGGGTGGACGGGGGTGGGGACAGGGCTGGAGGGGGGGACAGGGCAGGGATGGACAGGGGGGACACGGGGAGGGGACAGGGTGGGGTCAGACAGGGGGAGGGGGGACAGGGAGGGGACAGAGATGGGGACAGGGAGAGGACAGAGATGGGGGGACAGAGAGGGGACAGAGGTGGGGGGACACGGAGGGGACAGAGATGGGGACAGAGAGGACAGAGGTGGAGGATAGGGAAGGGGAAGACGTGGGGGGATAGAGAGAGGACAGAGCTGGGGGGACAGGGAGGGGACAGAGGTGGAGGACAGGAAGGGGTCAGGGCGTGTGGTGACAGGATGGGGCTCGTGGTCAGAGGCAGCGGTGACAGAGGACACGTGGGCAGCGAGCCTGGCACCCCCTGTCCCCTGCACCCGGGGGACCCGGGGTGGGCCGGGGGGTGACAGCCCCCCGCGACCCCCGCGCTGTCCCCACAGCGGGCGCCCTGCGGGTGCTGCAGAGCCCGGGCGAGGCGCGGGTGACAGCGGGTGACACGGTGGCCCTGGGCTGCCGGGTGGAGGTGGCCGAGCGCCGGTACCAGCTGCGGATGGAGTGGGTGAGGGCCGGGGGGGCGCGGGGCGATCTGTGCCACCCGCCTGGGCACCCTCGGCCCCGCGCCCCCCGACCCCTGTGCCCCCCCCCTCCGCCTGGCCTGGCAGTCCCCCCGGGCCACCCTGAGCCTGCCCCGGGTGTGGGACAACGACAGCGGGCACTACCTGTGCCGGGTGACCCTGGAGATCCCCCGCTACGCCACGGCCACCGGCGCGGGCACCGTCATCACCGTCACCAACGGCACCGATGGCACCGATGGCACCGGCACCGGGCACGAGGGCACCGCCGGTACCGCCGGGACCCCCCAACCCTGCCCCGGGGGGCTCGGGGGGTCACTGGGACACCCCGCTGGGCACGGGGGCAGGGAGGGGGGCACGGGGAGGTGGCATCACCGAGGGGCTTGGGGGGATCCTTGTGGGGTTGGTGGGGTCACCGAGGGGTTGATGGGATCCCTGGGGGGGTTGATGGGGTCCCTGGGGGAGTGGCATCGTTCTGGGGGTTGATAGGGTCACCAAAGAGTTGATGGGGTCACTGAGGGGTTGATGGGGTCCCTGGAGGGGTTGAAGGGGTCCCTGGGGAGGTTGAAGGAGTCCCTGGGGGAGTGGCATCGTTTTGGGGGTTGATGGGGTCACTGAGCAGTTGATGGGGTCACTGCTGGGGTTGATGGGGTCACCCAGGGGTTGGTGAGGTCCCTGAAGGGGTTGATGGGGTCTCTGGGGGAGTGGCATCATTGGGGGGGTTGATGGGGTTCCTGAGGGGTTCATGGGGTCATTGGGAGGTGGCATCATTGCAGGGGTTGATGGGGTCACCGAAGAGTTGATGGGGTCCGTGAAGGGCTTGATGGGGTCCCTGTGGGGTGGCATCATTTTGGGGGTTGATGGGGTCACTGAGCAGTTGATGGGGTCCCCGAGGGGTTGAGGGGGTCACTGGGAGGTGGCATCATTGCAGGGGTTGATGGGGTCACTGAAGAGCTGATGGGGTCACCGAGGGTGCCAGCAGTGGCGGAGGGTGACCCTGCTGGGTGTGTGTTCACAGGGGTGCTGGGGGGGGTGCTGGGGGGCCTGGGGGGCACAGCCCTCCTGGGGACGGCCCTCCTCGGCTACTGCTGCTGGCACAGGAGCTCAGGTAACCCCGGCCCCAAATACCCCCTCCCCAAACTTCCCAGCCCCAAATACCCCCTCCCCAAATACCCCCTCCCCAAATCTCCCAGTCCCCAAATACCCTGCCCCCAAATATCCCTGGCTCCAAATACCCCAACCCCAAATACCCCATCCCCAAACTTCCCAGTCCCCAAATAGCCCATCCCCCAATACCCCATGCCCAAACCTACCAGTCCCCAAATACCCTGCCCCTAAATATCCCTGGCCCCAAATACCCCCTCCTGAAATACCCCAACCCCAAATACTCCAACCTCAAATACTCCATTCCCAAATACCCCCTCTCCAAATACCCCAGCCCCAAATACCCTAATCCCAATACCCCCTCCCCAAACACCCCATTCCCAAATACCCCCTCCCCAAATACCCTGTCCCCAAATACCTCACCCCCCTATAACCCATCCCCCAATACCCCTTCCCCAACACCCTGTCCCCAAGTCCCTAAATACTGTTCCCAAATATCCCATTCCCAAATACTCCGCCCCCGAAGCCCCCAACCCCAAATCCCCCACCCCCCCCTTGCCCCCTGGCCCCTGCCCCTCCTCCCCCCGTGCCCAAACCCCCCCAAAAACCTCTTGCGCCCCCCCCCCCCACGCCCCCCACCTCCCCCGGGGGTCCCCCGGTGCCACCCCCCGTGCCCCGCCCTGGGGGGCAGGAGCGGCCACACCCCAAACCAGACCCCGCCCCCCAGACACGCCCATCTACCAGAACGTGGTGCCCCCCCCGGCGCGGGACCCCAAAAAGCTGCCCCCGCCCCCCGCCGCGGTGCCGACGGACAACCCGTACCAGGGGGGGCCGTGGTGGGCACGGGGCCCCCCCGCTGCCCCCTGGCCCTGAAAATACCCCGATGTGCCCCCGGTGCCCGGCGGGGGGGAGGGCATCCCCTCCCCCGGCAGGAACCCCCCCAAAAATCGTGTTTTGCAGCATCTCGGACCCCTCTCCGTGTCCTCTGTGCCCCCCCCCGCGCCAGCCGGTGCCACCCCAGTGTCCCCAGCCCGGCCACCACGCGTGGTGGGCACTGGGACAGCCCCCGGAGCCCCCCATTCCTGGGAATCCCCCCGGATTGTGCGGGGGGGGCAGGAAGCCAGGACCACCCTCGGCGGGGGGGTGGCAGTGCCATCAGCCCCCCCACACCATGGGGGTGAGCCCCCACGACTGGGGGTGACCCCTGGCAGTGCCACCCTGTTCTGTGCCCGTGGCCGTGTCCTGGGGGGCTCATCCTGACTCCCCCCTTCACCCTGGGGGGTCCTGGGGGGGGAGCACAGGGTCAGGAACCCACGGGGTGGCATCGGGGGGGACACTGGTGGCAGTGCCAGGATGAGGACCCCACGCACTGTGCCCAGGGTGGGACACGGGTGGCAGTGCCAAGATCAGGACCCCACACACTGTGCCCAGGGTGGGACACCGCTGGCAGTGCCACCATCTCGCCCTCCCTCTCACGTCGTGCCCAGGCTGGGACACTGGTGGCAGTGCCAAGATCAGGAGCCAAAGTGGTGGCATCAGGAGGGTACACCAGAGGCAGTGCCAAGATCAGGACCCTTCCCACACCGTGCCCAGGGTGGGACACCATTGGCAGTGCCGAGATCACAACCCCAAACTGTGCCCAGGATGGGACACTGCTGGCAGTGCCACCTCTGGCAGTGCCACCCCTTTACCCTCCCTCCCACCCTGTGACGAGGGTGGGACACTGGTGGAAGTGCCAAGATCAGGAGCCCAAGTGGTGGCATCAGGAGGGGACACTGGTGGCAGTGCCAAGATCAGGACCCTTCCCACACTGTGCCCAGGCTGGGACACCGCTGGCAGTGCCACCCCCTCACCCTCCCTCCCACCCTGTGACAAGGGTGGGACACCGGCGGCAGTGCCAAGATCACAACCCCACACTGTGCCCAGGCTGGGACACCGCTGGCAGTGCCACCCTCAGCAGTGCCACCACCTCGCCATCCCTCCCACCCTGTGACAAGGATGGGACACCGGTGGCAGTGCCAAGATCAGGACCCTTCCCACACCGTGCCCAGGCTGGGTCACTGCTGGCAGTGCCACCCTGGGCAGTGCCACCCCCTCGCCCTCCCTGCCCCGAGAGCGGGCAGAGCGTGCCCATCCCTGTGCCACACACGCGGGGCTTTCCTGGGGTCCCGGGGCTTTATTGGGGTGCCGGGGCTGTGCCGGGGGTCACGGGGGCTGCACGGCCACGGGGTACAGCAGGGCCATGTGCCGTGCCCCCCGCACGGGCAGTGCCCGGGCCGTGTAGTGCCGCACGGCCGCGGGCACCGACGGGAAGGCGGCGCCGGCGCGGCCCAGGGTGAAGTGCTGCTCCCGCGTCCTCGTGAGCTTCACGTGCACGAAGCCCTGGCTGCTCCTGGGAGCCGGGATCCAGGGAATGAGGGAGGGATCCGGGATCCAGGGAATGAGGGAGGGAGCCGGGATCCAGGGAATGAGGGAGGGGCGGGAATGGGGATGGGGACAACCGTGGGGATGGGGGACACTGGCCGGGGCAAGGGATGGGAGTGGGGATGGGAATGGGGACTGGGATTGGGGCAGGGATAGGGGTGGGGGTGGGGACTGGGATGGGGATGGGGACAAAGGTTGGGATGGGGGACATCGGTCAGGGCAAGGGATGGAAGTGGGGATGGGGATTGGGATTGGGGCAGGGATAGGGGTGGGGATGGGGACTGGGATGGGGATCGGGATGGGGATGGGGGGGACACCAGGCAGAGCAAGGGATGGGGATGGGGACTGGGATTGGGGCAGGGATAGGGGTGAGGGTGGGGATTGGGACAGGGACAGGGATGAAGATGGGGATGGAGGTTGGGATGGGGATTGGGACAGATAGTGGGACAAAGAAAGGGATTGGGAGAGGGATTGGGACAAAGATGGGATGTGCCACGGTCCGTGGGGGCTCCTCCACAGGAATGGGGATGGGGACTGGGATTGGGGCAGGGATAGGGATAGGGATGGGGTTTGGGACAGGGGTGGGGACAAAGGTGGGGATGGGGAGACACGAACCAGAGCAAGGGATGGGAATGGGGATGGGGATGGGAATGGGGATGGGGATGGGAATGGGGATGGGGGACACCAACCAGAGCAAGGGATGGGGATGGAGATCGGGACAGGGATGGGGACAAGGATGGGGATGGGGACAGAGATGGGGATGGGGACAGAGATGGGGACACCACCCAGAGCAGGGGCAGGGGGTGGCACCTCCGTGGGGCCCCCACCCCAGTCAAGGGGTCCTGTGCCTGTCCCGCCTGGCTCCGTGTGTGGAGCTGTGCCAGGACACGGGCATGGGGAGGGACAGGGGGGGATCACCCAGCTCCCGGCCCTGCCCCCTGCCCGGGCACCCCCGGGGCTGTCCCCATGTCCCCCGGGGCTGTCCCCATGTCCCCCCAGGGCTGTCCCCATGTCCCCCCCGGGCTGTCCCCACGTCCCCCCAGGGCTGTCCCCACGTCCCCCCAGGCTGTCCCCATGTCCCCCAGGCTGTCCCCATGTCCCCCCGGGGCTGTCCCCATGTCCCCCCGGGGCTGTCCCCATGTCCCCCAGGCTGTCCCCGTGTCCCCCCAGGGCTGTCCCCACGTCCCCCCAGGGCTGTCCCCATGTCCCCCAGGCTGTCCCCGTGTCCCCCCAGGGCTGTCCCCATGTCCCCTCAGGCTGTCCCCACGTCCCCCCCAGGCTGTCCCCATGCCCCCCAGCCCCCGGCTCACCGCAGGGACAGTGAGTAGTCGTCGGGGCTGGTCTCGCAGTCCCGCACCAGGAAGCTGCCCTCGCGGCACAGCGCCAGCAGCGTCTCGGCGCCCGCCCGCCCGATGGGGCCGTGGTACCACCTGCGTGGGGCTGGGCGTCACCATGGGGCACCACCGGGCACCAGGGGTCACCAGGAGCACCAGGGGTCACCACTGGGCACCAGGGGTCACCACGGGGCACCAGGGGTGACCAGGGGCACCCTCTGTGCCGTGGGGGATCGTTCCCACTGCTTGGATCTGTTACTAGTGGAGGGCAACCCCCCGGGGACCTGTCTGTGCCATGGGGCACCTCCCGTGGCATGGAGCCAGCCGTGGCATTGCCATTGGACACACAGCCATGGCAGGGGCACCCAGACATGGCATGGGCCACCCAATCATGGCATGGGCCACCCAGACATGCCATGGGTCACCCAGACATGGCACTGGACACCCAGACATGGCATTGGCCACCCAGTCGTGGCATTGGTCAGCTGGCTGTGGCATGGGCCACCCAGCCATGGCGTGGGCCACCCAGCCATTGTGTGGGCCACCCAGCCATGGCATGGACACCCAACCATGGCATTGGACACCCAGACATGGATTGGCCACCCAATCATGGCATGGGCACCCAGCTGTGCCATTGGCCACCCAGCTGTGGCATGGACCACCCAGACATGACATGGACTACGCAGCTGTGCCATTGGCCACCCAACCATGGCATGGGCCACCCAGACATGGCACTGGACACCCAGCTATGGCATGGGCACCCAACCATGGTATTGGCCACCAAATCATGGTATTGGGCACCCAACCACACCATGGGGCACCTCCCACGTCATGGAGCCAACCATGCCATGGGACACCCAAGCCCACCAAAGGGACCACCCATGCCATGGGACACCCTCCACCCAAACCCCACCAAAGGGACCCCCCCACGCCATGAGGACCCATTCCTGTCATGGGGCACCCTCCATCCCATGGGGACCCCCCCATACCATGGGGCACCCACCCTCCATGCCATGGGGCACCCTCCACCCCATAACCACCCACCCATGGGACACCCTCCACCCCATAACCACCCACCCTTGGGGTCCCTCTGCCCCCCAGAGCCTCCTGCCCCCCGTGCAGTGCCACCAGGGCACCGATGCCACCCCCTGGGCAGGGCCCCCCCCAGACTCACGCCTGCTTCTCCAGGGGCAGCGAGGTGTCCACGTGCCGGGGGCTGGGGGGGCAGCCCGGCCTGGTGCCCGGGGGGGCCCGGGGGGGCCGTGCCAGCTGCCGGGACAGGCTGGGCGAGCGCTCGGGGCTCTCAAACTGCACTGCAGGGCAAAGGGGGGGTCACCCCACCCCTGCCTGCTGCTGGGGGGGGTACCTCTGGGTGCCACACCACCGAGGGGCAGCCCAGGGGTGTCCCCACCGGGGCTCTGCCCCGTCCTGGGGTCCTGTTGCCACCCGTGGGCACCGGGGCCGGGAGCGATCTGGGGGTCACGGGGTGTTGGTGACACCCCTGGGCACTGGGGGATGTGGGGCTGGGGGACCGTGGGGTGCTGTTGGAGGATGTAGGGGGGCAGGAGTGGCACCCATGGGAACAGGGGAACCCTGGGCTGGTCCCCGTGGGCACTGGAGGATGCTGGGGGGGCAGGAGTGGTACCCATGGTACCTCTGGGATGAAGGGTTGGAGGATTCTGGGGTGGTCCCTGTGGGCACTGGAGGATGCTGGAGGACAGGGATGGTACCCACAGGAGCTGGGGGGCCCTGGGGTGGTACCCAGGGGTGCTGGAGGATGGGGGGGGGGCAGGAGAGGCACCCATGGGAGCTGTGGGGCTGCAGAGTCATACCCGTGGGCACTGGGGGATGTGGGGCTGGGGGACCTTGGGGTGGTACCCACGGGAGCTGGGGGGATATTGAGAGCCAGGGGTGGCACCCACAGGAGATGTAGGACCCCAGGGTGGTACCCAGGGGGGCTGTGGGACCCCAGGGTGGTACCCAGGGGAGCTGTGGGACCCCCGGGTGGTACCCACAGGAGCTGGAGGGATATTGAGAGCCAGGGGTGGCACCCACAGGAGCTGTGGGATCCCAGGGTGGTACCCATGGGAGTTGTGGGATCCCAGGGTGGTACCCATGGGAGCTGTGGGATCCCAGGGTGGTACCCAGGGGGGCTGTAGGACCCCAGGGTGGTACCCACAGGAGCTGGAGGGATATTGAGAGCCAGGAGTGGTACCCATGGGAACTGTGGGACCGCAGGGTGGTACCCATGGGGACCCCAGGGTGTCACCCAGCCCCCCGAGGTGTCACCCAGCCCCCCAGGGTGTCACCCACCCCCCCGGGCCGCGGTCACCTGCGAACGCCCGGGAGATGTGATCCTTCTTCCACTCCCAGGGCTGGTCGTACTCGTCTGCCGGGCGCTCGTCGTCGCGGGGCAGGCGGCTCTCCCGGGCCGGGGGCCCCCCCGGACCCTCCCCGGCCGCCTCCCACTCCTCGGAGGGGGTGTCGTAGAGTTGCGGTCCCCGCCGGGGCCTCCCCCGCCGGCCCTCGCCCTGCCGGGGGCACCCTGGGGACGGCGGGACGGGGCGGTGGGAGGCACCCCGGGACCCCCCCGGGGGGATTGCTGGGGGTGCCGGGGGGGTCACCCACCTGCGGGCTCGTCCTCGCAGCCGCCCTCGGGCGCGGGGTCCTGCTCGCCCTCGAAGGGCTCCGAGTACTCGCTCTCACCAGGGCCCTGGGGGGGGGGTAGCCCGGTGGGTGCCCCGGTGGGTGCCCCGGGTGGGATGGGACCCCCCTGGACCCCCCCGGCAGGTTCCCGTGCCCTGGGTGCCCTCCCGGGACCCCGCGGGCCCCCCCGAGCCCAGTGCTGGGTGCCCGCAGCCCCTTCCCCGCTCCCTCCCACCTGCTCCCTTTGTCCCCCGGCCCCTCTCCCCTTCCCCCTCTCCCAGGGGCTCCGCCAGCCCCCCCCGGCTCCCCCAGTTCGCTCTCCCAGTGCCCCCAAATCCTCTCTGGGTGCCCCATTGCCCCCCCACCCCCTTTCCCCCGACCCCGTGGCTCCCCCCGCTTCTCCATCCCCGCTCCTTCTCCCTCGCTCCTTCTCCCCGGCCCCCCTTCCCCATCTCGCCCCCATCCCCTCCGTGCCCCCCAGTGCCCCCCGTCCCCTCTCCCCAGCCCCCCGCTCTCTCCCTGTGCCCCAATCCCACCTCTCCTGTCCCCCCCCCGGTTCCCCCGCTCCTGCTCCCGGTGCTCCCGGTGCCCCCCCTTTCCGCTCCCCAGCCCCCCCCGCTGTCCCACCGCCCCCCGATCCTTTCACCTCCCTCCCCGCTGCCGCCGCTTCCCCCCGGTGCCCCCCCGGTGCCCCCCCGGTGCCCCCCGGTCCTACCTGCTCCATCCTGCGGGGGCCGCCCCCCGGCCCCGCGCCCCCCACCCGCACCAGGCGGTGCCGGGGGGAGGCTGCGGGGCCGCGGAGGGCGGGGGGGGCTCCGGGGGGACCCCCGGTACCGGTACCGCTGTAGTCGGGCTGTGGCGGGCGGGGGGGGGAGCGCCGGGCCCCCCGGCCCAGGTACTCCCGGAGCCACTTGGCCATGGCGGGGGGAGCGGCAGCGGGACCCCCCCGGCACCGCCCCGGGACCCCCCCGGCACCCACCGGGACCCCCCCACCGCCGCCGCCGCCGCCGCCGGAGCCGCTTTGTGTCGCCGCCGAGCTGCGCGGACCGGAGCCCCCCGGCCCCCCCGAGCCCACCCCCAGCCCCCGCCTCGCCGGGGGCACCGGCACGGGGAGGGGGGGGCGAGAGACCACCGGGGGGGGACACGGGGGGACACGGCGGGACCCCGGGAGGGGACGGGTGATCCTCCCCCCCCGCCGGAGTGATGGGGGGCAGCGGGAGGGACCCCCGAGTGGCACCGGGACCCCCAGGTGGCACCGGGACCCCCGAGTGGCACCGGGACCCCCAGGTGGCATCGGGAAAGCCCCCCCCCCGTGTGACAGTGGGAGAAGGGGGGGGTCACCAGGACCCCGCGGAGCAGCCCCGGGAGGGGACGGGTGACCCGCCCCCCAAGTGATGGGGGGCGGCGGGACCCCCGAGTGACAGCGCGACCCCCGAGTGACAGCGCGACCCCCGAGTGACATCGAGACCCCCGAGTGGCACCGGGAAAGACCCCCCCCCACCGTGTGACAGTGGGAGAAGTGGGGGGGTCACCGGGACCCCCGCATAGGGACCCCCCCACCGGCCCCTCCGGGCTCCCGGGGCTGCCCCGGGGGGGGGGGGGGAAACAGCTCGGGGGGGAGGGGGCACCGAGCCCGGGGGTTTTGGGGGCACAGGGAGCTCCCCCAATGTCAGGGTTACCCCCCCGCCCTCCCGGGGAGCTCATTGGGGGGCACGGGGGGCTTTGCCTCCCCCTTTGCCCCGGGGTTTGGGGTGGGGGGCTCAGACACCACACTGGGGGGGTCGGAGGTTTGGGGTCCCCCCCGGCCATGCCCCTTGTATTGTCCCCAGAACAAAGGTCCCTCTCGGGGGGTCCCTCCCCGGGGGTCCCACGCGGTGCCAGGGGGTGCTGGGAGGGGTGAGGGGGAGCAGGACATGTCTGGGAGGGGGGACACAGCCAGGGACCCCCAAGTCCTGACCCCCCCAAAGCTCAGGGCTGAGCCCAAGGCTCATTAATGTTTGAAGAGGCCAATTACAGGGAATGTGCATAGAATGCTAATTGGGGTTGGGGGGGGCTGCCTTTCTCCCTGGCTCTCCCTGATGCCCCCCAGGCCCCCCCCAGTCCCCCAGCCCCCACCAGAGCCCTCTGAGAGCGGGTTAATTAGCGCTCAGCAATTAGCAACGGGGTGCCTTGATGAGGGGAGCCCCCGGTTGGGTGGGTGGGGGGTCCCCAGGGGCAGGACCCGCCCTGGTGCCCACGTCCAAATCACCCTCTGGAAGATCAGGAAGCAACTGGCTCTGACAAATCCAATTTATTCCGGAGTTGTGGCTGCTAGAGCCGGGGAAGGGCGGGGAGGGGTTTGTCACCGAGCTCCTGGGGACATCTGGGGGGGCTCAGGGAGGGGAGGGGGCTGCTGGCAGGACACCCCCACCCCCACAGTGTGGGGCTGGGTGAGCCCCCCGGGGTTGGGGGGCAGGACCCAGTCACAAAGGTGGGATCTGAGCCCCCCAGGAGATGGAAAAGGGGTCCAGGGTCACTTGGAGCAGGGACAACACAGCTCCAGGATTCTGGATTTGGGCTCCAGGGACAGAAAGGGGGGGGTGGGTCACTTGGAGCAGGGACAACACAGCTCTAGGACACTGGATTTGGGATTCAGGGTCAGTTGGAGCAGGGACACCACAGCTCCAGGATTCTGGATTTGGGCTCCAGGACACTGGATTAGGGCTCCAGGGTCACTTGGAGCAGAGACAACACAGCTCCAGGACACTGGATTTGGGATTCAGGGTCACTTGGAGCAGGGACACCACAACTCCAGGATTCTGGATTTGGGCTCCAGGGACAAAAAAAGGGTGGTGGGCCCTCCTGAGGTGGCAGAGGGGTGAGTGCCCACCTTGCCTCCACATCCCAGTGGGAAGGGCGGCTCCGAGGTCCCTTCACTGCTGTGGGAGGGTCGGTGAGCCCCCAAAACAGGGCCTGGGCACCCCCAGGATGGAGACAGCAGAGTCCTGTGCTTCCCACCACATCCTGGGAGCAGGGCTGGGACACACACCGGGCTGGTGGATGCTGGGACTGGGCACAGAGGCTTCCCACAGGATCCCTGCTCCAGGGAAACCCCCTTCCCACAGGAGCAGCTCCTCTGTGTGCCAGCAGCGAGGGCGGGCACGGCGAGTCAGGATTTGGGAACAGCAGCTGGCCTGGAATTCCCTGGGCCCAGGCTGTGCTTCCAGCTCCACGTGGGGCTCCAGGGGCAGCTGCTGCCATCCAGGAACATCCCCATCCTGCCCAGGTGGCTCCTCAGTCCTCGCTGTCCTCGCTGTCCTCGTAGGCTCCCAACAAGCTGAGGGAGGACGTGGAGGTGCTGGTCGGGGTGGGAATCGAGCCTGGGAGAGCAGGGAGAGAGGGAAGAGCATCAGGGACAGCCCCCTGGAGCCTGGGAGAGGAGGGAGAGGGCAGAGACCAGCAGGGACAGCCCCCCCATGGCAAATCCCACCAGCCTGCTTGGCCTCATCCCAGAGGCTCCATCCAGGGACTGACCCCAGGCCTGATCCTGATGGGAATGACAGGGATAAATCAGGTGGACACGGAGCCCCCACACCCCTCAATGTTGGCCCAAGGTCTGTAGACCCCCTTCTCCCTCCACAGCTCATCCCCCTCAGGGATCCCACAGACAGCTGATCTCTCCTCAGAGATCCCCCAAATCTCCCCTTAGGGGTCCCCCAAGAGCTGATCTTCCCCTCAAGGATCCCCCAGACAGCTGATCTCCCCTCAGGGATCCCCCAAATCTCCCCTCAGGGATTCCCCCAAGAGCTGATCTTCCCCTCAAGGATCTCACAGAGAGCTGATCTCACCTCAGGGATCCCCCCAAGAGCTGATCCCCTCTCAGGGATTCCACAGAGAGCTGATCCCCCCTCAAGGATTCTCCCAAGAGCTGATCTCCCCTCAGGGATCCACAGAGAGCTGATCCCCCTCAGAGATCCCAAGAGCTGATCCCCCTCAGGGATCCCTCAAATCTCCCCTCAGAGATCCCAAGAGCTGATCCCCCTCAGGGATCCCCCAAATCTCCCCTCAGGGATCCCCCACAGGGACTCCCTAAGCCAAAGGCTCAGGATCACCCAGCCCAGCTCCAATGAATCCATCCCATCCCTCCCCAAATCCAGGGATCCTCTGGCTCTCTGGGTGCTGGGAAGCCTCTCAGCCTGTTTTCTGCCCCCCAAAGCTTCCCAACTCCCCCGGTTTCCCAGGATTTATCAGCAGGCCCCCAAACCAAAGCAACCCTCCCGCTTTCCCAGCCCTATCCCGCTGTTGTGACGCTCCCAGGGTCCCCTCTGTGCCCCAACAATCAGCCCCCAAGGCCGTGGCTCGGCGCCAGGAGCCTGGAAGGAGCCGGGAAAACCCTTGGAAGCACAGACAGCCCCCAGTTCTCCCACCAAGAGCTTCACTCCAGGCTCTGAAAACGGAGTCAAACCCCCCTTGGGAGCTGCCAGAGCCCCCCCTGAGGGCCCAGCCCAGGGCAGGTACCGGTGCCTTGGCTCTTCATCCCGTTTTCCAGGGCTGGATCCACCTTCTGCTTCCTCAGGGACACCAGCCCAGCCAGCTGGGCCTTGCTGTTGAGTTTGCCCACACTCCTCTCCCAGCTCTCCGTCCTCAGCTTCTTGCTCTGGGGCTGAGGGTCCTGCAGGGAGACAGGAGAGGGGGTCAGGGGGCTCCAGCCTCAGAGGGGAGGGGGAGGAAAGGGGAAAAACAGCAGCAGGAAAAGCGGGAGATGTGAGGGAGAGGCCAAGGGGGGGATTCTCCCCCTGCAGCACCCGGGACAGGCTGGATAAACAGAGCTCTGGAGCCAAAACAGCCCTTGGAGATCAATGTCCTGCTGTCTGGGATTGAAGCCCAGCCTTGGGCAGCCTTGGGATGGCCCTGGGATGCTGAGGAGGCAGATAAATAATTCCAGATAAAAGAATTCCAGACTGGTTTGGGTTTGAAGGACCTTAAAGATCATCCCACTCCACCCCCTGCCACGGGCAGGGACACTTTCCACTAGCCCAGGTTGTTCCAACCTGGCCTTGGACACTTCCAGGGATCCAGGGGCAGCCACAGCTTCTCTGGGAATTCCATCCCAGTCTCTCACAGCCAGGAATTCCTTCCCAATATCCCACCTAAATTTCCCCTCTTTCACTTTGAAGCCATTCCCTGTGTCCTGTCCCTCCATCCCTTGTCCCCAGTCCCTCTCCAGCTCTCCTGGAGCCCCTTCAGGCCCTGGAAGGGGCTCTCAGGCCTCCCTGGAGCCTTCCCTTCTCCAGCCTGCCCTTGGACACTCCCAGGGCTGGGGCAGCCACAGCTTCTCTGGGAAATCCATCCCAGCCCCTCCCCACCCTCCTAGGGAGGAATTCCTTCCCCAAAATCCCACCTACCCCTGCCCTCTTCTAGTCTAAACCCACCCCCCCGTGCCCTATCCCTCTCTGCCCGTGCCAAAGTCTCCCCCTTTTCCACCAGCTCCCTGGAAGGGCAGGAGCAGCCTCAGGGGCTGCCCCAGCCCTGCCCTGCTGCCTGCAGGTGGTCCAGGCACTGAATCCAACAAATCCACCCCCCCTCTCCAGGCTCTGGGATTAGTGCTGGGCCAGGGAACACGGCTGGGATTAACCCCAAGCCCGGTTTAAAGCCGCAGCAGCTTTGATTGCTGCGGGCAGACACGGGTCCCTGCAGACAGGGAGCAGCAGGGCAGGGGCCTGGCTCTGGGATAATCCCTCCCTCACAACCAGGCCACTCAAAGCCCTTTTGTTCGGCCTCTTTTGCCAAAAACACATCCCAGGGAGGGGCTGTCGCTTCCCCCGAGGGCTGAAATCCCGCCTGGAGCAGCCCCAGGGCACGGCCTGAGCTGGGAGGGGAGGGAAGGGAGGGTGGGGGGCAGCTCTCCCTGCCTGCCTTTGTCAGCAGCCACGGCCTAAAATCACCCCCTGGATCCCCGGGCTCCTTCCAGCCCAGTGCACAGGGACACGGCTTTGGGAGCTGCTCATCCGTGACAGGCTCCGGGGGCACCGGATTGGGGCTGGATTTGGGCTCCAGGACACAGGACTGGGGCTGGATTTGGGCTCCAGGACACAGGACTGGGGCTGGATTTGGGCTCCAGGACACAGGACTGGGGCTGGATTTGGGCTCCAGGACACAGGACTGGGGCTGGATTTGGGCTCCAGGACACAGGACTGGGGCTGGATTTGGGCTCCAGGACACAGGACTGGGGCTGGATTTGGGCTCCAGGACACAGGACTGGGGCTGGATTTGGGTTCCAGGACACAGGACTGGGGCTGGATTTGGGCTCCAGGACACAGGACTGGGGCTGGATTTGGGCTCCAGGACACAGGACTGGGGCTGGATTTGGGCTCCAGGACACAGGACTGGGGCTGGATTTGGGCTCCAGGACACAGGACTGGGGCTGGATTTGGGCTCCAGGACACAGGACTGGGGCTGGATTTGGGCTCCAGGACACAGGACTGGGGCTGGATTTGGGCTCCAGGACACAGGACTGGGGCTGGATTTGGGCTCCAGGACACAGGACTGGGGCTGGATTTGGGTTCCAGGACACAGGACTGGGGCTGGATTTGGGCTCCAGGACACAGGACTGGGGCTGGATTTGGGCTCCAGGACACAGGACTGGGGCTGGATTTGGGCTCCAGGACACAGGACTGGGGCTGGATTTGGGCTCCAGGACACAGGACTGGGGCTGGATTTGGGTTCCAGGACACAGGACTGGGGCTGGATTTGGGCTCCAGGACACAGGACTGGGGCTGGATTTGGGCTCCAGGACACAGGACTGGGGCTGGATTTGGGTTCCAGGACACAGGACTGGGGCTGGATTTGGGCTCCAGGACACAGGACTGGGGCTGGATTTGGGCTCTAGGACACGGGATTTGGGCTGGATTTGGACTCCAGGACAGCGGGTTTGAAGTGGTTTTGAGCTCCAGGACGATGGATCTGGGCTGGGTTTGGGCTCCAGGCCATTGGATTTGGGCTCCAGGACACGGGATTTAGGCTCCAAGACACGGGATTTGGGCTCCAAGACACGGGATTTGGGCTCCAAGACACGGGATTTGGGCTCCAGGACACTGGATTTGGGCTACAATGTCACTCAGAGCAGGAACACAAGAGGCACATGCAGCTCCAGGACAATGGATTTGAACTGGATTTGGGCTCCAGGACATGGGATTTGGGCTGGATTTGGGCTCCATGGGCACTGGGAGCAGGGACACAACAGGAACCCGCAGCTCCAGGACAATGGATTTGAACTGGATTTGGGCTTCAGGACACTGGATTGGGGCTGGATTTGGGTTCCAGGATGGGGGATCTGGGCTGGATTTGGGCTCCAGTACACTGGATTTGGACTCCAGAATGGGGGATCTGGGCTGGATCTGGGCTCCAGGATGGGGGATCTGGGCTGGATTTGGGTTCCAGGATGGGGGATCTGGGCTGGATTTGGGTTCCAGGATGGGGGATCTGGGCTGGATTTGGGTTCCAGGATGGGGGATCTGGGCTGGATTTGGGTTCCAGGATGGGGGATCTGGGCTGGATTTGGGTTCCAGGATGGGGGATCTGGGCTGGATTTGGGTTCCAGGATGGGGGATCTGGGCTGGATTTGGGTTCCAGGATGGGGGATCTGGGCTGGATTTGGGTTCCAGGATGGGGGATCAGGGCTGAATTTGGGCTCCAGGACGGTGGATCCCAGCTGGATCTGGGCTCCAGGATGGAGGATCCTGGCTAGATTTGGGCTCCAGGATGGGGGATCCCAGCTGGATCTGGGCTCCAGGGCCCTGGCTAAGCTGGGGGAGCAGCTGGGCTGTGTGCAGGCCCCTCTCCCCCCTCACCTCCTGCAGGATGTCCGTGGGGTTGGTGCCCGCGGGTTTCGGGCGCGGCTTCGCCGCCTCCTCGTCGGAGTCGGAATCCACGAGGAGCCGCCGGTTCTGGGCCTGCTCCAGCATGGACCTGGGGGAGAGGGGCCACACTGAGGGCTGGGGCTGTTCCACTGCCACCTCCTCCAGCCTCCAGCAGTGCCGTGGGATGCACCTTCCCAGGGTGTTTTTAGGGAATGCTGGAAGGTTCTGAGCACCGGGAGCAGAAACTCCCTCCAGGTGAGGACACTTCCCAGGGGGAGCTGGGCCACTCCAGCGCCCCAGATCTCAAAGAATCATGGAATGGTTTGAGTTGGAAGGACCTTAAAGATCCACTTCCACCCCCTGCCATGGGCTGGGACACCTTCCACCAGCCCAGGGTGCTCCAAGCTGGCCTGGGACACTCCCAGGGATGGGGCATCCTCTGGAAAATCCATTCCAGGGCCTCAGAGGGAAGAATTCCTTCCCAATATCCCATCTATCCCTGACCTCTGGCACTGGGAAGCCATTCCCTGTGTCCTGTCCTTCTATCCCTTGTCCCAAGTCCCTCTCCAGCTCTCCTGGAGCCCCTTTAGGCCCTGAAAGGGGCTCTCAAGTCTCCCTGGAACTTCCTCTTCTCCAGGTGAACCCCCCCAGCTCTCCCAGCCCGGCTCCAGCCTTGGAATCACCTCCACATCCCTCCTCCCATTTCCCTGCCAGGTGGGGCAGTGACACCAAACCCTCTCCCACTCTGCCACAACAAAGCTGCCCCCAAACCCTTCCCCATCCCACCCACCCAGCTCCTGGGCCTGGCTGATCCCACTCCAAGCATTCCCAGCCCACTCACTTCATCTCCTGCTCATCCTCCTCCTGCTCCCTCCTCCTCTGCTCCTCCTCGTACTCCTTGTACTGCTTCAGCATGGCCTCGAAGTCCACGTTGGCCTGGCGCTGGTTGAGCTCCTTCAGCTCCTGCAGGTTCTCCAGAACCTCCATCTCCAGCTTGGAGTCCTTGGTTCTGTTCTCCAGGACCTGGGGGAGAGGAGATGAGTCGGGATGTGCCAGCACTGACCCCCCCAAGCAGCTCCAGGGAGCACAAGAGGATCCCCCTCATCCCGATTTTTGGGTAGGATGAGGTCGCCCGTGGGGCTGGGGGAAGGTTTTCCTTCAGCTCTTGTACCTTCATGGGGTTGTTGAGCTCTTCCTCCTCCCTCTCCTTCTGCAGCCTCTTCTCCTCCTCCTCCAGCAGCTTCTCTGCCTGGAAGTTGCGGGTGGCTCCGTGTTCCATGGTGTAATCTGTGTTCTCGGGGTCTGTCTGAGGGGGAAACAATGGGAAAATCACTGCACTGAGCCCCAGCCACCTCCAGAGCCACACATTCCCCAGGTTCCAGGAGGGAAACTGGCTGCAAACAGCCCATCCATGGTGGGGGGGACACTCCAGAGCTTCCAACTGCCCTGAGACAGGGGGGCAGGAATGGCCTGGAACCATGGAATGGTCCCACAGGGATCATCAGCCCAACTCCAGACCCTGCCCAGGACACCCCAAATCCCCCCCTGTCCCTCAGAGCACTGTCCAAGAGTTCTGGACATGTTCCCCAAGGTTTTCCTTTGTTCTTCTCCACCCCCTGCCCCTCTTTATTTAAGGAGTTGGGGCTTAATTTGTCCTCTATGAACACAGAAACATCCACAGCAACAATGCAGCAGGATTTCTGTAGAATCCTGGAATATCCTGAGCGGGAAGGGACTCACAGGGATCATCAGGACACCCCAACAATCCCTCAGAGCATCATCCAAACCCTCCTGGAGCTCTGGCAGCCTTGGGGCCGTGCCCACTGCCCTGGGGAGCCTGGTCAGTGCCCAACCACCCTCTGGGGGAAAAATTCCCTGAGATCCCACCAAACCCTGCCCTGGCACAGCTCCAGCTGCTCCCTCAGGTGCTCCCCAGAGGGTGGGAGCCCAGAGGACCCCTCGGGGGTGTCACCTTGAAGGTGATCTCAGCCAGGCAGCGGGTGCACTTGATGTAGAAGCGGAAGATGGGCAGCCCCAGGTACACCTCGTTCTGCACCGTCTCCTTCCGGGCGTTGAACTTCTTCCCCTTGTAGATGTACTCCCCACAGGTCTTGCACCTGGCAGAAAGGACAGGGAAAAGTTCATCCCACAGCAAAAAAAAAAAAAAAAAAAAGGGATTAAACAGGTCAAACCCATGGGATTTCTGGTGGGACGGTTGTTTTCGCCCATGGAGGTTTAGGGGCTCCTCATAAAACAGCGCCAAAATCAGAGATTCAAGGAATGGTTTGGGTTGGAAGGACCTTAAAGCTCATCCAGTGCTACCCCCTGCCATGGGCTGGGGACACCTTTCACTGTCCAACCTGGCTTTGGGGGACTTCCCGGGATGGGGCAGCCACAGCTTCTCTGGGAAATCTATCCCAACCTCTCCTCACCCTCACAGCCAGGAATTCCTTCCCAATATCTCATCTAAACTTCCCCTCTTTCACTTTGAAGCCATTCCCTGTGTCCTGTCCCTCCAGCCCTTGTCCCAAGTCCCTCTCCAGCTCTCCTGGAGCCCCTTCAGGCCCTGGAAGGGGCTCCAAGGTCTCCCTGGAGCCTTCCCTTGTCCAGGCTGGCCTTGGACATCTCCAGGGCTGGGGCAGGCACAGCTTCTCTGGGCAACCTAGTTTTTAAACTAAAAGAAGGCAGGGACAGATGGGATATTGGGAAGCAATTCTTCCCTGTAAGGGTGGTGAGGGGCTGGAATTCATTTCCCAGAGAAGCCGTGGCTGCCCCATCCCTGGAAGTGTCCCAGGCCAGGTTGGAGCACCCTGGGATAGCAGGAGGTGTCCCAGCCCGTGGCACAGCTGGACGTGCTTTAAGGTGCCTCCCAACTCAGGCCATTCCAAACCCCCCCGCGGTGCCCTCCCCTCTCACCTCATGTTGAAGGGGGCCATCAGCCTCACCACGTACTGACGGTCCTTGGGGAGTTTGAGCTTCGGGATCTTCGCTGGGTCGAAGTCCGGGGGGTAATATTTCTGTGAGGGGAGAGAGCGCAGGGGGGGGTGAAGGGCCCTCAGCCCTCTCTCGCTCCCCAGAGCCCCCCCGAGCAGCGCCCCTTGGCCGGCTCGGGACCCTCCACAGGCGCGGCCCGGGCCCCCCGGAGGGAGATCTCCCCAGCTCACGTTCAACACTTTCCGTTCCGACATCGCTGCTGTCGCTGCTGTCGCTGCTGTCGCTGCTGTCGCTGCTGTCGCTGCTGTCGCTGCTGTCGCTGCTGTCGCTGCTGTCGCTGCTGTCGCTGCTGTCGCTGCTGTCGCTCCCGACCCCCGGTGCTCCTGGTGCTGCCCCCGCGCCGCTCGCCACTTCCGGGTTTAGCCCCGCCCTCTCCTCCGCTCATTGGCGGAGCGAGCCACGCACTCTGTGATTCTCGCCTGTTATTGGCTGAGCCAGCTGCCTGTCAACAAGCCGCGCTCTCCGCTGTTGTGCCTCACAGCCAACAGTCCGCCGGCGCGCCGCGGCCTCATCAGAGGTTCCGGCGATTTTGGGGTCCGGGGGGGGCGGACTGTGTCCCCTCCCCGGTCTTGGGGGCCCCGAGGCTGCGAACCGGGCTGGGGAAGCTTCGGCTGCCTCCTAGCGATCCTCGCTGTGGGCCCCAGCCCCCCCCGTTCTGCCATGGGACATATTCATCGTGTGGGCAACAGTCCCCGAAAGGTCTTTTTTATACTTAAAATACACCGCCCCCCCCCCACGGCTGCCGTGTTGAGCCTTTTTTTATCGACGAGGCGTTTCCTGGTCAGTGTTAAGTGGGGAAAGTGGAATGAGTTGTCCCTGGGGCGGTGTCCCGGTGTTGTCGGGGGGGTTCGGGGCAGAGATCTGGTGACATCCTAAAGGCAGGGGAAGCTCCTCTGCTCCTTCCCCGTTCTCCTGCTCGGGTGTGTTTTGGTGTCTCTTCCTTAAAACTGACGATTCCGAGGCCTTCGGAGTTTGTAAAATACTAACTCAACCTCAGACCTTGTAGGTTTATTCCTGTGCAGGACCAACAGTTGCACTGACGGGTATCCTTTGATTTTGTGAGATAAACAGCGTCTCTCTTAGAGCGGAATTATCGCTTTGTTGCCCATTGGGGGAACAAACCCCCAAAAACGCCCCAAAATCCCCGTCCCCGCTTCACCTCCGCTCAACACTCCCCATTGCGCACGCGCAGCGCCGCCATGCCTTGCGGCGTTGCCCTATATTGCGCATGCGCAGCACTCCATTCCCGCCATCCCTCACAGAGCGCCGCCATAACCGCGTGTCCGTACAGCACGCCGCCGCTGAGCGCGTGCGCAGTACTCTAATATAGCCTGCAGCCCACAGAGAGCGCCGCCGTTACCGCCTGTCCGTACAGCGCAGAACCACCATTAGGCCAGCGCGGGCCGTTGCCGCCGCTTATCCCGCGTCACCTCTCCCAGTCCCGCCCAGCAGCCATTGCCGCCTCATCGCGCGTGCGCAGCGCGCCACGCGCGCTTTCCCGCCGGCCCCGCCCTCGCGGTGCCGCCCCTTTTGCGCACGCGCGGGGCCGTTCGCCCCCTGGCGGGCGGGAGGAGCGGCGCCTTCCCGTCGTGCCCCGCGCGCGCCACACAAAGGGACGCGCAGGGAAAATGGCGGCGGCGACCGCGGCGGCCTCGCAAAGCGCCCCCGGCAAAATGGAGCCTCCGGCGGCCTCCGCGGCCGCGGCGGCGCCTCCACCCGCGCCCAACGGGGCGGGCGGCGCGGGGGGGCCGCCCCCCAAGAGGTAGGGAGCGGTGGGACGGGGCGGCGGCGCCGCGTGCGCGGCCTCCCCGCGCCTGGGCCCGGCCTGAGGGGAGGGGGTGGGGGGGGAACCGGGCCCGGCGGGGCCGCTCCTGGTTCGGGGCTCCTGAGGGGGATCCGGGCGGTGTTTCCTCCGTGAAAGCGCCTCTGGAGGAGCCGCTCCTGGCGCTCCTCGCCCCCGTCCCGCTCCGGAGGAGTTTCCGCCGGGGTTTAGCGGAGTTAAAGCCGCCGCGGGGCGAACAGGCGGTGCCGGAGGGGTGCGGGTGGTGTTTAAAGTTAATTCCTTTGTGTTCTCTCGCAGTTTTGGGGGTGATTCACCCGTGAGGTGGCTCAGGAGCGCGAATACCCCGAGGGGAGAGTTTGAGGTGGTGCCGGGAAGGGGTTACACAACCCTCATGGCGAGGAATGCTGCAGGAATTTCAACAAAAATTCTCGTTTTGGGGTGGGAAAAAAAGCGCCTTAACTGCTTCTCTATTCATTCCGTTGCTGCTCGAGGAAAATTTCACTTAAAAAAGCTGGTTTTGAGGCCAAATACGTGGAATAAAGGACATTTTTGGCTCCGGTTTAAGCCCGCGGGGAGAACCAGCAGTTTGAACCTCGTGTGCTCCGAGTCCTGTTGCAGATTTGAGGTTGGATTTGGGGTTGTGGGTTTGGTTTCACGGGGTGGAAGATCTGGAAAAATAGATGTGGAAAAACAAATCGGGAAAAATATGCATTTTTTAAATCCATTTTATCCACTTTTTGGGGTTTTTTTCCCCGTTAAAAATAGTCAAATTGGGCTTTGAGGAACTGAAATAAAATCTTGACTAGCATAATTTCGTTTAAATCTGCACCTTGGCGTCCTCAGGGGGAAAAGGGGGGGTTGATATGACGGATTTTTACGTTTTTAGGGATTTTTGAGCCACTTCCTGGGTGTGGCTTAAGGAATCTTGTGGTGGAATGTGAGTAATAATCCACTTTTTTGAGGAAATAAGAACTCCCCTTTCAGTTCCTCCTTCTCCAAATGCCACAAACAGGAGAATTTCCCTTTAGTTTGGGTGAAACTTTTTAGTTCTGGAACTCCAGGGGGGAGCAAAAAATCCCAGTAGATAAAACATCTCCCCCAAATAAGGACTAAAATGTATGATTTTATGTAGATCTTTGGGTTGTAGTTACCCAAAGTAGTGGTTTAAGCGAAGCTTGAGGTGTTTTTAACCTGATTTGGGAGCCTGAAATTCAGAATTCCAGGAAATTTCTGCCTCATCCTCATTGCCTGGAATATTTTAGAGCAGTTCAAGGGCCAGGAATGTAAATCCAGTTTAAGGAATAACCATAAAAAAAAGCTTTTACTACTAAATTTTATGTTATTTTTTCCAACCCAACAGATTAAAGAGTCACAAGGGTTTCAAATCTAATTGAATTATTTTGTTTCTCAAGCTTAAAAAAAAAGTTCAGGGAGGAAAAGACTGGAAAATTCCCATCCCTGAGGCTGGAAAAGCCTCAGAGAAAAACAGGGAATCCCCTCAAATATAAAATTTTGGAGCCATCTCCACTTTTGTTTCCTTTATTCCAGGGGTTTTGTCTCTTCAGGGATGAAATGGAGGGGATGGAGTTGGAATTTCTGCCCTGGAATTTCAGGTTTTTAAGTTGAGAAAAAGCTCAGCAGGGGCAGGTTTTAGAAACTTCAGCTTAATGTGTCCTCCTGAGTTCCTTCTAAAGGTGTTTCTGGGCATCTCCTCACCCAGAGAACCAGGAGATAAATGGGATTAGTGAAGGGAATTATGGAAGGCTGAGCCTGAAGCATTTCATTTATTTTTCCTTTCTAGGTTGCTTGAGAAATACTCTTAATTTCTAATTTTTGTTTTTAATTTTTGCCCTGAAATAAGGAAGGGAAATATTCAATATGTGGAAATGTGCTTTGTATTCAGCCCCAGGGCAGGGATGGACCGGGATCATCTTTAGGGTCCCTCCAACCCAAACCATTCCATGATTCCATGATTCCAGCAGAGCCAGGCAGTGACTGAGTTCCTGATTCTGCCCCTCAGGGAGATGTGCTTTGCCTCCAGCTCCAGGGCAGAGGTGGAACAGGATCATCTTTCAGCTCCTTCCAACCCAAACCATTCCATGATTCCAGAATTCCAGCAGAGCCAGGCAGTGAATTGCAGGGTGAATCTCTCCTAAACAGAAATTTCCCCACTGAACCACGATCCACCTGCTCAGGAGTTTGGAGTCCCTGCCCCTCAGGGAGATGTGCTTTGCCTCCAGCCCCAGGGCAGGGATGGAATGGGATCATCTTTAAGCTCCTTCCAACCCAAACCATTCCATGATTCCGTGATTCCAGCAGAACCAGGCAGTGGATTGCAGGGTGAATCTCTCCTAAATACAAACTGGGGATCAGTTGATCCTTTTCCACACTGAACCACGATCTACTTGCTCAGGAGTTTGGAAGTCTCTTCCCCTCATGGAAATGTGCTTTGCCTCCAGCCCCAGGGCAGGGATGGAATGGGATCATCTTTAGGGTCATTCCAACCCAAACCATTCCATGATTCCATGATTCCAGCAGAGCCAGGCAGTGACTGAGTTCCTGATTCTGCCCCTCAGGGAGATGTGCTTTGCCTGCAGCCCCAGGGCAGGGATGGAATGGGATCATCTTTAGGATCCCTCCAACCCAAACCATTCCATGATTCCAGCAGGGCCAGGCAGTGACTGAGTTCCTGATTCTGCCCCTCAGGGAGATGTGCTTTGCCTCCAGCCCCAGGGCAGAGGTGGAACAGGATCATCTTTCAGCTCCTTCCAACCCAAACCATTCTGTGTTTGCTTCAGTTTTAGGACTGTCCCAACTCCATCCCAAGATTTGGTGGCAGTTCCCGACCCAGAGTGATCCATGTGCTGATTCTCCCTGTTTTCTTGCAGTGAAGGGGAGAGACCAGCCCAGAACGAGAAGAGGAAGGAGAAGGGGGTGAAGAGGGGGGGGAACCGCTTCGAGCCCTACGCCAACCCCTCCCGGAGGTACCGCGCCTTCATCACCAACATCCCCTTCGACGTCAAGTGGCAGTCCCTGAAGGACCTGGTCAAAGAGAAAGGTAAAGTGCTCCTCAGGTGGCCCAGGGATGTCTTGTTGTCCTCCCTGTGCCCGACTTCCTGCAGCTCTGGGTGGACTCGGTGTGGTTTTAGGCTTTTGGAGAAGGTTCTGTCGCACGACATCCGTCCCTGGCAGCTCTCCAGGGGGATGGTTCCCGCGGGGGCATGTTGGCAGTGCAGCTGCTGGTGCTTCAGCCCGGGGTTAGGAGGATTTTCCTTAGGCCTTTCTCAGATTTTTAGCCTCCCTGGAGCATTTTTGTGGGCGTTCAAGGCGGTCATTTCCTGCTCTGGTGTGCGGAGATCCCCGAACTCGGGGCGATTCTGGGGCTCAGTTCAAGGGCCATTAAACGTATTTAAGGGTGACCTGCCAAAAAAGAGCCATCAGGTTTGTGCTTTGGCATGTGCTGCAGCAGGCTCAGGGTCCTGGCATTCCCACTTCCACGTGGGAGCTGCCTTTGTTGGCCTCAACACCTTCATCTCTGGAGGAAGATGAAGAGATTGAGCTGAGAGGGCTCAGGTGGTGACAAGTCTAAATTAGTGTCATTTCTCGAAGCTCCAGCCCAGCTTCCTGGTTTTCAAGTCACCTGGGAAATGCAGGAGAGTGGCAAGAAAATCCTTGGCTCCTCCAGCATTTCAATGGCTGCAAACAAGTTCAGAGCAAGCAGCACCTTAAATCCAGAGTCATGGTAGTGAGCAGTGGTCACTTGTGCTTGAACTGGGCAAGGATGGAGAGTTCCTGTGGTCAAGGTGTGGCCTAATGAAGGGGAAAACAAATTTCCAAAGGGTTCTAAAATGTCTTGTCTTTGGAGGCAAAATGGAACCGAGTCTGTCAGGGCTGGAAACCCCGGGAAGCTCCAGGATTAGGGGCTGGTTGAGACCCACCTGTGTGGTTTTCTTGAATGACAACCACAGCCTCCAAGGCTGCTTGGCCAGGCCCCTAATCCTGCAGGGTCCCTGCTCCCACTTGGCTCCACCAGATCCATCGGTTTCTCCGGAGATTTGTCTTAATTCCAAGTTGCTTTTGTTGAATTCCGTTCCAAGTGTCTTGTGGTTTCTCTCCAGATGGAAAAGTCCGGGGTCAGCTTGTTCCCTGCCTTGCTGTTCAGCTGCTCATTCCAGCAGATCCTTCCCTAGGGCAACGGTGAAGCCTCTTCCTTCCGCCTGCAGGGCTCCAACTGGGAAGCAATTCCTGGTTTTTGGGACTGCCTGCCCAACCCACCGCTCCGGCTTTGCCGTGGGGTTGGGATTCACTTCCCTCCCTCAGTCCCAAGAACCAGGAACGTGCCCGTGGAAAAAAAACCAAACCTGACCTGTCGTTTTTTTCTTCTCGTTCCGTGCGAAGAATTCCAGGCCCAACCATTCCCAGGCTTTGCTTTTTGTGTTTTTTTCCCCTCTTTTTTTTGTTTTTTTTTGGGGAGGGAGCAGGTGAAACTTTTTGTCCAGCCCTGGTGGTTTGTGGCAGTAAGTATTTGGGTTAGGAGCCAACCTGGTGGTGGTGGCCAGGCTGCCAAAGGTGCCACCTCTTCCTCTCTCTCTCTCTCCCTCTCTCTCTCTCTCTCTCATTCCCAATGCCTTGGATCAGGCATTCCAGGGTATTTGTTGGTGCAACTCAATTACAGGTATGCAGTGGGAACGTTGATAAAATGGAAAAAAAAAAAAAAGATGTTCTTGGTTGAAACTCCCCCTTTTATTTTTGGGGTTTTTTGGCTGAACTGAGGTGATCAGGTGGTTTCAAAGGCTTCTGGAGATGGCAGGAATTCTCCCTGGAAGTGGAGGCTGAATAGAAACGTGGTTGGATGTTAAGGAGCTGTCCTGGTGTGTCCCCCCCACACACCTGGGGAGAAATGTGGGAATGTTCAGGGATGCCAGCTGGGCTTTGAATCCCAGATATTTCGGGATGTTGTGGTTTTAAACCTTCTTCCTGCCCCGAGTAGCAAATGGCAGAGGATCCAAGGAGAAGGGGCTGGCTGTAAAATGAAGCAATAGCTGTGCCACGTTGGCTGGAGATATTAATATCCATCATTTAGGTGGTTTTCTGGACATTAATTAACAACCAGGAGCAGTTGCAGCCAAGGCCACGCTCGTGCCACACCCTTGGAAGGCCAGGAGCCCAAACTCCCTGGGAAGAAGAGCAGCTCTTTAAACCTCCTGTGCTGCCTTCTCAGCCAATTCCCAGGGATTTTTGGGAACTTTGTGGCCTCCTGCAGCTCTCACTGGTGCCTCTGGGTTCAGTGCCCAGGATTCTGCCACGAGCTGCTCCCAGCCCAACATTTTAGGGAGGCAAGAGTAAGGAATGTGCCTTGTTCCCCTTGTTCCTCTATTTTCCTTGGGCCTTCCCTGTCTTCCCAAGGAGTCTCAGTCCTTCCCTGGCTGCAGGAGCTTTTCACTGCCTCTTTCCTCTTTTCTTCTCTCTCCAAGAGCCGAAATCTCCCCTTTTTCTGGGTCTTCTCGTGCAAAAGGGACATTTATTTCCCTTCCCCAGCTGGGAAAGTGCTGCCTCTTGTCTGCCTCTGCTTTGGGAGGGATGTTTTCCTTCTCCCCTTTTAACCAAAGCTGTGTAAAAAAAACACATCAAAAATGTGTTTCTCTTCCCCCTCTGTGACTTTTTAGGGGTTTCCTGTCAGGAATTTTCCTCTGGAAGTGAAGGAGGAGCAGTGGCCAGCTCTGCATTTCCTCACATCGAAGCTTTTAATCCTCTTCAAATATTCTCCTCATTCCTTACTTCACATGATTATGAGGCATCCAGACAATTTAATCATGTCTTGAGTCTTCCTTTCCCTGTTTAATATTTCCTTTTGGCCCTCTAGGCCAAAGAAATAAGTGGGATCTAAACCATTCCCCCCTTTTCTCCTTTTTTGGGCTTGCTCAGACTTCCCTTCTGCACCTTTCACACCTCTCAGAGCTTCTTGATTTGTCTCAAATCATTAAATTGCCCAACTTGGAAGATTTTTAAGTTGATATTTATGTCCCAGCTGATTGTTCTGGTGAATTCCCAGAAAAATCTTCGGGATCAGGTGAAATCCATCCAAACCAGGCCTCAGGTCACCCCGGGAACATCCTTTTCTGAGCTTCCTGAACGGTCACTGCCCAAATATTGGAATTCTGCCAGCCCAGCCTGGCTGGAAAATCCTCATTTTCCATTGCAGATCAACTTTGGGAAGTGGCTGTAAAGTTTAAAAGGGAGATAAAAAGTTTAAAAGGATAAAAAGCTGAAAAGTTTGCATTTCTGGCTGGTGCAGTGATTTCTGCTCCGGCCTCTTGAGGAAATGCTGAATTTCCCAAACTTTTTTCCAAGTGTGAGGTTTAAAGAAATAAATAAACCCAGGCTGCTCTAAGTCTTAAAGACACCTTAATTACCCTGGCATTAACTTAAAAACCAGGATTTTCTGAGAGTTCCTGCTCTTTTTCTTTTTAAAAGACTTCCTTTGCCAGCCTCAACCCACCCTCTCCTGGCAGGATTGGGTCGTTTCACGTGGTTTTCAGGTGGAAAAAAAAAAGCATTTTTATTGCACTTGTGCTGTCCTTTGGACTTTGTCTTGGATCCTAAGGATTGGGGCATTCCCCTTTCCCTGCTTTTCCTTGAATTTGGCTCTTCAGGAAGTTCCTTGGAAGGAAAAAAGCTCCTTCAGGTTGTTTTTAATCTCAGGGTCTCCAAGGCTCGAAGCAGAACTGGCCCATCCTGCCTTTTCCAAGAGATTCCTGGAATTCTCGTGGTTCCCAGCCAGGGATTGGTTAGAAGAGCCAATGTTCCATTGTGTTTAATGCATCCAGGCTTGGCAAACTTCCTTGGAAGTTGGTTGTGTGGATCTGAAGGGAGGATTGGAGGTGAATCCCAGGAGCGGTTGGGAGAGAAGAGCCCTCGATCCGAGGGCTCGGGATGTTCTTGGGAGCAAAGTCACGGAATTCCAGCCTGTGGCTCCGAGTGCTTTTGTCCTGTAGGTCCCCTGGGAAGAATTTGTTGTCTCATTCCCTGAATTTGTTGCCTTAATCCCTAAATTGTTGAATCCATCCCAAGTTTGGTTGGACTTGGCTGCTGCTCTTGATGGCTGGCGACAGAACCTTGTGGGAATGCTGAGATTCCAACCCCCCTGGAGCAGCCCAGGAAGGGCTGTTCCTCACCCAGCCCCTTGGAATTGTCCTGGGGGATCTCATTCTGGATTATGGAGTGGAATTCCTGCTCTTAGGCTGGATATCAACAGGGATTTAGCTCTGGCTTGGAATGGGACACTCTGGTAGAGCTGCCCTGGCCCTTTCCGAGGGACTTGTCAGCCCCTTCCAGCCTCCAACACTATCCCAGAAACATCTCCCTGCTCCCTGGCTGGAATGCTGCTAGTGCTAAATTCTTATTGAAAATAAGAAATGGAGATTAAAAGCAAAGAAATCAGTGATTTCATCAAGCATTCCTTTCTTTCCCAATTTTAAGAGAAGCCTTCCAGGCTGTTACTTTTCTGTAATTATATTAAATACAGGCTATTTGATATTATTAATATATAATTAATATTTTGTATTTATAGGATAAATTGCTGGCCCTGTGGGAGGTCAGGCTGAACACCTCCCTCTGTCCCTTGGGAGACTCCATTCCTTGCTTAAATTATCCATTAATCCTCCCACAACCTGGAGTCCTCCTGGGTTTAATTTTACCCCCAGGACTTCTAAAACCAGCTATAAAAAGCAAAAAAAAAAGCATATTTTCACCCATCCTTCTGTGTGCCAGTCCCTTCAAAGGCAGCAGCCACTTGGGTAGTTGGATCCTGGAATAAAAAGGCAATCCCAATCCCTTGGTTAAAGGTGCAGCTGGAGTTTTCCAGAGAGTTTTGCCTCTTGCTGTTGATAATTTTTGTCCTGAGATCAAACAGAGCAGAGTTAAATGCAAATTATCGTGGCTAAAATCAGACTTTTTAATTAAAAATCCTGAAATAAGTGGTCCCTTGTCCTTTTGGGACAATTTTTTCCCTCAGGATTTCAGGATAAAACAGATCACTCATTGGAGTGATTCAGGATAAAACAAATTCCAATATATCCCAATTCAAGATAAAACAAATCCCTCCTTCATGGAGACAAACTTGAGGCGAAGGAAACTCCTTCCTGCAGCCTTTCCCAAGGGTTTGGATCACCTCAAGATCCAGAGGAGCCTGCCACTGTGTGGGAAAACCTCAGGAAGCAATCCCAATTCTGTGGGGAAAGGCGCAGCTGGAGTTTTCCAAGGAGTTTTGCCTCTTGCTGTTGACAGTTTTTGTCCTGAGGACAGAGTTAAATGTGAGTTATTGTAGCTAAAACCAGACTTTTTAATTAAAAATCCTGAAATAAATGGTCCTTGGTTCAGATTGAGTCCTTTTGGGAGAATTTTTCCCTCAGGATTTCAAGATAAAACAGATCACTCGTTGGAGTGATTCAGGATAAAACAAGTAACTCCTTCATGGAGACAAACTTGAGGTGAAGGAAACTCCTTCCTGCAGCCTTTCCCAAGGGTTTGAATCGCCTCAAGATCCAGAGGAACCTGCCACTGTGTGGGAGAACCTCAGGAAGCAATCCCAATCCCTTGGTTAAAGGTGCAGCTGGAGTTTTCCAGGGAGTTTTGCCTCTTGCTGTCGACATTTTCTTGTCCTGAGATCAAACAGAGCAGAGTTAAATGCAAATTATCGTGGCTAAAATCAGACTTTTTAATTAAAAATCCTGAAATAAGTGGTCCCTTGTCTTTTTGGGACAATTTTTTCCCTCAGGATTTCAAGATAAAACAAATCACTCGTTGGAGTAATTCAAGATAAAACAAATCCCTCGTTGCAGTGATTCAAGATAAAACAAATCACTCCTTCATGGAGACAAACTTGAGGTGAGGGAAACTCCTTCCTGCAGCCTTTCCCAAGGGTTTGGATTGCCTCAAATATCCAGAGGAACCTGCCACTGTGTGGGAAAACCTCAGGAAGCAATCCCAATCCCTTGGATAAAGGTGCAGCTGGAGTTTTCCAGGAAGTTTTGCCTCTTGCTGTTTTTTGTTCTGAGATCAAACAGGGCAGAGTTAAATACGAATTATTGCAGCTAAAACCAGACTTTTTAATTAAAAATCCTGAAATAAATGGTCCCTTGTCCTTTTGGGACAATTTTTCCCTCAGGATTTCAAGATAAATCCCTCGTTGGAGTGATTCAGGATAAAACAACTTCCAGTATATCCCAATTCAAGATAAAAGAAATCACTCCTTCATGGAGACAAACTTGAGGTGAAGGAAACTCCTTCCTGCAGCTTTTCCCAAGGGTTTGGATCACCTCAAAGATCCAGAGGAGCCTGCCACTGTGTGGGAAAACCTCAGGAAGCAATCCCAATCCTGTGGGGAAAGGCGCAGCTGGAGTTTTCCAAGGAGTTTTGCCTCTTGCTATCGACAGTTTTTGTCCTGAGGACAGAGTTAAATGTGAGTTATTGTAGCTAAAACCAGACTTTTTAATTAAAAATCCTGAAATAAATGGTCCTTTGGTTCAGAGTGAGTCCTTTTGGGAGAATTTTTCCCTCAGGATTTCAAGATAAAACAGATCACTCGTTGGAGTGATTCAGGATAAAACAAGTAACTCCTTCATGGAGACAAACTTGAGGTGAAGGAAACTCCTTCCTGCAGCCTTTCCCAAGGGTTTGGATCGCCTCAAGATCCAGAGGAACCTGCCACTGTGTGGGAGAACCTCAGGAAGCAATCCCAATCCCTTGGATAAAGGTGCAGCTGGAGTTTTCCAAGGAGTTTTACCTCTTGCTGTTGACAGTTTTTGTCCTGAGGGCAGAGTTAAATGTGAGTTGTTGCAGCTAAAAACAGACTTTTTAATTAAAAATCCTGAAATAAATGGTCCCTTGTCCTTTTGGGACAGTTATTTTCCTCAGGATTTCAAAATAAAACAGATCACTCATTGGAGTGATTCAGGATAAAACAAATTCCAATATAAAGATAAAACAAGTAACTCCTTCATGGAGACAAACTTGAGGTGAAGGAAACTCCTTCCTGCAGCCTTTCCCAAGGGTTTGGATTGCCTCAAGATCCAGAGGAGCCTGCCACTGTGTGGGAAAACCTCAGGAAGCAATCCCAATTCTGTGGGGAAAGGCACAGCTGGAGTTTTCCAGGAAGTTTTGCCTCAGTTTTTGTCCTGAGGGCAGAGTTAAATGTTAGTTATTGCAGCTAAAACTGAACTTTTTAATTAAAAATCCTGAAATAAATGGTCCCTTGTCCTTTTGGGACAGTTATTTTCCCTCAGGATTTCAAAATAAAACAGATCACTCATTGGAGTGATTCAGGATAAAACAAATTCCAATATAAAGATAAAACAAGTAACTCCTTCATGGAGACAAACTCGAGGTGAAGGAAACTCCTTCCTGCAGCCTTTCCCAAGGGTTTGGATCACCTCAAGATCCAGAGGAACCTGCCACTGTGTGGGAAAACCTCAGGAAGCAATCCCAATTCTGTGGGGAAAGGCACAGCTGGAGTTTTCCGGGAAGTTTTGCCTCAGTTTTTTCCTGAGGGCAGAGTTAAATGCGAGTTGTTGCAGCTAAAACTGAACTTTTTAATTAAAAATCCTGAAATAAATGGTCCCTTGTCCTTTTGGGACAATTTTTTCCCTCAGGATTTCAAAATAAAACAGGTCACTCATTGGAGTGATTCAGGATAAAACAAATTCCAATATAAAGATAAAACAAATCACTCCTTCATGGAGACAAACTTGAGGTGAAGGAAACTCCTTCCTGCAGCTTTTCCCAAGGGTTTGGATTGCCTCAAAGATCCAGAGGAACCTGCCACTGTGTGGAAAAACCCTCAGGAAGCGGAGGAGACCCAAGAACGCGTTTGAAGTGCTTTGCCCCCTTCCTGCATACCTGTAATTGAGGTCTGGAGAACACGGAGTGTTTCTGGGCGATTTCTTATAAGGCAGAGGCTCCATTCCTGGTCGTTGATTGTTCTAAATTCCCATTGTTTTCTTGGCTTTTCTCCCTTGGTATATGTGTCGTCTGGAATCTGATTTGTAGTTGGTGAGGTAACATACGTGGAGCTCTTAATGGACGCTGAAGGAAAGTCAAGGGTAAGTGTTCTGAGAGAATTTACTTCTGTGGATTTTCTACCTGCCCAAAAAAATTGAAAACAAAGATAAAAAAAATAATGTTTAGCCGTGTGGTGGTGGCGTGGAAAAAAAAAGGCAGCCAGGGAAGGAAGCGCGCGGAGAGTGTGGATGTGGAGTGGCCAGAGTTCCGGGAGAGCCGCTTTTCCGGGGGTTTGGGAGGAGGTGGGCCCGGGGTTTCGGAGTTCAGGCCGGTTTTCCCCGCGGTCAGTTGGCGTTGGCTGTCGGACTTTTCCCCCCCTTTTTTTTTCCCCCCCTCCCTTTTTTCCCCCTCCCTCCCCACCCCCGGAGCCCAGTTGGTATTTGGCTGGAGAGTGGAATTATTTATTTCTCCATGGCTTGGTTTGGCTGCATTTCGGAAGAGCGGGTCGTGTTTAAAACAACTCCACGTCCTGGGCCAGGTAAAAACCCTCGGCTGTCACCCTCTCTTAGCCCAGAATTCCAGCAGGGATGGAAAAGTGTCCGGAAGGATCCGGCTGTAGGGTTTGTGTGTGGAGGCCAGGGAAGAGCAGGTCACGTGGAGGAGTGTGTGGTTATTTTCTTGGAGGAGGAGAGTCGGGATTTAGTTCTGTCTGTTCCAAAGCTCAGAGGAAATCCCAGTTTTTTTAACCCTCTGATGGAAATTAGGGACTGGAAGTCTCGGAGGCTTTTTATTCTCACCGGCAGGGCCAAACCTCAATGTGATTTGACTTGGAAATAAAGAAATAAATTAGGGTTTTGGGGGGTGTTGGTTGTGCTTTTGCTGACTTTGTTTCTGTTTTCTTCCCTCCTCTCCTCCCCGGTCCCGACCTCCGGAATCTCCTCCTCAGGGATGCGCGTAAGTTCAGGTTGGGGAGGGAATTTTCTCCTCATGTTCTTTTATTTTTTGAATTCTCTCCAGTGATGTGGGAGCTTTTCTGCTTCTCTCCAACACCAACCAATCCCTTCTTCCCTAAATTTTAGTCTTTACTTATTAAACTAAGATTTTATTTCTTATATTTTTGAATTCTCTCCAGTGATGTGGGAGCTTTTCTGCTTCTCCTCAATACCAACCAATCCCCTCTCCTCTAAATTTTAGTCTTTAAGAAATAAAATAATAATAAGTATGTTTTTGAATTCTCTCCAGTGATATGTGAGGTTTTTATTTCTTATATTTTTGAATTCTCTCCAGTGATGTGTGAGCTTTTCTGCTTCTCTCCAACACCAACCAATCCCCTCTTCCCTAAATTTTAGTCTTTACTTATTAAACTAAAATTTTATAAACTAAAGTATTATTAAACTAAAGTTTTAGTTCTTATATTTTTTAATTCTCTCCAGTGATGTGTGAGCTTTTCTACTTCTCTCCAACACCAACCAATCCCCTCTCCCCTAAGTTTTAGTCTTTACTTATTAAACTAAAATTTTATTTCTTATATTTTTTGAATTCTCTCCAGTGATGTGTGAGCTTTTCTGCTTCTCTCCAACACCAGCAAATCCCCTCTTCCCTAAATTTTAGTCTTTACTTATTAAACTAAAGTTTTATTTCTTATATTTTTTAAAAATAAATATATTTATATGTGTACACTTTATATATTACTTATATTTATATATATTATATATATATAACATCCCTCTATTTCAGTATGTGCACAAATTCATTTTTAAAATAAATATATTTATTCTGTGTACACTTTATATATTATTTATATTTATATGTATTTTATATATATATAACATCCCTCTATTTCAATATGTGCACAAGTTCAATTTTAAAAATAAATATATTTATACTGTGTACACTTTATATATTATTTATATTTATATATATTATATATATATAACATACATCCCTCTATTTCAGTACGTGCACAAGTTCATTTTTAAAAATAAATATATTTATATTGTGTACGCTTATATATAATTTATATTTATATATATATATAATATATATATAACATCCCTCTTTCAGTAGGTACACAAATTCATTTTTAAAAATAAACATATTTATATTGTGTACACTTTATATACTATTTATGTTTATATATTTTATATATATATTTATATATCTATATTCCACGCATCCTATATTTTAATCTGTGCCCATTATGCTCCATCCACACCAGAACGTTTCCAACCCAACTAAAAGGGGACAAACAATAAAAAGTGGACATTTTAAGAGTCCTGGGCAGGGGATCAGGGTTGGATTTGCTGCTCCTTGGGAGTCCCTTCCCGGGATTGTGGAATTCCCGGGAATCCCCCCGTGCCCCGGCTCTGAGCGTCCTGTCCCCGCAGGTGGTGGAGTTCAAGATGGAGGAGAGCATGAAGAAGGCGGCCGAGGTCCTCAACAAGCACAGCCTCGGCGGGAGGCCCCTCAAGGTCAAGGAGGTGAGAGCTGCTCCTCTGCTCCGGGCCTGGGGGGAAGAACTCCGGGGCTGGCTCGGGAATAACGGAGCAAAATGGGATTTGACAGCTGGGATTCCAAAAATCCCGTCAGTCTTTTATGGTTTACCTGTTGAACCACTGCTGGACTTGGGTTTAGAGCTGGTTGATTGAGTTTAGAGCTGATCAAGTTTAAAGCTGATCAAGTTTAAAGCTTGATTGATCGAGTTTAAACCTGGTTGATGATCAAGTTTAAAGCTGGTTGATCATTGAGTTTAAACTTGGTTGATGATCAAGTTTAAAGTTGATCAATCGAGTTTAAAGTTGATGATCAAGTTTAAACTTGGTTGATGATCGAGTTTAAACTTGATTGAGTTTAAAGCTGATTGAGTTTAAACTTGATTGATCGAGAGTTAAAGCTGATTGAGTTTAAACTTGATTATCAAGTTTAAAGTTGATTAATCAAGTTTAAATTTGGATTATCGAGTTCAAACTTGATTGAGTTTCAACTTGATTATTGAGTTTAAGTTGATTGATTGAGTTTAAAGTTGATTGATTGAGTTTAAAGTTGATTGATTGAGTTTAAAGTTGATTATTGACTTTAAAGTTGATTGATCGAGTTTAAAGCTGATTGATCGAGTTTAAAGCTGATTGATCGAGTTTAAAGCTGATTGATCGAGTTTAAAGCTGATTGATCCTCGAGTTTAAAGCTGATTGATCCTCGAGTTTAAAGCTGATTGATCGAGTTTAAAGTTGATTGATCCTCGAGCTTAAAGCTGGTTGTTCTTTGATTTGCACAATCTCCTGTTTCAAATATAAACCCGAAGGGAGAGATGCAAACATTTGCATTTCTGCTGGCAAAACCACCTCCTAAACCTCAGGCCTGGCTTTTCACTGCCTTAAACTGGGCCTAACGGGAGAGACAACCTTTGCTGCTGCCTGGCACTGGTGGCACAACAATTTGGGATTCAGGGAAAAACATCCCTGGGTGAGGGTTGGAGAGGTTCTTTAGAGGAGAGAAGGAACAGGAGGTGAGAACATTCTCAGAGCAGAACAATCAGCCCACCAGAAAGGGCCTTCCAGAGGAGTGCTGGGGCATTCCTGGTGGGAATCTCTTGGATTTTGGGATGCTGAGGGCGTGTTTTCCCGCAGGATCCCGACGGGGAGCACGCCAGGAGGGCCATGCAGAAGGTCATGGCGGTGGCCGGAGGGATGGGAATCGGGCCCGGCCCTGGCGGCCCCGGAATGCTCAACATCCCGCCCAGCATCCTGAACAATCCCAACATTCCCAACGAGATCATCCACGCCCTGCAGGCAGGCAGGTTGGGGAGCACCGTCTTCGTGGCCAACGTGAGTGCTGGGGGGGGAAATCGGGATTGCCTCGGAATTCCAGCCCCGGGAAAACCTCAGAGGGGCTTCATCTGCCTTGGGGGGCTTCAGCCTGGCCTGGTTGTCCTGGTGATCCTAAGGAGGTTCTGAGTTAGAAATTAGATTTAAATTACATGGCAGAGTGTTGGTAATCTGGATTTTTGGGTGAAGTAGCAGCTTAGTCTGTGTCTTGTTGGCTTCCTGTGCCAAGGAAGTTGTTCCTCAAGGCCACAGTGTCTGTTTATTTGGATTTTTGAAGAGAGCAGTAAGTTAATTTAGCACAGGGAATCTACAAGACACAGATTAAGTTACTGCTCTAAATCCAAATTAACAGGCACTGGGACATGCAGGTACCTCTTAATTCATCACTTCCTTAGCACAGGGAATCCACAAAACACAGATTAAGATGTATTTATATGTCAGAGTGTCTTCTAATTCAGATTTTTGAGCAAAGTAGTAGCTTGATCTGTGTCTTGTTGATTCTCTGTGCTAAGGAAGTTCTAAATGAAGATGTACCTGCAGAGTGTCTGGTAATTTGGATTTTTGAGCAGAGTACTAACTTAGTCTGTGTCTTGTTGGCTCCCTGTGCCAAGGAAGTTGTGCCTAAATTCCACAGGGTCTGTTTATTTGGATTTTTGAAGAGAGCAGTAACTTAATCTGTGGTTTGTGGATTCCCTGTGCTAAGGAAAGTGATGAATTAAGAGGTACCTGCAATGTCCCAGTTGCCTGTTAATTTGGATTTAGAGCAGTAACTTAATCTGGGTCTTGTAGATTCCCTGTGCTAAATTAAGATGTATTTATATGTCAGAGTGTCTTCTAATTCGGATTTTTGAGCAAAGTAGTAACTTACTCTGTGTCTTGTAGATTCCCTGTGCTGAGGAGGTTATAAATTAAAATGTGCTTACATGTCAGAGTGTCTTTTAATTCAGATTTTTGAGCAAAGTAGTAGCTTGATCTGTGTCTTGTTGATTCTCTGTGCTAAGGAAGTTCTAAATGAAGATGTACCTGCAGAGTGTCTGGATTTTGAATTTTTGAGCAGAGTACTAACTTAGTCTGTGTCTTGTTGGCTCCCTGTGCCAAGGAAGTTGTGCCTAAATTCCACAGGGTCTGTTTATTTTGATTTTTGAAGAGAGCAGTAACTTAATCTGTGGTTTGTGGATTCCTTGTGCTAAGGAAGTGATGAATTAAGAGGTACCTGCATGTCCAGTGCCTGTTTAATTTGATTTAGAGCAGTAACTTCATCTGTTTTGTTGGTTTCCTGTGCTAAGGGAGTTCTGAATTAAGATATGTGTCCCCAGTGTCTGTTAATTTAGATTTTTGAGCAAAGTAGTAACTTACTCTGTGTCTTGTAGATTCCCCTGTGCTGAGGAGGTTATAAATTAAAATGTGCTTACATGTCAGTGTCTTTTAATTCAGATTTTTGAGTGAAGTAGTAGCTTGATCTGGTGTCCTGCTGATTCCCTGTGCCAAGGGAGTTGTACCTGAATTCCACAGTGTCAGTTTATCTGGATTTGGAGCGAAGTAGTCACTTAATCTGTGTCTTCTTGGTCCCCTGTGCTGGGGGAGTCCCAAATTAAGCTGTCCCTGCAGACCGGTGTCTGTTAATCAGAATTTTGGGCCAAAACTCCTCCCTTTGCACTATTTCCATTCCCTCTTGTCCTTGTAAACTCAGGGAAGGAAACACAAGGCACTAAGGCTGTTTTTCCATGGAAATCACCCCTCTTCCCAACAACCCCTTGTTTTGCAGCTGGATTACAAGGTTGGCTGGAAGAAGCTGAAGGAGGTGTTCAGCATGGCCGGGGTCGTGGTCCGGGCCGACATCCTGGAGGACAAGGACGGGAAGAGCCGGGGCATCGGCACCGTCACCTTCGAGCAGGCCATCGAGGCCGTGCAGGCCATCTGTATCCTTGGAAAAACCTGGAAAACTGGGGGAAAGCCCTCAGCAAACAGAGCAGGGGGGAAACACAGGGTGGGACAGCTGGGGGTGTTGCCATGTTGGGGGAAGTCAAGTTGGAGTGGGTGGAAAATGCGAGGAGAGCAGGAAATCCATCCTGAAGGAATTGTCACTGAGGATCATCAGCAAAGGATTTCCACATGGAAAATTCCACAAATTTCCACGTGGAAATATGTGTATTAAAACACAATCCTGAGGGAAGATTTGCTGGAATTCCCGTGCTGGAGGTAAAGGATGAGTGGAACAAATCCATGTACCCACAGATTTGTTCCCCATGGGCTTGATCCATGTTGTCCATGGCCATGGAGGCTGTGCAGGCCATCTGTATCCTTGGGAAAACCTGGAAAACCAGGGGCAAAAGCCCTCAGCAAACAGAGCAGGGGGGAAACACGGGGTGTGGGACAGCTGGGGGTGTTGGCGTGTTGGGGGAAGTCAAGTCAAAGCAGGTGGAAAATGTGAGGAAAGCAGGAAATAATTCCATCTCCAAGGAATTGTCACTCAGGATCATCAGCAAAGGGTTTCCACATGGAAAATTCCACAGATTTCTGTGTGGAAATATGTGTATTAAAACACAATCCTGAGGGAAGATTTGCCTGGAATTCCTGTGCTGGAGGTAAAGGATGAGTGGAACAAATCCATGTACCCATGGATTGGTTCCCTTTGGGGAATGTTGATCCATGTTGTCCATGGCCATGGAGGCCGTGCAGGCCGTCTGTATCCTTGGAAAAACCTGGAAAACCTGGGGCAGATCCCTCAGCAAACAGAGCAGGGGGGAAACACGGGGGGTGGGACAGCTGGGGGTGTTGCCATGTTGGGGGAAACCAAGTCGGAGCGGGTGGAAAACGTGAGGAAAGCAGGAAATAATTCCATGCTGAAGGGATTGTTACTGAGGATCATCAGCAAAGGATTTCCACATGGAAAATCCCACAGATTTCCACGTGGAAATATGTGTATTAAAACACAATCCTGAGGGAAGATTTACCTGGAATTCCCGTGCTGGAGGTAAAGGATGAGTGGAACAAATCCATGTACCCATGGATTGGTTCCCTTGGGGAATGTTCCCCATGGGCTTGATCCATGTTGTCCATGGCCATGGAGGCCGTGCAGGCCATCTGTATCCTTGGGAAAACCTGGAAAACCAGGGGCAAAGCCTCAGCAAACAGAGCAGGGGGGAAACACGGGGGGTGGGACAGCTGGGGGTGTTGCCGTGTTGGGGGAGGTCAAGTTGGAGCAGGTGGAAAGTGTGAGGAAAGCAGGAAATAATTCCATCCTGAAGGAATTCTCACTGAGGATCGTCAGCAAAGGATTTCCACATGGAAAATGCCACAGATTTCCATGTGGGAAATATGTGTATTAAAACACAACCCTGAGGGAAGATTTGCCTGGAATTGCCGTGCTGGAGGTAAAGGATGAGTGGAACAAATCCACGTCCCTACGGATTGGTTCCCTTGGGGAATGTTGATCCATGTTGTCCATGGCCATGGAGGCCGTACAGGCCATCTGTATCCTTGGGAAAACCTGGAAAACCAGGGGCAAAGCCCTCAGCAAACAGAGCAGGGGGAAACACGGGGGGTGGGACAGCTGGGGGTGCTGCCGTGTTGGGGGAGGTCAAGTTGGAGCAGGTGGAAGTGTGAGGAAAGCAGGAAATAATTCCATCCTGAAGGAATTCTCACTGAGGATCATCAGCAAAGGATTTCCACATGGAAAATGCCACAGATTTCCATGTGGAAATATGTGTATTAAAGTAGAATCCTGAGGGAAGATTTGCCTGGAATTCCCGTGCTGGAGGTAAAGGATGAGTGGAACAAATCCATGTACCCATGGATTGGTTCCCTTGGGGAATGTTGATCCATGTTGTCCATGGAGGCCGTGCAGGCCATCTGTATCCTTGGAAAACCTGGAAAACCTGGGGCAGATCCCTCAGCAAACAGAGCAGGGGGGAAACACGGGGGTGGGACAGCTGGGGGTGTTGCCGTGTTGGGGGAAGTCAAGTCAAAGCAGGTGGAAAGTGTGAGGAAAGCAGGAAATAATTCCATCTCCAAGGAATTGTCACTCAGGATCATCAGCAAAGGATTTCCACATGGAAAATTCCACAAATTTCCATATGGAAATGTGTGTATTAAAGTAGAATCTTGGGGGAAGATTTGCCTGGAATTCCCGTGCTGGAGGTAAAGGATGAGTGGAACAAATCCAGGTCCCCACGGGTTGGTTCCCTTGGGGAATGTTGATCCGTGTTGTCCATGGGTTTGATCCAGGTGTGTCCCTCCCTTCCCTGTGTCCTTCCACTGCCCAAGCAACCATTTGCCACCTAAAACCCTCCCAAAATCCCAACCCACAATCAAATGCCAGCTCTTTCCCTGTGTGTGTGACCTCTCTGCCATGGAAAGGAGGGAAATATTCCCCCCTTTCCCCTCCTGGAGTTTCTCTTGGAATGTTAATTCCTTCCTTGTGGGAGCAAGACTTGGCCAAGTGATTCCCCCTTTGGAATGAGGGGGTTGGTTTGGAATAAGGAGAATTTTTCCTTGTTTTTCCCTGTTTTTTTTTTTCCCTGTTTTAAATGGACAAAGTTCCTGAGGAGCCACTTGTTTGGAGTGACATTTAATGAACTTCCCCTTAGTTTTTAATTGGAGAAAGGCCTTTGGATATTCAAACAACACATTTGGATTTCAAAGGGTTTTTAGGTCTGGAGAATGCAGGGTTTGGGCTGAATTTTCAACTCATGTCTTAACTGCAAAAAGCCCTTTGAATATTCAAACTCAACATATTTGGATTTCCAAGAGTTTTTAGATCTTTAGAATGCAGGATTTGGGCTGATTTTTAACTCATTTTTTAACTGCAAAAAGCCCTTTGAATGCTCCAACTCCACACATTTGGATTTCAAAGGTTTTTTAGTTCTAGAGAAAGCAGGATTTGGGCGGATTTTTAACTCATTTTTTAACTGACAAAAGCCCTTTGAATATTCAAACTCACATTTAGATTTCCAAGAGTTTTTAGGTTTGGAGAATGCAGGATTTGGGCTGAATTTTAACTGATTTTTTAATTCAAAAAGCCCCTTGAGTGTTCAAACTCCACACATTTGGATTTCAGAGGGTTTTTAGGTTTGGAGAAAGCTAAATTTTGGTGGGTTTCTGGGGGGAGTTTCCAGGTTTGCCCAGTGCTCCTTAACCCCCCCAGCCATGTTCAACGGGCAGCTGCTCTTTGACAGACCCATGCACGTGAAAATGGTGAGTCCAGACCCCCCTTCCTGCTTTTCCAGCCGGGAATTCCGGGAATTCCACTCCTGAGCCGGGGGATGGTTGGGGTCAAGGTTGGAGCAAAATCCAGGGGGATTTGCCCGATGGATTCTGAGTTATTGTTACAATTGTTTCACTGGATTAATTAAATTATTTACTAAATTCTGTTTATTAAAGGTAAATATATCTTAAAATATTAAATATTAAATTCAGTAATTAAATTAATTTATTGTTGCAATTAATTTATTAATTAAATTATATTTATTAAATGTAAGTATATTTTAAAATATTAAATATTAAATTCAGTAATTAAATTAATTTATTGTTGCAATTAATTTATTAATTAAATTATATTTATTAAATGTAAGTATATTTTAAAATATTAAATACTAAATTCAGTAATTAAATTAATTTATTGTTACAATTGTTTCACTGTTATAAATCAAATTAATTCATTTATTAAACTATATTTATTAAATGTAAATATATTTAAAAATATTAAATATAAACCCCAGTGATTAAAATAATTAATTGTTACAATTAATTTAGTAATTAAATTATATTTATTAAATGTAAGTATATTTTAAAATATTAACTATTAAATCCATTAATTAATTAATTTATTGTTACAACTAATTGTTTCATTGTATTAATTAAATCAAATTAATTTATTGAATTATATTTATTAAATGTAAGTATATTTAAAAATATTAAATATTAAATCCAGTAATTAAATTCATATATCAAACTATATTTATTAAATATAAATATATTTTAAAATATTAAATATAAACCCCAGTAATTAAAATAATGAATTGTTACAATTAATTTATTAATTAAATTATATTTATTAAATGTAAGTATATTTTAAAATATTAACTATTAAATCCATTAATTAATTAATTTATTGTTACAACTAATTATTTCATTGTATTAATTAAATCAAATTAATTTAATTTTAAAAATTTTATTTATTAAATGTAAATATATTTTAAAATATTAAATATAAACCCCAGTAATTAAATTAATTTATTGTTTAATGGTATCAATTAAATAAAATTAATTAATTTATTAAATTCTATTTATTAAATATAAATATATTTTAAAATATTACATATTAAATTAATTTGTTGTTACAATTAATTGTTTCATTGTGTTAATTAAATAAAATTTATTTATTAAATTTTATTTGTTAAATGTAAATATATTTTAAAATATTAAATATAAGTTCAGTAATTTAATTAATTGTTACAGTTGTTTTAATTAAATAAAAATAATTTATTAAATTACATTTATTAAGTATAAATATATTTTAAAATATTAAATATTAAATTCAGTGATTAATTAATTGTTACAGTTAATTGTTTAATTGTTTTGGTTCAAATTAATTTATTAAATTATATTTATTGAATGTAAATGTATTTAAAAAATTAAATTCAGTAATTAAATTATTTAATTATTACAATTAATTGTTTTATTCTGTTAATTAAATAAAATTAATTTATTTATTAAATTATATTTATCAAATATATAATCCAGTAATTAATTAATTGTTACAATTAATTGTTTAATTGTATTAATTAAATAAAATTGATTTATTAAATTATATTTATTAATTTAAAATATATTCTAAAATATTAAATATTAAACTCAGTAATTAAATTAATTAATTGTTACAATTAATTATTTAATTGTATTAATTAAATAAAAATAATTTAAATATATATATTTAATAAATATAAATATATTTTGAAATATTAAATATATAAACCAGTAAGTGAATTGTTACAATTAATTGTTTAATTGTATTAATTAAAATTAATTTATTAAATTATAGTTATTAAATATAAATACATTTAGAAATATTAAATCTAAAAACTCAGTAATTAAATTAATTAATTTATTATTACAATTAAAGAATTCCAGTGAGCGTTTCCTGAGCTTTAAATTCTTGTAGTTTAAATTTATAAATTTAAATAACAAGGCAGATGTTCCTGCCCCTCTTTCCAACCCTGTGCTGCTCTGTGTCTAGGACGAGCGAGCCTTCCCCAAAGGAGATTTCTTCCCTCCAGAGAGGCCCCAGCAGCTCCCTCGTAAGTGTTCCCTGCCCCATCCACCCCTCTGCTCCCAGCCCAGCAATTCCAGGGAAAACTGGGATCCAACCCCTCCCAGCTCCAGCCGGGGGGGATCATGACCAGGAGGATTTTTGGAGGCTCCTTTCAGCTCCTGGCCAGAAGCTCCTCCTCAAACAGGAGCCCAGCACCTCCTCCAGGCTTCCAGGGCCAAATTCCAGGATCCCAGGGCCTCCTAAAATTCCTGCTCATGGGGGGATTTCATGGGAACATCAGCCAGCAGCACCTGCTTGGATGGGAGCTGGATTCTCCCTGGCAAGCTTCCAGCTCTTCCCATTCCTAAAGGGGGGATTTTCCATGGAGATCAATCCAGAAAGGATAACGGGGTCTTATCCATGGATATAAATCCAGCAAGGATAAGGGGGTGTTATCCATGGATATCAATCCAGAAACAGGGTCTTATCCATGGATATAAATCCAGCAAGGATAAGGGGGTGTTATCCATGGATATAAATCCAGCAAGGATAAAGGGGTGTTATCCATGGATATAAATCCAGAAACAGGGTCTTGTCCATGGATATAAATCCAGCAAGGGAGTCTCATCCATGGATATAAATCCAGCAAGGATAAGGGGGTGTTATCCATGGATATCAATCCAGAAAGGGGGTCTTATCCATGGATATAAATCCAGCAAGGATAAGGGGGTGTTGTCCATGGATATAAATCCAGAAAGGGAGTCTTATCCATGGATATAAATCCAGCAAGGGGGTCTCATCCATGGATATAAATCCAGCAAGGATAAGGGGGTCTTATCCATGGATATCAATCCAGAAAGGGGGTCTCATCCATGGATATCAATCCAGAAAGGATAAGGGGGTGTTGTCCATGGATATAAATCCAGAAAGGGAGTCTCATCCATGGATATAAATCCAGCAAGGATAAGGAACCAGGAGGCTCTTTTTGGAGAAACCAGAGACCAAAACACAAGAGACTGGGAATCCAAAATAATTGGTGGCTCCAAGCTGCAAATTCCCACTTGGAATCTTTTCATTCATTCCAACTCCAAGTCTCAAACCACAGCAGGGAACCCCAGACTCCACCTGAGCCTCAGGAAATGTTCATTTGAGGTTAATTTGAGACTCCAGAGGTCCCTTCCAGCCTCAGCCAGGCTGGGATAAGATGGAATTCTTGAAGAGGCAGAGCTGGGATTGGAAGGGAAGAGCTGGAAAAGGGCCTGGATTGGTTCAAATGCAGCAAAACTGGGGCTGGGATGGAATTTTAATCCACCTGTTCTGGTGGAACTGGATGGGCTTTCAGGCCCTTCCAGCCCAAACTACTGGGAATTCCACAATTCCATGAATTCAGCCAGTTCTGTTTAATCCCCCTCGGGGACCAGACCCAGTTTTAGGGATCCTCAATCAATCCAGCCCTTAATTAGTGCAGGTTCTGTGCCTGCCAAAGCAGCCTTAAAACCACTCTTACCAATATTCCTCTTCTCCAAGAGAAAGCCATTATCCCAAAAAACCCCCCAAATCCCACTGGAAGCCTGGTTGGTTTGGGTTTTTTTTGGCCTTTACTGGGGCGGGGAGGGGGGACCTCATTTAATTTAATTTAATCTCTTTAAACCAAGATTTTCTGATGCTGAGCTGGAACCCAGGGAATCCTGGGAACCAGGGAATCCTGGAACCCAGGGAATCCTGGAACCCAGGGAATCCTTTAGGCAAAGCATTGATGCCACTGGAGCTGTTGTTTTTTTTCTTTTTGTTTTGCAAGTGCAAGCAGAGAACTTTTTCTTCCTGATCCCAGGAAAAAAAAAAAAATATCAGGGCTTTTCCTTCTTTTCTTTGGGTTTTGGGGGGGAAATCCTTTAATGGGGGGGGGGGGGGAAGCTGGAAATTCCTGCCCTTGGGTTTTGTTTGCTCAGGGAAGAGGCTGGCTGTGTGCTCAGAATTCCAGAGGTGGCTGTCAGGAACCAGAGGTTTGGAATTTTGTGGCTCAGTTCTTTCCCTGCCCAAGGTGGGAAAGGAGCCCCATCCGTGCCCAGGTTTTAGATCACCTTTCTCCCAAATTTGCCCACTCCACTGCAGGAGTTCCCACAAACCAAGCAGTGTTCTAGCCAGTTGTTTTTCAGGAGTCAGCTTTCCAACCAGTCAGCTGGAAAATGGATGATTTAAAAACCCCCTAATTTGAAATTTGAGCCAGTTTGGAGCTGATTTCAAGACAAATCCACTCAGGATTTCCTCCCCTGCTTTAAGTGCAAACCCCAAAGGGGGGGGAAACACAGCAAGCTTTCCTTTTTTTATCATCATTATCACCATTATTATTTTTTATTATTATTATTATTTTTAATTTTTTTATTTTTTTATATTTTTTTTTGGAGAATGAAAAGTTCAATTAACTTTAAGCATAAAAAAAAAAAAAAAAAAACAACTTGCTGTTTTGTCAAACTATGGAAAGGAGGCTTTTTTGATATCTGAATATTTTCTTCAGATGGTCTTGGTGGTATTGGCATGGGATTAGGACCTGGAGGTCAACCTATTGATGCAAATCATATAAACAAAGGCATGGGAATGGGCAACATGGGACCTGGAGGTAAGAAGATTACTCCTATGCTTTTGTTTCATGAGAGCTTTAAGCTGTGTAGAAGGTAGCTAGCTTTGTTTTGCCTTCCCCCCCTCAAAAAAAAAAATTAAAATCAAATAAAATTAAAAAAAAACAAACAACTGGAATGACCTTAGGAATGTTAAAAACCAACTTGAGGTTTTTATTGAGCTTTGATCATGGAAAACCTGAATTTAAGCGACTGCTCCGTATTTTTATTATTTTTTTTTTTGTTTTTTTTTTAATTTTTTGGTGCCACTGTGGGGTCGACACAACAGCCCTTCGTTTTCTGACTCTTGAGCACGAGCAGCAGACACTGCAAAAATATCCCAGGAGAGCTTGGAGAACCACCTGTCACTCCTAAACCACACAATCCATCCATCAGTGGGCTTTGCAAATCTTTTTCCCCCTTAGGATCTGCTATAAAACAACAAGTTTTCAAAAGAGCCACCTAAAAAAAAAAAACAGTAGCACACACTCAGCTTTCAATTTCTAAAATTCCAATGGGTGTTTTTGTTGGGTTGTTTTGTTTTGTTGTTGGGGTTTTTTTCCCTCTTTTGCTGCTTGATATTTTTTTTTTTTATGATTTATTATTTTTTTGTTTGTTTTTTTTTTTGCCCTGACCAAGGAATGTTGGAATCTCCTCAGAGTTTTTATCCCATGTAAACTCTTCAGTTCAAACTGTGGATGTGTCATGTGATGTTTTGATTTCTTTTTCTGGCATTTTCTGAGAGTGACATGTGCTATATAAAAGCTTTCTCTTTTATTTTGAGGCATGGGAATGGAAGGCATGGGCTTTGGAATGAATAAAATGGGAGGTAAGCTGTGGGTTTTTTGATGGGTTTGTAGCTGGGGTTCCTTAAAAATCCTGGAGGTTGAGTTGGGTTTGTCTGGCAGGGAAATCAGCACTGATTTGGGAATAACTTGGGGGGTTTTTTGGAGTGGAGGTGGATGGGAATGGTTGATAATTCCCATAAAACAGCACCAGGAGTCTCCTGCTCCATCCTGGGGATCCCATGGGATCACATCCTCCTTCCTGCATCCACCTGCCCCATCCTGGTTATCCCACAAGGTCCTTCCTGCATCCACCTTCTCCATCCTGGGGATCCCATGGGATCACATCCTCCTTCCTACATCCACCTGTCCCATATTGGGGATCCCATGGGATCACATCCTCCTGCATCCACCTGTTCCATCCTGGGGATCCCACAAGGTCCTTCCTGCATCCACCTGCTCCATCCTGGGGATCCCACAGGGTCCTTCCTGCATCCACCTGCCCCATCCTGGGGATCCCATGGGATCACATCCTCCTCCTGCATCCACCTGCTCCATCCTGATTATCCCACAGGGTCCTTCCTGCATCCACCTGCCCCATCCTGGTTATCCCATGGGGTCCTTCCTGCATCCACCTGCCCCATCCTGGGGATCCCATGGGATCACATCCTCCTTCTGCATCCACCTGCTCCATCCTGGGGATCCCACAGGGTCACATCCTCCTTCCTGCATCCACCTGCTCCATCCTGGGCCTCCTTCCTGCATCCACCTTCTCCATCATGGGGATCCCACAGGGTCCTTCCTGCATCCACCTGCTCCATCCTGGGGATCCCATGGGATCACATCCTCCTTCCTGCATCCGCCTGCTCCATCCTGGGCTCCTCCATGGGCTGCAGGGGGGTCTTTGCACCCCAATAATCCCCCAGGGGCTGCAGGGGGGGTCTCTGCACCCCAATAATCCCCCAGGGGCTGCAGAGGGGGTCTCTGCACCCCAAGAATCCCCCAGGGGCTGCAGGGGGGTCTCTGCACCCCTGTGACCTCCCCAGGGGCTGCAGGGGGGTCTATGCACCCCAGTGTCCCCCACCATGGGCACAGGGGGGTCTCTGCACCCCAGTAATCCCCCAGGGGCTGCAGGGGGGTCTCTGCACCCCAATAATCCCCCAGGGGCTGCAGGGGGGTCTCTGCACCCCAATAATCCCCCAGGGGCTGCAGGGGGGGGGTCTCTGCACCCCAGTAATCCCCCAGGGGCTGCAGGGGGGGGTCTCTGCACCCCAATAATCCCCCAGGGGCTGCAGGGGGGGGTCTCTGCACCCCAATAATCCCCCAGGGGCTGCAGGGGGGTCTCTGCACCCCAAGAATCCCCCAGGGGCTGCAGGGGGGTCTCTGCACCTCAATAATCCCCCAGGGGCTGCAGGGGGGTCTCTGCACCCCAATAATCCCCCAGGGGCTGCAGGGGGGTCTCTGCACCCCAATAATCCCCCAGGGGCTGCAGGGGGGTCTCTGCACCCCAATAATCCCCCAGGGGCTGCAGGGCCTCAGCTCCGGCCCCGGGAGCTCCTCCTGCCCCACCCTGGTGTTCTCCACCTTCTTGTTCCCATATTCTCTTCCCTGGCTGGAATTCTTTCCATGCCACAACCTTCTCTTCAATATGTTATCCCAGAGTCTTTGTTCCTCCTGACTGGCCTTGGAAGCCCATCCTGGAGCAGCTGGAATTGGCTCCACGGGACAGGGGAAGCTTCCAGCAGCTCCCAACAGAACCCACCCCTGGAACCCCCCCCTGCAGCCAAAACCCAGCCCCACAACCCCCCAGCAGCACTCCTGGCCCTCTGTCTTGGTTGTAACAACTCCTCTTCCCTTCTGTCTTGGAAAATTCCCATTCCCACAGCCCGTTCCCACCCCTGGGAAGGGGCCACGTGCCAGCGATTCACGGACGTGTCCCTCCACATTCCCATAAAACATCACCAGGAGCCTCCTTAGTTTAGGAGATCCAGGGAATGACATCCCTGGGGCTTGGAACTGGATGATCCTTAAGGTCCCTCCCAAGCTGCTCTGTAATTCCCTGATTTATCCATGATTTTAGAGTGGTTTGTCCACATCCTGCTTTGGGAATCGGCGACGCAGAGTCGTCGTCTCCCTGCTGTGTGTGTTCAGCATGGAGTTGAAGTGCATTGCTAAAGAATCCCTGGAAAATCCCTTTTTTTTCTTTTTTATAGGACTTGAAATGCATTGCTAAAGAATCCCTGGAAAATCCCTTTTTTGTTGTTTTTTTGTTGTTTTTATAGGAATGGAAGGTCCCTTCGGTGCCATGGAAAACATCGGGCGCTTCCCAGCGGGGATGAACATGGGCAGGATGACTGGTAGGCACTGGGGTTTCTGTGTGTTCCCTGGAAGTGTATCCCTCTTCTCAGCTTTATTTGGGAATAACTGGAAGCTTTTCCAGCTGCCAGAGTGTCCCTGAGTCGCTCGTGGCCTCCAAACTGACCCAAAATGAGTCACTGATTGATGCTGCTGGGAAGGGTTGGTTCAGAAAGATTCTGTGCTCTCCAGAAAGGCTTTTCCAGAGCCTCAGGAATATTTGGGATGAGTCCTGCTTTTCCTTGGGGTCTTGGACTCGTGAAGACACCACAAAATGCTCAGGAGAACACGAGAAAAACCTTCCCTTGCTGGGAATCTTTAAAAATGATTCTTGGGTTAAAATGTTCTCTCAGGAACATTTGAGACCCCCTGAACTTCCCAGCTTCCATCTCTGAGACCCCCTGAACTTCCCAGCTTCCATCTCTGAGACCCCCTGAACTTCCCAATTCCATCTCTGAGACCCCCTGAACTTCCCAATTCCATCTTGGAGACCCTTTGACCTTCCCAACTTCACCTGTAGACCTCCTGAACTTCCCCAACTCCATCTTTTGATCCCCTGAACTTCCCAACTTCCATCTTGGAAACCCCCTGAACTTCCCAATTCCACTTTGAGACCTCCTGAACTTCCCAACTTCCATCTTTACACCCCCTGAACTTCCCAACTCCATTTTTAGACCCCTTGAACTTCCCAGCTCCATCTTGGAGACCCCCTGACCTTCCCAATTCCATTTTTAGACCCCCTGAACTTCCCAACTCCATTTTTAGACCCCTGAACTTCCCAAATCTATCCTTGAGACCCCTTGAATTTCCCAACTTCCATCTCTGAGACCCCCTGAACTTCCCAACTCAATCTTGGAGAACTCCTGAACTTCCCAATTCCATCTTTAGACCTCCTGACCTTCCCAATTCCATCTTTAGCCCCCCTGACCTTCCCAATTCCATCCTTCCAGAGATGGATCGTGCCATGGGGGGAGGATTTGAAAGAGAGTTTGGAAGGAATGAAATGGGAATGTCCCGGAGTTTTGGAGAGACCTTGGAGAGAGGAATAGGTGAGTACATGAAATAAATTCCATTTACTGCACATAAAAATCACCAGTGTGTCACCATATTTTTTTAATGTTATATTTATTTTTATTTTTTATTTTTTTATGTTAGATTTTATGTCTATTTGCTGTAGGAGTTTGGTCAAAACCAAACAGGAGGCAGATGGAAACACTGGGAAATGGAATTTCAAAAATGACAGGAAACTTCTGACAGCCCTAATACACTTAATTTTAATATATTCTAATGCAATAAAAATAGTTTTGAGGGCTCTAAGCCTTGAATAGACAAGGGATATTAAGCATTAAAGCACTTCTGAAAAAAGAATACTGGAAGACTGTGTTGTGTTCCAGGTGGTGGCAATGCCAGCATTCCTGAGGATAAGTTATTTCAGGGATGATAAAGATTTCAGGAATGATAAATTACTTCAGGAATGATAAATTATTTCAGGAATGTGAGAAGATGTTTAGGCATTTTTGTCCCTGTCTAATTCCTGATCACCTCTGTGTTGTGTTCCAGGTGGTGGCAATGCCAACATTCCTGAGGATAAGTTATTTTTGGGAATGATAAATTATTTCAGGAATGATAAGTTATTTCAGGAAGGTGTTAATGCTGTTATGTCCCTGTCTAATTCCTGATCATCCCTGTGTTGCATTCCAGGTTTTGGAAATGCCAACATTCCTGAGGATAAATTATTTCAGGAGTGATAAATTATTTCAGGAATGATAACTTATGTCAGGAAGGTGTTAATGCTCTTTTGTCCCTGTCTAATTCCTGCTCACATCTGTGTTGTGTTCCAGGTGGTGGAACACAGCATTCCTGATGATAAATTATTTCTGGAATGATAAATTATTTCAGGAGTGATAAGTTATTTCAGGAAGGTGTTAAGGCTGTTATGTCCCTGTCTAATTCCTGCTCACCTCTGTGTTGTGTTCCAGGTTTTGGAAATGCCAACATTCCTGATGATAAATTATTTCAGGAGTGATAAATTATTTCAGGAATGTGAGAAGATGTTTAGGCATTCTTGTCCCTGTCTAATTCCTGCTCATCCCTGTGTCGTGTTCCAGGTGGTGGCAATACCAACATTCCTGAGGATAAGTTATTTCAGGAACAATAAATTATTTCAGGAATGATAAATTATTTCAGGAATGATAAATTACTTCAGGAAGGTGTTAAGGCTGTTATGTCCCTGTCTAATTCCTGATCATCCCTGTGTTGTGCTTCAAGTTTTGGAAGTGGCAGCATTCCTGATGATAAATTATTACAGGAATATATTTGTCCCTGTGTAATTCCTGCTCACCCCTGTGTTGTGTTCCAGGTGGTGGCAATACCAACATTCCTGAGGATAAATTATTTCAGGAATGATAAATTATTTCAGGAGTGATAAATTACTTCAGGAAGGTGTTAAGGCTGTTATGTCCCTGTCTAATTCCTGCTCACCCCTGTGCTGTGTTCCAGGTGGTGGCAATGCCAACATTCCTGAGGATAAATGATTTCAGGATAATTCCTGCTCACCCCTGTGTTGTGTTCCAGGTGGTGGCAATGCCAGCATTCCTGAGGATAAATTATTTCAGGATAACTCCTGCTCACCCCTGTGTTTGTTCCAGGTGGTGGCAATGCCAGCATTCCTGAGGATAAATTATTTCAGGATAACTCCTGCTCACCCCTGTGTTTGTTCCAGGTGGTGGCAATGCCAGCATTCCTGAGGATAAATTATTTCAGGATAACTCCTGCTCACCCCTGTGCTGTGTTCCAGGTGGTGGCAATGCCAGCATTCCTGAGGATAAGTTATTTCAGGATAACTCCTGCTCACCCCTGTGCTGTGTTCCAGGTGGTGGCAATGCCAGCATTCCCGGGATCGAGAGGATGGCCCCTGGCATCGACCGCATGGGCTCGGGGATCGAGAGGCTTCCGGCCGGGATGGGGCACGGCATGGAGCGGGTGGGCTCCGAGATCGACAGGATGGGGCTGGTCCTGGACCGGATGGGCTCCAACGTGGAGCGGATGGGCTCGGGCATCGAGCGCATGGCACCGCTGGGCATCGACCACCTGGCGCCCAACATGGAGCGGATGGGCCCGGCCATGGAGCGCATGGGCTCCGGCATCGACCGCATGGGCTCCGGCATCGGCTTCGGCATCGACCGCATGGGCGCCGCCATCGACCGCGTGGGCACCGCCATGGACAGGATGGGCTCGGGCGTGGAGCGCATGGGCTCGGGCATGGAGCGCATGGGGCTGGGCATCGAGCGCATGGTGCCCGCCGGGATGGGCGCGGGCATGGGGCAGGTGCTGGAGAGGATGCCGGCGGGGCTGGAGCGCATCGGGGCGCCGCCCATGGAGAGGATCGGCCTGGAGCGCATGGGAGCCGCCGGCATGGAGAGGATGGGCCTGGAGCGCCTGGGGGCCGCCAACATGGAGAGGATGGGCCCCCCCCTGGGGCAGGGCATGGGAGCGGGCATCGAGCGCATGGGACTGGCCATGGGCAGCAACTTTGAGAGGCCCATGGACATGGAGCGGGGCAACTTCGCCGGCAACTTCGCCGGACCCCTGGGAGGAGCCGGAGGCCCCGCGGCGGGGGTGGCCCGGAAAGCCTGTCAGATCTTCGTCAGGAACGTGAGTCAGGCTTCTCTGCCCCCCTTTGCCTTCCCTTCCCACCCTTTGCCTTCCCTTCCCACCCTTCTCTTTCCTGCCCTTTTCCTTCCCTTCTCACCCTTCTCTTTCCCACCCTTTTCCTTGCCTTCCTGCCCTTTCCCACCTTTCCTTTTCTTTCCCTCCTTCTTGCCCTTTTCCTTCCCGCCCTTTTCTTTCCTTCCCACCATTTTCTTTCCCACCCTATTCCTTGCCTTCCTGCCCTTTTCTTTCCCACCTTTCCTTTTCTTTCCCACCTTTCCTTTTCTTGCCCTCCTTCCTGCCCTTTTCCTTCCTGCCCTTTTCTTTCCTTCCCATTCTTTTCCTTTTCTTTCCCACCTTTCCTTTTCTTTCCCTCCTTCCCGCCCTTTTCCTTTTCTTTCCCTCCTTTTTCTTTCCTTCCCTTCCCACCCTTTTCTCTTTCTCACCCTTTTCCTTTCCCCCCTTTTCCTTTCCTTCCTCCCCTTTTCCTTTTATTCCCCCCTTTTCCTTTCCTTCCCCCCTTTTCTATTTCCCCCCCTTTTCTTTTCCCCCTTTTCCTTTCTTTCCCTCCCTTTTCTCTTTCCCCCCCTCTTCCTTGCCTTTCTCCCCCCTTTCCTTGCCTCTCCCCCCATTCCATGGACTCAAGGCTGACCCATTGCTCTCATCCCTGCTCAGTTTTCACTCACAATATCTAACACTGGATGCTGCCAAATTTTGGGAGCTGGAGCCATTTCCTTCCCAGGAGAAGAGCTCCTGGAGGACCTGGACTCTGTGGTTCTCTCACTGGCTATCCAGGGATTTTGGGGAGTTGGGAATGTTGCAGATTGTTCAGCAGAGCCCTCAGTAATGGTTTGTTCTTCTCTTTTCCACAGCTGCCTTTTGATTTTACATGGAAAATGCTGAAAGATAAATTTAATGAATGTGGTAAGTGATTTTTTTCTCCCTGGTAATTCCTGGGAGAAATGAATAGGAATATATGGCCAGTTCCTAACCCAGGCAACACCTGCTTTTCCAAAGCTTTTGTCCCCTTTTCCATCTCTGGGTTGGGTTTATCCTGTGGATGAAACCCAAGAGCCCCTTGCAGGGCCTAAAGGGGCTCCAGGAGAGCTGGAGGGGGACTTGGGACAAGGGATGGAGGGACAGGACACAGGGAATGGCTTCAAAGTGAAAGAGGGGGAATTTGGACAGGATATTGGGAAGGAATTCCTGGCTGGGAGGGTGAGGGGAGACTGGGATGGATTTCCCAGAAAAGCTGTGGCTGCCCCATCCCAGGAAGTGTCCTGGCCCAGGGAGGCCAGGTTGGAGCACTCTGGGATAGTGGGAGGTGTCCCTGCCATCCAGGGGGTGGCACTGGATGCCACTCCAGGGGCACAGGCTGTGTCTCTTGGGGCCGATCCTGTGCAGGGCTCCCCAATCCTTGCACATCCCTTCCAACTCCCAAATCCCACGATTACCTCATGGAATCCCAACCCCAAATCACAGAATCAGCTGGGTTGGAAGGGACCTCCAAGATCATCAATCCAAGCCTTGATCCAACCCCGCTGTGGTTCCCAGCCCATGGCACTGATGCCACATCCAGTCTCTTCTTAAAAACCTCCAGGGATGGAGAATCCACCCCTTCCCTGGGCAGCCCATTCCAATGGCTGAGCACCCTCTCTGCAAAGAATTTCTTCCTGATATCCAACCTAACCCTCCCCTGGCACAGCTGAAGACCCAGCCCTCTTGTCTTGCTGATCATTGCCTGGGAAAAGAGACCAACCCCCCCTGGCTCCCCCCTCCTGTCAGGGAGTTGCAGAGAGTGAGGAGGTCTCCCCTGAGCCTCCTCTTCTCCAGGCTGAGCCCCCCCCCCAGCTCCCTCAGCCTCTCCTCACAGCACTTGTGCTCCAGTCCCTTCCCCAGCCTCGTTGCTCTCCTCTGGACCTGCTCCAGCCCCTCCATGTCCTTCCTGAGCTGAGGGCCCAGAACTGGACACAGCACTCCAGGGGTGGCCTCACCAGTGCTGAGTCCAGGGCAAGAATCACTTCCCTGGACCTGTTGGCCACCCTGTTCCTGAGCCAGGCCAGGATCCATTGGTCCTCTTGTCCCCCTGGGCACACTCTGGCTCCTGTTCAGCTCCCTGTCCATCCCCACTCCCAGCTCCCTTCCTGCCTGGCTGCTCTCCAGCCTGGAGCTGCCGGGGGTTGCTGCATGGGAGAGACACGAGGTCTGAGGGGAGAGAGAGAGACCTCCTCACTCTACAACTCCCTGACAGGAGGGGGGAGCCAGGGGGGGTTGGTCTCTTTTCCCAGGCAACCATCAGCAAGACAAGAGGACTCGGTCTGAAGCTGTGCCAGGGGAGGTTTAGGTTGGATATCAGGAAGAATTTCTTTGCAGAGAGGGTGCTCAGCCATTGGAATGGGCTGCCCAGGGAAGGGGGGGATTCTCCATCCCTGGAGGTTTTTAAGCTGAGACTGGATGTGGCATCAGTGCCATGGGCTGGGAACCACAGCGGGGTTGGATTGATGATCTTGGAGGTCCCTTCCAACCCAGCTGATCCCATGATTCTCCATCCATCTCACCATCCAAGGAGATGAGGCTCCCTGGTCAATTAAACTGATGGACAGATTTGAGCTCCGAGTACCCAACGCTGACATGGGGATGATGCAAAACTTCCCGAGGTCCCGCCGTGTCCGTTAAAATCCCTTCTCTCCCTGCTCTCCCCTCAGGGCACGTTCTCTACGCCGACATCAAGATGGAGAACGGCAAGTCCAAGGGCTGTGGGGTGGTGCGGTTCGAGTCCCCCGAGGTGGCGGAACGCGCCTGCCGGATGATGAACGGGATCCAGCTGCGGGGCCGCGAGATCGACGTGCGGATCGACCGCAACGCCTGAGCCTCCCCCTCGACCCCCTCCCTCCTTTTTATCTCCTTAACACAAAACCAGGGCTTGTTATTTTTATTTCCCGATTTTTATTTTTTTTTTTCTCTCTCTCTTTTCTCCTCGTTAACCGTACGAGTTTTGACTGGATGTTAAAGGTGTTCAGAAAAAAAACAAAACAACCAAAAAAAAAAAAACCCCACCCAGTTGCTTTCTGGAGTAAAATTTTAAGTCCTTTTTTTAAACGGGTGAAATGACCATTTTACCGGGTTTTTTGCATCGGAATCTGCAACGTGGCACAATCTTTTTTTGTAGTTGTGGCATCTCGTTGACATGACAGATGTAAACAGTCTGAATTTGATAATAAAGCAAGTTAAATATTGCAGGCACGGCGTCCTTTAGTCCGGCAGCGAAAATCCCCGGCAGCTCAGCCCTGGATAAACCCAGCTCAGTGAACTCAGCTCTCAGCTCTGGATAAACTCAGCTCTGAGTCAGCTCAGACCTTGGGAAACTCGGCCCAGTCAACTCAGCTCTCAGTGAACTCAGCCCTGGGCAAACTCGGCTCTCAGTGAACTCAGCCCAGTCCCTCTGGGTGTCCCTCTGTTCCCCGGGGGTGTCTCTGGGTGTCCCTCTGTTCCCCGGGGGTGTCTCTGGGTGTCCCTCTGTCCCCCGGGAGTGTCTCTGGGTGTCCCTCTGTCCCTCCAGGGGTGTCTGTTTGTCCCTCTGTCCCTCGGGGGTGTCTCTGGATGTCCCTCTGTCGCCTCGAGAGTGTCTCTGGGTGTGTCTCTGGATGTCCCTCTGTCCCTCGGGGGTGTCTCTGGGTGTCCCTCTGTCCCTCGGGGGTGTCTCTGGGTGTCCCTCTGTCGCCTCGAGAGTGTCTCTGGGTGTGTCTCTGGGTGTCCCTCTGTCCCCCGGGGGTGTCTGTCCCTCTGTCCCCCCAAGGACCGAACCCCCCGTCCCTTCCCCTTCCCTTCCCTTCCCTTCCCGCCCACGTGGCCGTGGCTGTCGCGCGGCAGTGACGTCACCGCGCGGCGCCGCGCGAAGGTCACGGGCGGCGCGGGGCGATGGCGGCGGCCGGAGGGTGCGGGGTGAGCGGGGAGGGGACGGGGGGGAACCGGGCAGGGAACCGGGGCTCAACCGGGGCGGCGGGACAACGCGGGGCCACCCGGGCCGGGGGCACAGCGCGGGGCCCGCCCTGCCCTCACCCCCAGCCGGGCCCGGCCCCGGCCGTGCCACCCCCGGGGGAGCCGCGGCCGCTGTTCCCGGTGCCCCGGGACAGCCCGGAGCGACCCCGCGAGCGAACTGCCCCTGCCCGGGCCGGGGGGGGGATTGGATGCTCCGGAAAGCCCCTCCATCCCAAATCCCTGCCCTGCAGGGCTGGGACTGGATGGGTTTTAAACCCCCTCCATCCAAACTGTCCCTGCTTTGGGGTGGGATTGGATGGGTTTTAAACCCCCTCCATCCCAAATCCTTGCCCTACAGGGGTGGGATTGGGTGGGTTTTAAACCCCCTCCATCCAAACTGCCCCTGGCACTGGGTGGGATTAGGTGGTCTTTAAACCTCCTCCATCCCAAATCCGTACCCATGGAGCAGGATTGGGTGGGTTTTAAACCCCCTCCATCCCAAACTGTCCCTGGCACAGGGTGGGATTAGGTGCTCCTTAAAGCCCCTCCATCCCAAATCCCTGCCCATGGAGTGGGATTGGATGGTCCTTAAACCCCCTCCATCCCAAATCTTACCTAGGGGGTGGGATTGGGTGGGTTTTAAAGCCCCTCCATCCCAAATCCCTGCCCGTGGAGTGGGATTGGATGGGTTTTAAACCCCCTTCATCCCAAACTGCCCCTGGCACTGGGTGGGATTAGGTGATCCTTAAAACCCCTCCATCCCAAATCTCACCCAGGGGGTGGGATTGGGTGGGTTTTAAACCCCCTCCATCCCAAATCCCTGCCCATGGAATGGGCTTGGATGGGTTTTAAACCCCCTCCATCCCAAACTGCCCCTGGCACTGGGTGGGATTAGGTGATCCTTAAAACCCCTCCATCCCAAATCTCACCCAGGGGGTGGGATTGGGTGGGTTTTAAAGCCCCGCATCCCAAATTCCTGCCCATGGAATGGGCTTGGATGGGTTTTAAACCCCCTCCATCCCAAACTGCCCCTGGCACTGGGTGGTTTTCTGGGATCCATCAGATCTTCCCCGCTCTGATTTGAGGCCAAAGGGTCCCTTCCTGCCCCAACACAACCGGGAAATTCCCGCTTTTCCCTCCAAAGCTGCGTTTGGGAAGAATTCTCCTGGAAAAAAAAAAACCCCGATTTGCTTCTCGTCCCCTCCGCGTTCCTGCTCCAGCTCATCCCTAAATCCCAGCTCTTGGAATGTTCCCTGACCTGGGGGTGTTTTCCTTGCAGAAGTGTCTCCTGGGGGGCCTGTGGCTCTTTTCCAGACGTTCTCCCCTCGCTGCCTTTCCCAGGAATGGGTTCGGGATCCGCCGCCCTGCCCTGGACACCCCCCAGGTTGGTTGAGGCCGGAATGGATGGAATTCCAGAGTGGTTTCCCTTTGGAATCCTGAGCTGGATTTATCGATATTCTTATTATTTACTTGTTTATTCCCTTTATTATTCTTATTTTATTTTATTTTATTTATATTTTTGATTTGTTTATTCCTTTTATTATTTTATTAATTTATTTATATCCTTATTATTTACTTATTTGTTCCCTTTATTACTATTTTTATTTATTTTATTATTCTATTTAATTTATTTCTATCCTTTTTATTTACTTGTTTATTCCCTTTATTACCTATTTTTATTTATTTTATTATTTTATTTCATTTATCGATATTATTTACTTATTTATTCCCTTTATTATTTTTAATTTTTTTATTTATTTATATTTTTTATTTAACTGTTTATTCACTTTATTATTTTATTTATTTCTATCCTTTTTATTTATTGTTTATTCCCTTTATTACCTATTTTTATTTATTTTATTATTTTTTAAATTTATTGATATTCTTATTTACTTGTTTATTCCCTTTATTACCTATCTTTTTACTTATTTTATTTAATTTATTGATATTCTTATTATTTATTTGTTTATCCCTTTATTATCTAATTTAATTTATTTTATTATTTTATTTAATTTTGTTCTATCCTTATTATTTACCTGTTTATTCCCTTTATTACCTATCTATTTTTATTTATTTTATTTAATTTATTGATATTCTTATTATTTATTTGTTTATCCCTTTATTATCTAATTTAATTTATTTTATTATTTTATTTAATTTTGTTCTATTCTTATTATTTACTTTTTATTCCCTTTATTACCTATTTTTATTTATTTTATTATTTTATTTAATTTATCAATATTATTTACTTGTTTATCCCTTTATTGCCTATTTTTATTTATTTTATTATTTAATTTAATTTATCGATATTCTTATTATTTCCTTGTTTATTCCCTTTATTATCTATTTTTATTTATTTTATTCCTTTATTATCTATTTTAATTTATTTTATTATTTTATTTAATTTTGTTCTATCCTTATTATTTACTTTTTATTCCCTTTATTACCTATTTTTATTTATTTTATTATTTAATTTAATTTATCAATATTCTTATTATTTCCTTGTTTATTCCCTTTATTATCTATTTTAATTTATTTTATTATTTTATTTAATTTTGTTCTATCCTTATTATTTCTATTCTATCCTTAGTATTTTGTTCTATCCTTATTATTTCTATTCTATCCTTATTATTTTGTTATATCCTTATTGTTTATTCCCTTTTTTACCTATCTATTTTTATTTATTTTATCCCTTTATTATCTATTTTTATTTATTTTATTCCTTTATTCAATTTAACTCTCACTACAATCCACATTAATTCCACAACCTCCACACAAAAACACCCCCAAAAAAATAAATAAAACCAGGAAAAAAACGTCCAATTCCCCCTAAATCCCCCCAAATCCCCCTCAACCCTCCCGGTGATCCCAAACCCTGATTTTTGCAGTCCAGGTGCTCCTCCTCGGGAGGCAGGAAAGGTTTCATCTCGGGCTTCGTGGAGAACATCCGGCAGGAGCTGGCCAGGAACAGGGAGATGCGGGACAACATCCAGAGGTTCCGCGAGGAGGCCAAGAGGCTCGAGGAGTCGGAGGCGCTCAGGGAGGCCCGAAGGAAATACGTGAGGGGCTGGGGATGGGAATGCGGGAATGGGGGGAAAAGGGAGGGAAATTTGGCAGTAAATGGGACAGGAAATTTGGCATAAATTTGGAATTAAATTTGGCATTAAATTTTACATTAAATTTGGCATTAATTTTTCCTTTAAATTTTACATTAAATTTACCATTAAATTAGGCTTTAAATTTGACATTAAATTTGGCATTAAATTTAACATTAGATTTAGCATTAAATTTGGCATTAAATTTAACATTAGATTTAGCATTAAATTTGCCATTAAATGTGACATTAAATTTAGCATTAAATTTAGCAATAAATATGGCATTAAATGTGACATTAAATTTAGCAATAAATATGGCATTAAATGTGACATCAAATTTGATATTAAATTTGGCATTAAATTTAACAATAAATGTTTCATTAAATTTGGCCTAAAATTTGACATTACATTTAGCATTAAATTTGACATGAAATTTTACATTAAATTTGACATTAAATGTGGCATTAAATTTGATATCAAATTTTACATTAAATTTGACATTAAATGTGGCATTAAATTTGGCATTAAATTTTGCTTTATATTTTACTTTAAATTTGACATTAAATTTGATATTAAATTTGACATTAAATTTGGCATTAAATTTGACATTAAATTTAACATTAAATTTGGCATTAAATTTGATATTAAATTTGACATTAAATTTACCATTAAATTTGACATTGAACTTGGCATTAAATTTGGCATTTAATTTAACAATAAATTTGGAATTAAATTTGATATTAAATTTGATGTCAAATATGACATTAAATTTGACATTAAATTTACCATTAAATTTGGCATTAAATTTAACATTAGATTTAACATTAAATTTGACATTAAATTTGGCATTAAATTTTACACTAAATTTTGCATTCATTTTTCCTTTAAATTTTACATTAAATTTTGCATTAATTTTTCCTTTAAATTAGGCATTAAATTTGACTTTAAATTTGGCATTAAATTTGGCATTAAATTTAGCAATAAATGTGACATTAAATTTAGCAATAAATATGGCATTAAATGTGACATTAAATTTAACATTAAATTAGGCATTAAATTTGACTTTAAATTTGGCATTAAATTTGGCATTAAATTTGGCATTAAATTCTGCTTTATATTTTACTTTAAATTTGACATTAAATTTGATATTAAATTTACCATTAAATTTGATATTAAATTTGACATTAAATTTAACATTAAATTTGACATTAAATGTGACATTAAATTTGATATTAAATTTAGTATTAAATTTGACATTAAATTTGACATTAAATATGATATTAAATTTGATATTAAATTTGACATTAAATTTAACATTAAATTTGGCATTAAATTTGATATTAAATTTAACATTAAATTTGGCATTAAATTTAACAATAAATGTTTCATTAAATTTGGCCTAAAATTTGACATTACATTTAGCATTAAATTTGACATGAAATTTTACTTTAAATTTGGCATTAAATTTAGCATTAAATTTACCATTAAATTTGACATTACATTTAGCATTAAATTTTACATTAAATTTTACATTAAATTTGGCATTAAATTTTACATTAAGTTTGATATTAAATTTAACATTAAATTTAGCATTAAATTTGGCATTAAATTTAGCATTAAATTTAGCATTAAATTTAGCAATAAATGTGACATTAAATTTAGCAATAAATATGGCATTAAATGTGACATAAAATGTGACATTAAATTTGACATTTAATTTAACATTAAATTTGGCCTAAAATTTGACATTAAATGTAGTATTAAATTTGACATTAAATTTAACATTAAATTTGGCATTAAATTTGATATTAAATTTGACATTAAATTTACCATTAAGTTGACATTGAACTTGGCATTAAATTTGGCATTTAATTTAACAATAAATTTGGAATTAAATTTGATATTAAATTTGATGTCAAATATGACATTAAATTTGACATTAAATATGATATTAAATTTGATATTAAATTTGACATTAAATTTAGTATTAAATTTGACATTAAATTTAACAATAAATGTGACATTAAATTTAACAATAAATGTGACATTAAATTTGGCCTAAAATTTGACATTAAATTTAGCATTAAATTAGATATTACATTTAGCATTAAATTTTACATTAAATTTTACTTTAAATTTTACATTAAATTTGGCATTAAATTAGATATTAAATTTGACATTAAATGTGGCATTAAATGTGACATTAAATTTACCATTAAATTTGACATTAAATTTACCATTAAATTTGACATTAAACTTGCCATTAAATTTGGCATTAAACAGTTGGATTTGAGAGCTCTAAACCTTATTTACCAAACTGAACTGGTGGCTCAAGGGAGGAGCTCCTAAAATGGAATTTTTTTGCCCTCAGTTCCATCTTTAAAGGCATTTTGTTCTGTGCTAAACTGCTTTTGAGGGGTTTTTGGTCCTCATTTTGTTTTTTTTCCCCCCAGAAAACCATCGAATCCGAAACAGTGAAAACCTCAGAAGTGATTAAAAAGAAACTTGAAGAAATAACAGGGACAGTTAAAGAGGTAAAAGGACCTTTCCCTGAGGAAATTCAACTTTTAAGTGGGAGATTTGGGTGTAATTTGAATTATCACCTTTTTTTTCCCCCCCCCTTTGGTGCCAAGTGGTTGATTTTCCAAATTAGGAACAAAATGAGCTTTTTTAGAGCCTTTTATTTGATGTTTAAAGCCCCTTAAATTCCAATTTCTGCCTCGGATCCCACCTCTGGCATCTCTTCCATCCAGACCTTTCCCAGCAAGGAATCACCCTGGGTTTCAGAGGGGGCACTGGGGGTGTTTCCCAGAATATTCCTGCCTAAAATAACTCTGGAAAATCACAACCACACGATATTTTGGGCCACAGAATTCCCATCCATTAAATAAAACCTCAGATTGGGGAAAGCTCTATAAAAAAAATCCCTTTGTGGCCCCAGGAGCTGCTCTGGGTGTGACTCAGAAGAGACCAATTCCAGGTGGAAATTCCCAGATTTTTAAAGATATATCTGGTGAAAATTCCCACTTTTTTAAAGATATATCTGGTGAACTTTGGGAATTTTGGAGTAGCTGAGGTTGGAAGGGGCTTTGGAGCACCTTGGAGTAGTGGAAGGTGTCCCTGCCCACAACCCAAACCATCCTGGGATTTGGGATTCTCCAGGTTGGGAGAGCTGGGGGGGGTTCACCTGGAGAAGAGAAAGTTCCAGGGAAACCTCAGAGCCCCTTCCAGGGTCTGAAGGAGCTCCAGGAGAGCTGGAGAGGGATTTGGGATAAGGGATGGAGGGACAGGACACAGGGAATGGCTTCGAAGTGAAAGAGGGGAAATTTAGATGGAATATTGGGAAGGAATTCCTGGCTGTGAGGGTGGGGAGGGGCTGGGATGGAATTCCCAGAGAAGCTGTGGCTGCTCCATCCCTGGAAGTGTCCAAGGCCAGGTTGGAAAAGAAAAGACTCCAAGGAGACCTTGGAATCCCTTCTGGGGCCTGAAGGGGCTCCAGGAGAGCTGGAGATGGATCGGGATGAGGACAAGGAGTGGCAGGAGCTGCTCTGACCTTCCCCTTCCCTGTTTTTTGGCAGAGTTTGGACGAGGTCAGTAAAAGCGACCTCGGCCGCCGGATCAAGGAGGGCGTGGAAGAAGCGGCAAAAACGGCCAAACAATCGGCTGAGTCCGTCACCAAGGGAGGGGAGAAGCTGGGCAGGACTGCAGCCTTCAAAGCCATCTCTCAGGTACACAATTCCCAGGAATCCAGGCCTGGAATGGCCTGGAAAATAACAATCACCCAATATCCTGGGCCACAGAATTCCCGTCCCTTAAACAAAACCTCAGACTGGGGAAAGCTCTATGAAAAAATCCCTTTATGGCCCCAGGAGCTGCTCCAAGAGCTGCTCTGGGTGTGACTCAGAAGAGAGCAGGTCTAGGTGGGAAATTCCCACTTTTTTCCCCACATTCCCAGTGGGAATTTTCCCTTATCCCAGTGGGAATGTGGGAGCTGCGAGGGGGGAGTTTGTGCCGGGGCTTGAAATTAAACCCGCGGCTCCCGGGTGTGGTGGCAGGTCTGGCACTGCCCTGGCAGGTCTGGCATTCCCCTGGCAGGTCTGGCACTCCCTCAGATTGGCTCTGTCCTAAAGCTTGGATTTGGTGGAAAATATAATCAGGGTTTGTGTGTTTTGGTGTCACCCAAAAGCTGCCCCAGCCCTGGGAGTGTCCAAGGCCAGGTTGGAGAAGAGAAGGCTCCAGGGAGACCTTGGAGCCCCTTCCAGTGCCTGAAGGGGCTCCAGGAGAGCTGGAGAGGGACTTGGGACAAGGAATGAAGGGACAGGACACAGGGAATGGCTTCCCAGTGCCAGAGGGCAGGGATAGATGGGATATTGGGAAGGAATTCCTGGCTGGGAGGGTAGAGAGGGGTTGGGATGGAATTCCCAGAGAAGCTGTGGCTGCCCCATCCCTGGGAGTGTCCAAGGCCAGGCTGGAGAAGGGAAGGCTCCAGGGGCACTTTCTGGGAAGGGTGAGGGGGGGTCAATAAATGGAACCTGACAGGGATTCTTTTCCTTCCAGGGAGTAGAAACTGTTAAGAAGGAAATCGATGAAAGTGTTTTGGGGCAAACTGGGCCCTACAAACGTCCGGAGCGGCTCCGGAAACGAACGGAATATTCCGGAGAGAGGATCAAAGAGGAGAGGATATTTGAGGCTAATGAGTAGGTATTGGGCTCATCTGGGGTGGATATTTCTGTGTCTGATTGAACAAAACCCTTCCAAACTGAACTACAGGGCAGGGATTGAAAGCCAGGAGCTGGATGAGGCTTTGGGGGTGAACAGGGAGCTCCTGGAGCACATTCCCAGCGGGAGCTGATGGTTCTGAGTCTTCCCAGAGTGAAAGTGGGCACTTGAAACTTATAAATTTAATGGTCAAAGATGAAATTTTGACTTGGGCACGTGTTTTGTTGTCAGTTTTAACATCTTCACGTGGATTTAGGCTTGGAATTAGGACTGAGCCTGAGCTCCTTTGCTTCCCCTGCTGCCTCAACCCTCTCAGTCAATTTTTATTTATGTGGTGTGTTATTTCCCTGCTGTACCAATTATGGGGTGTCTGATTAATTAATGGGGTTCTAATTTACTTTGAATTATAATTCTGAGTAATTCTAATTATAATTAATTTATGGGGTTCTAATTTATCTGGTGCATAATTTATGGGCTTATCACTGACGTGTCTCCTCACTTCTGTTCTGCATCAGCCTCAGGGCTGCAGGGATGTTCCTCCTCTTTGTTCTCCCACTGTTGTAAGTTGATTTTCTCCCCTGTCTCCATGTTTTATCCCTGTTTCTTGCCCTTTCCAGGGAGGCCATGGGAATGGTGCTGCACAAAGACTCCAAGTGGTACCAGCAGTGGAAAGATTTCAAGGACAACAACGTGGTTTTCAACAGTGAGTGTTTGAGAGGCAAAGCAGGAGCTTCCTTCTTTTTTCCCAGCCCTGATTCCTGCTGGTGTGGGTCTCATTCCCTCTGTGCCAATCCCAAATTCCCAGCCTTCCTGTGGAAGGGGTTGGAGCTGGTGCTGGGAGTGGTGTGAATGCTCCATCTGTGTTCCAGCCCCTGCTGCTGGATCAGTCCCTGCAGGCACCAAAACCTGTTTTCCAAAAGAACTCTTTGAGCTCTTCTTTGTCCCCTTTTTTCCCTCACCAGCCTCGTGGTGGCTCTGGGAAGAGGCTGGAAGGGCACCAGGTCTGCTCCTCCTGGCCTGGAGCTGTGGAAAATCCTTATAAATCAACAGGGTGGGGAGAGGCTGGGATGGAATTCCCAGAGAAGCTGTGGCTGCCCCAGCCCTGGAAGTGTCCAAGGCTGGGTTGGAGAAGAGAAGGATCCAGGGAGACCTGAGAGCCCCTTCCAGTGCCTAAAGGGGCTCCAGGAGAGCTGGAAAAGGACTTGGGGTAAGGGATGGAGGGACAGGACACAGGGAATGGCTTCCCAGTGCCAGAGGGCAGGGATAGATGGGATATTGGGAAGGAATTCCTGGCTGGGAGGGTGGGGAGGGGCTGGGATGGAATTCCCAGAGAAGCTGTGGCTGCCTCATCCCTGGAAGTGTCCAAGGCCAGGTTGGAGCACTCTGGGATAGTGGGAGGTGTCCCTGCCCATGGCAGGGTTTGGAATGAGATGATCTTTAAGGTCTTTCCAATCCAAACCACTCTGGGATTCCCTGATCCTAAAATCTGGTTTCTGTTGGCCCCTGCCCAGATCTCTGGAATATTTGGGACTTTGCCTCCTTCCCGTTTTTATTGCAAAACCTTACAAATTGTGAATATCTTTGGGTAGTTTATTTAGGGATTTCATGTTTCTGAGAGGCAGAAAAAGCCCTAAAACCAGAACCCTTCAACAAATCAAACCCATCCCTGACAGTGCCAGGGGGGAAAAGATTTGTTCAGGAACCAAATGATCGTGTGAAAGTACAACATAATTAACTTCACATCCTGTTTCTTCCCAGCTTTTAAAGCAGAGCTCCTTGGGAAGTGTCCAGGAGTGGGTTTTACATCCCACTTTTTAGGCTTTCCAAGGAGAGGTGCTCCTCAAACTCTCCCCCCTCCAACCCTGAGCCATCTGCCCGAGCTTGGGGGGTGTTTTTTTTTAGGCTTCAGGCATTTTTCCAAGGCTGGTTTTGAGTCCAGGCTGAGCTGCAGCTGCCCCAGGCTCTGCCTTCAGGTACCACTCTGAGAACACTCCGTGTTCCTGGCAGGAGAATCCTCCAGGGAATAATTCCCATTTTTAACCAAAGAACTTCCCTTCAGGGCCTGTTCTCCCTTCTGTGGGTCTGATCCCTCTCATGGTGCCCAGAGCCCTGATTTGCTGCAGCAATGCCCTGTTTGCTTCAATATCTGGGTTTTTTTAGGTCCCCCCCTGCCTTTTCTGCCCTTGAGATTTTTCCTCTGCAGAGTTTTCCATTCTGGAGCCAGGACACACTTGGCTTCCTCCCTCAGCGAGGCTGAGAAGCACTTGGAGCTGCTTAAAAACTGCACCCTCACTGATGTGGGGCTGTTTTATTAATAATTTGGCCAAGTTTAAGGTCTATTCTATCATTTTCCTCCCCTGGTGAAACTTTCTGGGGTGATTTTCACATCTCCTGCCCCTTGTAGGGCACTGAATCAAGGGGTGAGACTGTTCCTTGTGTAAGTACTTAGAGCTGCTTAAAACCTTTACCCTCACTGATGTGGGGCTGTTTTATTAAAAATTTGACCAGGTTTAAGGTCTATTCTATCATTTTCCTCCCCTGGTGAAACTTTCTGGGGTGGGTTTCACATCTCCTGCCCCTTGTAGGGCACTGAATCAAGGGGTGAGACTGTTCCTGGTGTTCTCAGACTGTTCCTGGTGTAATCAGATTATTCCTGGTGTAATCAGATTACTCTTGATTTAATCAGACTGTTCCTGGTGTCATCAGACTATTCTTGATTTAATCAGACTGTTCCTGGTGTAGGGCAGTTTTCTGGTGTGTTTTCTGCCTGCAAATCTTCCATAAGCTCCCAAAGTTTGTGGCAGCTGAACCGGGAGAACCAATTCTTGGGAGCTCAGAACCAGTTTTTGGGAGTTGAGAACCAGTTTTTGGGAGCTGAGAACCAGTTCTTGGGAGTTGAGAATCAGTTCCTGGGAGTTGGGAACCAGTTCTTGGGAGTTGAGAACCAGTTCTTGGGAGTTGGGAACCAATTCTTGGGATTTGAGAACCAGTTCTTGGGATTTGAGAACCAGTTCTTGGGAGTTGAGAACCAGTTTTTGGGAGTTGAGAACCAGTTTTTGGGAGTTGAGAACCAGTTCTTGGGAGTTGAGAACCAGTTTTTGGGAGTTGAGAACCAGTTTTTGGGAGTTGAGAACCAGTTCCTGGGAGTTGAGACCCAGTTCCTGGGAGTTGGGAACCAGTTCTTGGAAGATGAGAACCAGTTTTTGGGAGTTGGGAACCAATTCTCGGGAGCTGAGAAGGAGGACGATGGGAAAGGTCCCTTGTGGTCGGTGCCTGTTGTGATCCAGGAGATTGAGGAGGGAACTGGGAGCTCTGATTCCCAACCTCTGGCAGGTTTCCTGGATCAGGAGGGGCTCTGAGCTCTCTCTGCTCTCCTGGCAGGGTTCTTTGAGATGAAGATGAAGTACGACGAGAGCGACAACGCCTTCATCCGAGCGTCCCGCGCCGTCACCGACAAGGTCACCGACTTGATAGGTAACAGCTCCTCCCCGAGCTCCCCCTGCTCCTCCTTGTGCTGCTTCCCACCTTTTGGGACAAATTCTGGGAGCTTTCCAGCATTTTCCACGCGTTTTCCACGCGTTTTGCCTGGATCGTTCTCCGGGATCGCTCAGGGATCAGAAGGGCTCTGAGGTGACAAGTTAAGCCTGGGATAAATCTCTGGGATAAATCTCAGCTTAAATTAAAGCCTGGAGTTGTTCCTCCCTCTGGTCTTGCCTTGTTACACCCCCTCCAGGGCTGGTTTTGTGCCACTGCCTTGTTTTCCCAGGTGGATTGTTCTCCAAGACGGAGATGTCGGAGGTGTTGACGGAGATCCTCAAAGTGGATCCCTCCTTTGACAAGGATCGTTTCCTGAAGCAGTGTGAGCGCGACATCATCCCCAACGTCCTGGAGGTGAGGGAGGGAGACATTCCTTGGATTTTTTTTCCCTTTTTTTACTTTGTTTTTACTTTTTTTTACTTCGTCCTTTCGTTTTTTCCCATCGCCCAAACGAAAAGGCGGGACGGGATTTGCTCCTTGAACATCCTTGGGAAAGGAAGTTGGAGCCCAAGTAACCAGCAAGTTCCATCAGAAAAACAGTAAATTCCCTCAGAAAACCAGGAAATTCCCTCAGAAAACTAGAAAATTCCCTCAGAAAACCAGAAAATTCCCTCAGGAAACCAGTAAATTCCCTTAGAAAACCAGTAAATTCCCTCAGAAAACCAGAAAATTCCCTCAGGAAACCAGTAAATTCCCTCAGAAAACCAGAAAATTCCCTCAGAAAACTAGAAAATACCCTCAGAAAACCAGCAAATTCCCGCAGAATATCTCATTATTTAAAAGACTAATAAATTCTTTTTCTGGCCTGGAAAACAGCAAATCATCCTCTGCCCTGAGAAATGACGTGGGATCAGAGGGATCAGAGGGATCAAAGGGAAGGGGGGTGATAAAAAATGGATAAGGGAAGGAATTTGGGGCGTGCCAAAAGGATCTGGGACTCAGGGAGAAGAGCAGGGTCAGTGGAATAAAAACTGATCTGAGGAGTAAAAACTGATCTGGGGAATAAAAACTGATCTGGGGAATAAAAACTGATTTGAGGAATAAAAACTGATCTGGGGAATAAAAACTGATCTGGGGAATAAAAACTAAGGAATAAAAACTGATCTGAGGAATAAAAACTAATTTGAAGAGTAAAAACTGATCTGGGGAATAAAAACAAATCTGGGGAATAAAAACTGATCTGAGGAATAAAAACTAAGGAATAAAAACTGATTTGAGGAATAAAAACTGATTTGAGGAATAAAAACTGATCTGGGGAATTAAAACTGATCTGAGGAATAAAAACTGATCCCAAGTGGGCTTTGTCCCTGACTTCCTGGGATGTGATGGCTCAGGGACAAGAGGGAGCTCTCTGGGAATCTGCTCTTCCTCTCAGTGCCAGGGAAAAGTTGGGAAAAACCTGCTCCTGACTCTTGGAGAAGGAATTTTTCCTGCCAGTTTACAATTTATAAGGCATTGGATTAAAAACCACCCTTCCCACTCTGAGCTAACTTGATTTTTGGTGTCTGCCAAAAACAGACCCAGCGGGGGTTTTGTCAGGAATTCCAGGGGTTTTGTCAGGAATTCCAGGGGTTTTGTCAGGAATTCCAGGGGTTTTGTCTGGAATTCCAGGGGTTTTGTCAGGAATTCCAGGGGTTTTGTCAGGAATTCCAGGGGGTTTGTCCAGAATTCCAGGGGTTTCTCAAAGACAAACCTTTCCCAGGAGTTTCCAGTGGAATCTGGTCATTCCAGGCCCTGAATTTTTCAGAGCCTTGAAAACTGCCTGATCTGACTCTTGGCGTGTCCCTCCTGCTTCTGTTCGATCCCACCCCTGAGAATTCCCCAGGAATGGGAATTCTGGGGACTTTTTTGGAAATTTTAACGGGAAATTCAACAGGAAAGTTTACCAGGAAGGTTTAGGAGCTTCATCCTGGAAATTTATTGGATTTATTGGACTCAGTTCATGCGTGTTTTTTGAAGTCCTTATTCCTGTTCCTCTTTGAAACTCCCGTTTTCCTTGGATTTAGGGTGTTTTGCTGCTGGAATTGCTGCTTATTTCCACCCTGTGTTAAAATGTCCCTGTTTTATTCCCTTTTCCCAGGCTCTGATATCTGGGGAGCTCGAGATCCTCAAGGATTGGTGCTACGAGGCCGTGAGTGGAGCTCCTGGAAATGTCCTGGGAAGGGGGGAATTCTCCCTTGGAAGGGGGTTTATTGGGCTTTTTTTTGGCTTGGGAGCTGGGCCTGGTGATCCTGGAGAAGAGGCTGAGAGGGGATTTATGTCAGAAATATAATAATATATTATATAATAATATAATAGTATATATAATATATATAATAATATAATATATTGTATTATTTGACTCCATGGAAGCAGAGCCTTGCCTGAAAATAGGGATTTGTTCTGGGCTTCGCTCCTCCAAAATGATTGTGCTCCAAAATCCAAAATAATTCTGTTTAGAATCCAAAATAATTGGGATGTAAAATCCAAAATAATTGTGTTTAAAATCCGAAATAATTGGGATGTAGAATCCAACATAGTTGGGATGTAAAATCCAAAATAACTGGGATGTAAAATCCAAAATAATTGTGTTTAAAATCCAAAATATTTGTGATGTAAAATCCAAAATAATTGTGTTTAAAATTCAGAATAATTGGGATGTAAAATCCAAAATAACTGTGATGGAAAATCCAAAATAATTGGGATGTAAAATCCAAAATAATTGTGTTTAAAATCCAAAATAATTGGCATGTAGAATCCAAAATAATTGTGTTTAAAATCCAAAATAATTGTGGTTTAGGCCCCAAAATAATTGGATTTTAGGCCTCAAAATATTCCTGCTGTCTGGTTAACCACTGGAATTTCTCGGAGCGAGTCTCCTCCGTGTCCCCACCACCAGAGGGCTGGAAGAGGCAGGATTTTGGAAGGATTCCCCTGGGAAAAGCAGTGGATTCCTTGTGCTTCCCGAGCCCAAAAATCAAACATTTTGGAGCCTTGTAATTAGAAATTAAAGCTCTTAAGTCCAGAATCAGCAGGAAAATAAGAAAGGGGAGGATAATGGCAGAATATTTCCAATATTTGAAGATAAAGTCTCTTAAGGGAGTCATCCCACAGGATGAGTTTGGGATCGTTAAAGCCTTGGAATAAAACCAGCAGCACAAAATCTGTGGGGGGGTTTTATCCCAAATCCCACTGGTGGAAGGGATAATCCCACTCTGGAAGGGAAAATCCCACTCTGGAAGGGAGAATCCCACTCTGGAAGGGAGAATCCCACTGCTGGAAGGGAGAATCCCACTGCTGGAAGGGAGTATTCCATTGCTGGGAGGGAGAATTCCACTCTGGAAGGGAGAATCCCACTGCTGGAAGGGCAAATCCCACTCTGGAAGGGGAATCCCACTAGTGGAAGGGAAAATCCCACTGCTGAGAGGGAGAATCCCACTGCTGGGAGGGAGTATTCCATTGCTGAGAGGGAGAATCCCACTGATGGAAGAGAGAATCCCACTCTGGAAGGCAGAATCCCACTGCTGAGAGGAAGAATCCCACTGTGGAAGGGAGAATCCCACTGCTGGAAGGGAGTATTCCACTGATGGAAGGGAGAATCCCACTCTGAAAGGCAGAATTCCACTGCTAGAAGGGAGAATTCCACTGGTGGAATGGAGAATCCCAGTGGTGGAAGGGAAAATCCCACTGCTGAGAGGGAGAATCCCACTCTGGAAGAGAGAATCCCACTGCTGGGAGGGAGTATTCCATCGCTGAGAGGGAAAATCCCACTCTGGAAGGGAGGATCCCACTCCAGAAGGGAAAATCCCACTGGTGGAAGGGAGAATCCCACTGCTGGGAGGGAGAATCCCACTCTGGAAGGGGAATCCCATTAGTGGAAGGGAAAATCCTACTGCTGGAATGGAGAATCCCACTCTGGAAGGGAGAATCCCACTGCTAGAAGGGAGAATTCCACTGGTGGAAGGGAAAAATCCCACTGCTGGGAGGCAGAATCCCGCTCTGGAAGGGAGAACTCCTGGAATTGTGTGCTCAAGCCGGGCTGCTTTGGGATTTGCTGCCCTTGGAATTCCCTCTCCGTGGCTCCAATCCTGGAATTCCTACGGGATGTTCCCTCGTGGCGAAGGGTGGAGAGGGAGATGCTGTTTGATTCCTGCCAGGAATGCTCCGGGAATGCTGGAAGCAGGGAGAGATTCAGCATTCCCGAGGGTTCTGATCCATAAATAACCATCCAGCTGTGCCTCAGAGGAGCCAGGGAATGCTGGGCTGCCTCCAGGGCTGGCTGGGAATTGGGAAAACAACCCGGATCCCAGATTGTTCCTCCCTGGCTGCTGTCAGCCCGGGATTGGGAATGCCTTGGTGTCCACACATCCTGGGCAGGGAAAAATGGGATTTAGAAGGGAATTCTGGGGAACCCCGGAGCGCTGGTGCAGCTCTTTGCTACCAGACACCCATCCAGCACCTTCCCAAAATTATTTAGGGCTTTGGGAGATCCCGAAAAACGGGCTGGGAAGCTGCAGGGACACCCGAGCTGCCTCCAAAAAGGTGGTGCTTGGAGAGTCCTGATATCCCTGGATATCCCACTGCAATATCCCAGCAGATCCCTCTTCCCTTTGGTTTTTTGCTAGTTCTCCCTGCATGGAAAATCCCCTTTTTATTTTGGGACAGGACAATTCCAAAGGGGGTTTTTTTGTTGCTTCCTTTTAGACTTACAGCCAGCTGGCTCATCCCATCCAGCAAGCCAAAGCCTTGGGGCTCCAGTTCCATTCCAGGATCCTGGACATCGACAACATCGACGTGAGTGTCCCAGGATTTTCACTTTGGGGCCTGAATTAAACTCAGCAGGGGTTTTCTTGGAATTTTTAAGGTCGGAAAACACCTCCAAGGTCATCAAATCCGACCGTTTTTGCTTTAACTGCTGGGTTTTGCCTCTGGGGTTGGGCAGCTCTGCTCCCACAGGGACAGATCCCAGGGCTGGAAGGGAGAATTCCAGTGCTGGGAGGGAAAATCCCACTGGTGGAAGGGAGAATCCCACTCTGGAAGGGAGAATCCCACTGCTGGAAGGGAGAATCCCACTGCTGGAAGGGAGAATTCCACTGCTGGAAGGGAGAATTCCATTGCTGGGAGGGAGAATCCCACTCTGGAAGGGAGAATCCCACTGGTGGAATGGGAGAATCCCACTGCTGGAAGGGAGAATTCCAGTACTGGGAGGGAGAATCCCACTCTGGAAGGGAAAATCCCACTCTGGAAGGCAGAATCCCACTGTGGAAGGGAGTATTCCACTAGTGGAAGGGAAAATCCCACTGCTGAGAGGGAGAATCCCACTCTGGAAGGGAAAATCCCACTGCTGGAAGGCAGAATCCCACTCTGGAAGGGAAAATCCCACTGCTGAGAGGGAAAATCCCACTGCTGAGAGGGAAAATCCCACTGCTGGAAGGGAGAATCCCACTCTGGAAGGGAGAATCCCTCTGATGGGAGGGAGAATCCCGCTCTGGAAGGGAAAACTCCTGGAATTTTGTGCTCAAGCCCCAGTCTGTGGTTTGTGTCCTTGCTCTCGGGGCACCTTGGCTCAGCAGCAGCTGGGTTGGGGAGGGCTGATCCCAAAGGCAAACAGCACATTCCCAGGGGATTCAGGCAGGATCATGGACATTCCCAAAGGCAAACAGCACATTCCCAGGGGATTCAGGCAGGATCATGGACATTCCTGCCGTGGCTCAAGGGCAGGAATGGCTGGAGAGAGTCCAGGCTGCTCTTCTGGAACGTTCTGGAGGGTTCTGGGCGGGCAGGGAGCGGCTCCCGCAGGGCACTGCTGGGATTTGCTGCTTTTCTGAGGGAATTTGCTGGTTTTATGATGGAATTTTCTGCTTTTCCGATGGAATTTGTTGGTTTTCTGATGGAATTTGCTGGTTTTCTGAGGGAATTTGTTGGTTTTCTGAAGGAATTTTCTAGTTTTCTGACGGAATTTACTGGCTTTCTGATGGAACTTGCTGGTTTTCTGAGGGTATTTTCTAGTTTTCTGAGGGAATTTTCTAGTTTTCTGAGGGAATTTCCTGGTTTTCTGAGGGAATTTTCTGTTTTTCTGAGGGGATTTCCCTATTTTCTGACGGAATTCCCTCTCCTTGCAGTTGGCCATGGGGAAGATGATGGAGCAGGGACCAGTTTTGATCATCACCTTCCAGGCTCAGGTCGTGATGGTGATAAAGAACCACAAAGGGGAGGTGGTGGAAGGAAATCCGGTGAGTGGGATCTGGGAAAGCCTCATCCTGCTCTTTTCCCCTCTTTTTTTTCCCTTCCTAAAAGGCGCTGGAAAATTCTTTGCTGAACAAGGGGTTGGATTGAAGTCGTTTGGGGGGAAATCACTCAATGAAAATCACTCAATTAAAATCACTCAGTAATAAAATTAATAACAAGGCTGCTGCCTCCCCACACTTCACAGAAAATAAAGCCCCACGTGCCCTTATTCCATGAAATTCCATGGAATTCCATGGAATTCCGCCCTCCATAAATTGGATTTAACACCGTGTGTGGTTCCTGGGGAAGCCTCGGGCAGGGAATGATTTGTGGAGCAAATCCCTGGCACCTCTTGGGAGCTGGGGCTGGAGTGATGTCAAGCTGTCAGAACATCCTTGTTCCCAGAATTGATGACAGAGGAGCCTCTGGAATACCTTTATTCCCAGGAGTCTCACTCCAGACAGCTCCAACTTGCCTCGTGCCTGTGCAATATTTAAGTAGCTTAATGATGGCTAATGAGGGAGATGTCTGGAGCTGGCAGTTCCCAGCTCGTTTTCCTTGGGATTAATACAGGTATTTAATAAATATTGGCTTTTTTTCTTTTTTTTTGCAACCCTGGCCTTTAGTTTGCAAAAAAAAAAAAGGGATTAATTTGAATTCTTGGGCTGATTTACAGCCTGTCACTGGGGCTGCAGGGGGAGGAACAGCTGATCCAGTGATTCCTTGCATTAAATTAGTGCATTCCTGGAAGATGGATATTGATGGGATCATTATGGAACAGGATATCAAAGTCTGTTGGCTGTCTGGTTTCTCTGGGGGCAGCAATAAATCAAGGAGATGCATTAAAACCTTCCACTGGAAACCAAAATTGAGCTTTAATCAAGTGGCAGCCTGGGTGGTGACTGGGATTGGGGCGTTTTAGGGGAAGAGGAGCCTCAAATCCATGGAATCACAGGATGATTTGGGTTTGGAAGGGGCCTTAAAGCTCATCCTTAAACACCTTCCACTATCCCAGGTTGCCCCAAATTGGCTTTGGGGGCTTTGGGGCAGCCACAACTTCCAGCTGCAAACTGGAAATTCTCCAAACAGGCATTGCTTGGAATCCCCCCTGGGATTTTTAGCCTGCTTGGAATTGTTCAGGTTCCCAGAAAATTGAGAAGAGGAGGCCTTGGACAACCAGGTCAAGGGAATCTCTTTAAAATCCTGGTGTTTGCAGAGCAGATTTTGGGACAGACTGGCAGAAATCTGCCTTTGGGGGGGTCCAGAATTCCCACTTTCCATGGATATATGGAGCAGATGTCCACTGAGGATTAAGATATTCCCCATTAATAAGAGCACCAGGTCAGAAAAAAAACCCAAATCCTAAAAACCCACCCAAATCCAGGTTCCACTAAATCACTTTAAACCACTAAATCGGTTCAAGCCACTTCACCTCGAGCTTATTCCAAGTGGTTTATCCTCAGGAAAGATCCATTGGGATGGTTGTGGATGTGTTTTCCTTCTCTTATCCCCTCTTTTTCCTCCTGGCACATCCCAAAAACATCTGTATGACTTTACATCTGTATGATTTTACCACTTCAGAGCAGAACTGAAGCAAAATCATCTGAAACACTCCAAAAAAATAAAGAAAATTTGCTTTAAAATACATAATATTTCCAAATGCAGCTCCCAGGGAAGAGCTAAAGATCCTAAATCTTGGATGGAAAGTTCCAGCCCAGGCAGTTTTAAAACCCAGAAATTTCTGCTTGAAAAAAAAACCAAACAAGGTCAAGTCTTATCCAACTTTTGGCAGTGGGGCCTCCTAATGTGTGTCAGGCAGGGATTTTTGGGAACCCTGGTTCTAATTTTGGAAATTCGGCGAGTTTTGATCTTGTGATGAAGTTCCAGGAGAGGGGAGTTGGAAGCAGAGAGGAAAATCACAGGAACGGTGTCCGTGGGAGGGAAAGGAATCCTGGAATTATTCAGGTTAAAAAGGAGCTTTGGGATCATCAATCCATGTCCCCAAGGGCCACAGCCACAGGTTTTTGGGGAATTTTCAGGGGTGGGGACCCTTTCCATGAAAAAACAGGATCCCTGATGTTCAAGCTAAACCTTCTCTGGTGGGACTCGAGGTCCTGGGATTTGTGTTTTCTGGGAAAAGAGACTCCCCCTGGATCCCTCCTCTTGGCAGGGAGTTGTGGAGAGGGAGGAGGTTCTCCCTGAGCCCCCCCAGATCCATCAGAAACTTGGATCCTTTCCCCCTGAGCTGGGAACTGGGAATTGGGAGCCCTTTTCTCCAGGCTGAGCTCCTTCAACTCCATCAGAAACGGGAATCCTTTCCCCCTAAACTGGGAATTGGGAGTCCTTTTTCTCCAGGCTGAGCCCCCCCAGCTCCATCAGAAATGAGGATCCTTTGCCCTCAGAGCTGGGAACTGGGAATTGGAAGTCCGTTTTTTGCAGGCTGAGCCCCCTCAGCTCCATCAGAAACGTGGATCATTTCCCCCCAAACTGGGAACTGGGAATTGGGAGCCCCTTTTCTCCAGGCTGAGCCCCCTCAGCTCCATCAGAAATGTGGATCCTTTCCCCCAAACTGGGAACTGGGAGCCCCTTTTCTCCAGGCTGAGCCCCCCCAGCTCCCTCAGATCCATCAGAAACGTGGATCCTTTCCCCCTGAGCTGGGAACTGGGAATTGGGAGCCCTTTTCTCCAGGCTGAGCTCCTTCAACTCCATCAGAAATGGAAATCCTTTCCCCCTAAACTGGGAACTGGGAATTGGGATCCCCTTTTCTGCAGGCTGAGCCCCTCAGCTCCATCAGAAACCTGGATCCTTTCCCCCCAAACTGGGAACTGGGAGCCCTTTTTCTCCAGGCTGAGCCTCCCCAGGCTCCATCAGAAACATGGATCCTTTCCCTTCAGAGCTGGGAACTGGGAATTGGAAGTCCCTTTTTTGCAGGCTCAGCTCCATCAGCAATGAGGATCCTTTCCCCTCAAACTGGGAATTGGGAGCCCCTTTTCTCCAGGCTGAGCTCCCTCAGCTCCATCAGAAATGAGGATCCTTTCCCCTCAAACTGGGAATTGGGAGCCCCTTTTCTGGAGGCTGAGCCCCCTCAGCTCCATCAGAAATGTGGATCCTGTGCCTGGGAACCGGGAGCTGTGTCCCTGCCCTGGCTAATCCCGGGATTTTCCCTGCAGGACAAGGTGCTGAGGATGCTCTACGTGTGGGCCCTGTGCCGGGACCAGGACGAGCTCAATCCCTACGCGGCCTGGAGGCTCCTGGACATCTCCTCGTCCAGCACCGAGCAGGTCCTCTGAGGAATCCATGCAGCCAGGGCCTTCCTGACCCTCTGGAGCTCGGAACTCGCCCCAGCCTCCTGGACTGTGGGGGGAAAAAGCCAGGCTGGGGGCTCTTGGGGGGGCTCTTTTTTGGGAGAGCGGGTGATGCCGGTGATCCCAAATCCCCGGAGGAGCCAGGCGGGTGTGCCCTCCCTGCCCCGTGCTTTGCTGTGTCCAAGGGTTTGCAGAGCTCCACCTCAGAGACACGGCCTGGTCCTTCTTTCGTCGTGCCTGGAGCGATTCCCAGGATTCCAGCGAGGTGGGAATCGGGAGGGGGCTGTTCCGGGTCTAATTCCCACCTCCGGCGGCCTCGGAGCAGCCCTGGAAAAGCCTTTTTTCCACTCTGAGCTGCCACATGTCCTGTCCAAGCTCCACCACCAGGCCTTGTGTCCCTGCCTCGCACTTTACCAGCCAAATACAAGCAGGACTTTGCAGCTGGAGTCAGGCTGGATTTGTGGGATGGCTGGGAATGGTTGGGAATGGCAGCTGGGGGGGAGGTTTGTGTGGTTGGGTCTCCACAGGGGGGACGTTGTGGTGGCTCCTGGTGCCACCAAAGAGCCACAGCCGAGGGTGGGTGGGGTTGGTGGGGTGGGGAGGAGGAGCAGGGGGAGTGGGAAAAGTGGGATAGGGGAGGAGGGAGTGGGTGGAGTGAGGAGTGGGAAGGTGAGGGGGTGGAATGGCAGAGGAATGGGAAGGTGAGGAGGAGATGGAGTGTCAGGAGTGGGAAAGTGAGGAGGAGATGGAGTGTCAGGAGTGGAGAAGTGAAGGAGGAGGTGGAGTGGCAGAGGAGTGGGAAGGTGAGGGAGCAGGAAGAGTGTCGGGAATGGGAAGATGAAGAGGGAGCAGGTGGAGTGTCAGGAATGGGAAGGTGAGGGAGCAAATGGAATGGCAGGAATGGGAAGGTGAGGAATGGGAAGGTGGGAATGTCAGGAGTGGGAAAGTGAGGGAGCAGGTGGGATGTCAGAGGAGTGGGAAGGTGAGGAGGAGCAGTGGAGTGAGGAATGGGAAGGTGAGGAACAGATGGAGTGTCAGGAGTGGGAAAGTGAGGAGGAGATGGAGTGTCAGGAGTCGTGAAGTGAAGGAGGGGGTGGAATGTCAGAGGAGTGGGAAGGTGAGGGAGCAGGAAGAGTGTCAGGAATGGGAAGGTGAAGAGGGAGCAGGTGGAATGTGAGAGGAATGGGAAGGTGAGGAACAGATGAAGTGAGGAATGGGAAAGTGAGGGAGCAGGTGGAATGTCAGGAGTGGGAAGGTGAGGAACGGGTGGAGTGAGGAATGGGAAAGTGAGGGAGCAAGTGGAATGTCAGAGGAATGGGAAGGTGAGAAGGAGAAGGTGGAATGTCAGGAGTGGGAAAGTGAGGGAGCAGGAAGAGTGTCAAGAATGGGAAGATGAAGAGGGAACAGGTGGAATGTCAGGAGTGGGAAGGTGAGGAGGAGCAGGTGGAGTGTCAGGAATGGGAAGGTGAGGGAGCAAATGGAATGGCAGGAATGGGAAGGTGAGGAGGAGATGGAGTGTCAGGAGTGGGAAAGTGAGGAGCAGGTGGAATGTCAGAGGAGTGGGAAAGGTGAAGAGGGAGTAGATGGAATGTCAGAGGAGTGGGAAGATGAGGATGGAGCAAGTGGAGTGTCAGGAATGGGAAGGTGAGGGAGCAGGAAGAGTGTCAGGAATGGGAAGATGAAGAGGGAACAGGTGGAATGTCAGGAATGGGAAGATGAAGAGGGAACAGGTGGAATGTCAGGAGTGGGAAGGTGAAGAGGGAGCAGGTGGAGTGAGGAATGGGAAGATGAGGCACTAAATGGAGTGTAAGGAATGGGAAGGTGAGGAGGAGATGGAGTGTCAGGAGTGGGAAGGTGAGGAACAGGTGGAGTGAGGAATGGGAGAGTGAGGGAGCAGGTGGAATGTCAGAGGAATGGGAAGGGCTCCAAGAGGGATGTATGAGGCAGCTGCTAAAAGGCTGGGAAGTTGTTTTGCACTTCCCAGCTCGGCCCTGGCACCATCCCGAAGATTCCAGCTGGTTTTTGCTGCTCTTCCCAAGCTGTGAAATCCGGGGATGCATCTGCTGGAGGGAGAGGAGCTGCTGCAGTGTCTGTGCCCAGAGCCAGCCCACACACAGCTGGAGCTCTGGGCACCCTCGGGGAGCTCTGCATGGAAGGGTTTCCATGGATTTGGGCAGGGATCCGTGCCAGGTCCGGGAAGCGGTGCCAGCTGTCCCTGAGGGAGCATCCCCACCCGAAATCCGGGATCTGAATCCGGATCTACACCTAAATCAGGGCGGGGGTGGAGTTCCCATCCCTGGAAGTGCCCCAAAAACCCGTGGATGTGGCCCCTGGGGACACGGGTGGCCGTGGCAGCGCTGGGGGACGATTGGACTCCGTGGACTCGGAGGTTCTTTCCCACCTTTCCCATTCCCTGATTCCCAGGTGCCGGGCACTCCTCAGTCCTTGCCGGTGGCTCCCAACCCCAGGATGTCTCCAAGGGAAGCGGAGTTGCCATGGGAATGGTGACTCACTGCTTTTCCAGCGCCAGAAGCTGCTCCGGGAGCAGCTCTGACATTCCGGGGGCGTCTCCCTGTTCCCCCTCATCCCCTGGATGCCGTGGGATCCACCTGGATACTGTGGGATCCACCTGGATACTGTGGGATCCACCTGGATACCGTGGGATTCACCTGGATACTGTGGGATTCACCTGGATACTGTGGGATCCACCTGGATACCGTGGGATTCACCTGGATACTGTGGGATTCACCTGGATACTGTGGGATCCACCTGGATGCAGGACTCAGTTTTCCCCCCCTCCAAGCTCTGGGAAGAAAAAGGTTTCCCAGCTCTGGCTCCACCTGTTTTTTCCCTTTAAACCCGGGGGGGTTTTCCCTCTTTTTCCTCATCCCTGTTTTGGTCTCGGGAGGGGGAGTTGGGGATGAGCCAAGGGAGTCTGGAATGTGGGATGTGCACAGAAGGGCCTGAGGCAAAATCCTTTGGGATTTGAGGCTGGAATCAGGGGAAGGGGTTGAGGTTTTTGGGGTGGAAGGAGATGAGCTTTAAGGTCCCTCCCAACCCAAACCGTGCCGGAATTCCATGAGATTTCCCAGTGGGAAGGAGGAACCTTTCCCCCCTGTTATCCCCAAGTGCTCAGGGCTGTTCTGTGGGGATTTGAACATTTGGAGTCTCTTCACAGCCCAAATCCTTCCCTGAAGATCCTCTTTGGCCATTTCCTGGTTTTTGGCCTGATTTGGCTGGAATGGGATGGGGATGGAATGGGATGGGATCCCTCTGTGCACTTTGCTCCTCTCTCCCCGCCCCACAAAGTCATTCCTTAGGGATTTCCTCCTCCATGACCTTCCTGGAATGAGGGGATTGCTCCTTCCCAGCCCTCAGCAGGCGGAATTCTCCGTGTGGAACTCCAGCTCCAGGGAATTCCTGTGCCAATCCCTCATTCAGGAACGATTCCTTAGAGGGGGAAGGGGTTTTTTTGGATGAGCTGGTTTCCATCTCCAGCTCCACGGAGCAGCAGCTGCCCCTCCAGGTGCTCAAACCATCAACCAAACCCCCTGAGATGGTTTTTTTTTGGGCAGGGAACGATTCCAGGATGATTTTCCTCCTTTTTTAGATGAGATCCAAGCACTGGGAGCTCTCCCTGGGGCTTAGTCAGGCTCGTTGGAGGGATGAGTTATTGGGAATGTGTGGATTCTTCTGGCTCTGACTGTCCCTCCAAATATATATATTAGAAAAAAAAAAAGCTTAATTAAGGCAAATGCTTTAAGAACATTTTTCTCCCCCACACACCCACCCACCCACGTTTTCCCAGAAAGCACAGGGAGGAAATTCCACCTTGACAGGCTCTTCCTGGCACAGGGAAGCTGTGGCTGCTCCATCCCTGGGAGTGTCCAAGGCCAGGGTGGAGAAGAAAAGGTTCCAAGGAGACCTTAAACCCCTTCCAGGGCCTAAAGGGGCTCCAGGAGAGCTGGAGAGGGATTTGGGATGAGGGATGGAGGGACAGGACACAGGGAATGGCTTCAAAGTGAAAGAGGGGAAATTTAGATGGGATATTGGGAAGGAATTCTTGGCTGGGAGGGTGGGGAGGGGCTGGGATGGAATTCCCAGGGAAGCTGTGGCTGCCCCATCCCTGGGAGTGTCCAAGGGCAGGTTGGAGCACCCTGGGCTGGTGGGAGGTGTCCCTGCCCATGGCACAGGGTGGAACTGGATGGGCTTTGATGGGATATTGGGAAGGAATTGTTCCCTGGGAGGGTGGGGAGGCCCTGGAATGGATTTTCCAGAGAAGCTGTGGCTGCTCCATCCCTGGAAATGTCCAAGGCCAGGCTGGAGAAGAGAAGGTTCCAAGGATTCCTTAAACCCCTTCCAGGGCCTAAAGGGGCTCCAGAAGAGCTGGAGAGGGACTTGGGATGAGGGATGGAGGGACAGGACATAGGGAATGGCTTCCCAGTGCCAGAGGGAGGGTTAGATGGGATATTGGGAAGGAATTCTTGGCTGTGAGGGTGGGGAGGGACTGGGATGGAATTCCCAGAGAAGCTGTGGCTGCCCTGTTCCTGGAAGTGTCCAAGGCCAGGTTGGAGCAACCTGGGCTAGTGGGAAGTGTCCCATGGCAGGAGCTGGACCTGGATGAGCTTTAAGGTCCCTCCCAACCCAAACCATTCCAGGATTTCCTGATTCCACCAAGTGAAGCTTTAGGGATGGCTGGGATGGTGCCTCACGGCCACGTGGCTGAGCTCTGGGAATTCCAAGGTTTGGAAGGTGCTCCTGCTCCCCTTGGAGCCCCTGAAACTGCGGAATCACCCGGAAGACAGGGAGAGCATCCTTAAAAAACCAGCTTCCGGGAGGGAAAAGCCCTCTGCTCTTCCCAACCCCACATCCAAAGGTTGTGGAGGCCAAAGGAGGAGCATCCTGACACGGCATTCCCGCTCCAGAGGAACAGGATTCCCACCTGGAACACACCTCAGGCAGCAGCAGGACACAAAAAGCTTTGGGAAAGCTCCCAGGGATGCCCCTGGAAAAGGCTGGGAATGCCCCAGGGAGGCAGGATCCAGCACATTCCCGTTATCCCTTCAAAGCCGAGCCACTTCCCAGTCGTTTCTGGTTTTCCAAACAATCCTGGGCAGAGGAAGGGAGAGGAATCCCTGGATTTTATTTTGTCCTTCATGTCAATCCTGCTTTTCCCTGGGATGCTCCAAACCAGCTGGAATTCCTTTCCCTTCTGCTGCTGATTGGAGCTGTTTGATGGGATTTACATCCCTTTGGAACCGGGAGAAGGAACAACTTCCAAAAACATCCCCCGTTTTTTAACTTCAGGGAAGCGTTTTCCTGAAAATTTAGGGATGCAGGGGATGTGATACCCTCTGGGAATTTTAGGGATGCAGGGGATGTGGGGGAAATTTAGGGATACAGGGAATGTGGTGCCCTGGGGATGCAGGGGATGTGAGACCCTCTGGGAATTTTAGGGATGCAGGGGATGTGAGACCCTCTGGGAATTTTAGGGATGCAGGGGGGTGTTTTCCACTGAAAACCCGCCGGGATTTGGATGGACTCCTTTCCCCCCCAAGCCGGGAATTTACTCTGGGAAAAGACGCGAGCTCCAAACCCCCCCTCCCAACCCCCCCGCCAGGCTCTGATTGCAGCCAGGTCTCCCCGGAGCTCCGATTTCCCTGGAAAACGGGAATCCAGCGGCTGGATCCGTGTCTCCCTTCCCTTCCACGGGCTCTCTCCCTCCGTCTCTCATCCCGAGGGTTGGGATGCGGCTCTGCCCCGAGGGAGGACGAGCCCCGCGGTCTCCCTTGGCACCAGCACGTCCCGTTTTTCCCGGGAATGTCTCGCGTCCTTGGCCGCGCTCTCCCGTTGCCATGGAGACGCCGAAGCCGCGCGCGGCAACACTTTTCCAGGTTTTTTTTTTTTTTTCCCTTTTTTTTTTTTTTTAAATGTCTGGATGACTCGGGCTGTGCCCAGAGCAAGGGCTAATTAGCAGAGTGAGCTAATTCGAAGACAATTAGTAGCGGGGGGAGAGCCCTGGCAGAGCCGATCCCTGCTCCAAGGGCCACGTGGCACCTCTTCCCATTCCCAACCGAAATGATTCCACGTGGGATGGAGCCGGGTTGGGAGGGTTCATTGGAGAAGGGAAGGCTCACACCCTCTGCATCCCCCTGCATTCCCAGGGCACCACATTCCCTGCATCCCTAAATTTCCCCCAGAGTACCCCATCCCCTGCATCCCTAAAATTCCCAGAGGGTACCACACCCCCTGCAGCCCTAAAATTCCCCCAGGGCACCCCATTATCTGCATCCCATTGTACCCCCAGAGTACCACACCCACCTGCATCCCTAAAATTCCCAGAGGGCATCACACCCTCTGCATCCCCTTGTACCCCCAGGGTACCCCATCCCCTGCATCCCTAAATTTCCAATAGGGTACCCCCTCCCCTGCATCCCTAAATTTCCAATAGGGTACCCCATCCCCTGCATCCCTAAATTTCCAATAGGGTACCCCATCCCCTGCATCCCTAAATTTCCAATAGGGTACCACATCCCCCTGCATCCCTAAATTTCCCAGAGGGTATCACATCCCTCTGCATCCCCAAGGTACCACATTCCCTGTATCCCTAAATTTCCCCCAAGGTACCCCATCCCCTGCATCCCTAAAATCCGCCGTGTACCACACCCCTGCCACTCCATCCCCCCCCTTCCCGCATCCCCACGTTATCCCATCCCCTCCCCCGCCACCCTCCCCTCCCTCCCCCGCATCCCCGCGCTCCCCCCTCCCCCGCATCCAGCCCCGCACGCTTCCCACCCCCTCCTCCTGTCGCTGCATCCCCCCCTCACCCCCCCACTGCCGGTACCACACCCCCCGCATCCCTCCCTCCATCCCCTGCATCCCTCCCTCCATCCCCCGCATCCCTCCCTCCATCCCCCGCATCCCTCCATCCCCCGCATCCCTGATCCCTCCATCCCCCGCATCCCTCCATCTCTCCATCCCCCGCATCCCTCCATCCCCCCGCATCCCTCCATCCCCCCACACATCCCATATCCCTCCACCCCCTATCCCAACACTCCGCCCCCCCAAAATCCCGTCCCCACCTCCCGCAGCCCAATCAGGGCCGCTCGGAGGAATTCAAACCCCGGCCCCGCAAGCGCCGGCGGCGGCTCCGCTCCCGCGGCCGGGGGGGAAAAGGCTGCGCTGGGGAGACACCGGGATCGGGATCGGGATCGGGAACAGGAGCGGGGCCGGTCCGCATGGGCGCGGGGAGTGGCGGGGCGGGCGCGGCTCCCGCCCGCCGCCCGGAGCGCAGGTGAGTCCGGGGGCACCGGGAGGGCACCGGGAGGGCATCGAGGGGGCTCCCGGCGAAGTTTGGTGGCGGAGGGGCCGTGCGGGGGCTGCGGGGGGTGCGGGGGAGGGACACAAATCGCTGCCGGAGCCCCCAAAGCCACCCCCCTGCGCGGCCGGGGGGTCCGGAGGGGTGCGGTGGGTTCCCCCCCCGGGGGGCTCTGAGAGCCCGCGGCGGGGGGAGAGGAGAGAAAAAAGGGATTTGGGGCCGAAATATCGCTGTTAGATTAAAAAAAAACAAAATCAAAACAACTGCGGGATGGGCGTTTTGGGGAAGAAGGAGAAAACACGGAATTCCTGCAGCTGCTGCAAAGCTGCTGGTTTGGGAATTCTTCCTGGAGACCCCGAGCGCTGAGGGGCTTTGGGGGAGCCCGCCCCTGGCTCCGGGAAACGGGAAGGAGGGGCGGCTGAGGGAAAGTTTGGGATGAAACGGAGCCGCCTCGTCCCTCCTGGAGCCGTGGGGGGCTGGGCGGGAGCCGGGCGGATCCCACGGAGCCCCGGGATAACGGGATGAGCCCCGGGATAACGGGATGAGCCCCGGGATAACGGGATGAGCCGCGGAGCCGCCCCACGCAGGAGCCGGTGGGAATTCACTCCCAGCCCCCTCGGGAAGAGTTGGGAGCTCCCTGGGAGGGTCAGCGAGCCCCGGCCGTGGCGGAGGGAATTGGGGAAGTCTGGGCTTGCCGGAGGCAGTTTTTGGTGCAGAGCCTCGTGTCCAACATGAGATCGAGCTCCGGCAGCGCCGGGCGGGGGTTTGGCGGAGATTTGGGGCTTCCCGGCGCTGGGTTCCCATCCTGCCATTCCTGCCATTCCTGCTTTCTCCCGGTTGTTGTTACACGCCATAAATCTGCTCCAGGGGTTGCTCCCGGGTGGCTCTGGCGGTGCCCGGGCAGGGCTGGGTGTGGGACGGGCGGTGGGGATGGTTTTCCTGGCTAAGGGATGGGTGGGAAGCATCCCTGCCCTGGTGACTCTGGAAGCGCGGCCCCAGCCTGCTCCTGGCAGGCAGTAAACGCCCAGATCCCCGTGGTTTTCCCTGAGAAGCCCCTGGAGGCTGCTTGGGAATGTGTTCAGGGTGGCTCCCCACGGCTCCAGTGCCCGGGAGGGGAAGGGAGAGACCTGGAATCATCCCTCCAGCCTGCAGGGGTGGAACATCCGACCCGTAGGGCCCCCGGGAAGGAGCCATGGGACAAGAGGAGATGGCCTCAGAGAGGTTAAGGCTGGATATCAGGGAAAATTTTTTCATGGAAAGGGTGGTCAGGCACTGGCACAGCCGCCCAGGGCAGGGGTGGAGTCCCCATCCCTGGAGGGATTTAAAATCCCTCTGGATGTGGCTCTTGGGGACGTGGCCTTGGCAGCGCTGGGGGAGCGGCCGGGCTCCATCTCAGAGACCTTTTCCAGGCTGAACAATTCCATAATTCCCTGGCTCTGGCCTGCTCTGGGGGCCCGCAGCCACGCTCCCTGCCCGCTCCCAGCCTGGCAGCAGGACCTGCTGTCCCCAACATGCCACCACCACCCACCTGTTGCGGGTGGCACCGGCCGGGCAGTGTCGCAGCTCCCGCTGCCAGGGAAATCTGCTCCCTGTTTCCCTGCAGCCCGGCCCTGCCGCAGCGTCACCGGGGCAACATTCCCAGTGCCCAGCAGGGACTGGCACCGGCCACCAGGCAGGGCAGGGCTGGAGCACCAGCAGGACGGGGGCGGGCGCCGGAAAAAAGCCGGAGGGTTGGAGCGGCAGCCGCGGGGTTGTTTTTTTTTTATCGGCTCCCTGCTCTCCTCCCTCCCTGCCACGGGTGACAGGAGCTGGTGACATCCTCTGGCTCGTGGCTCTGAACTGTCTGGAGCTGCCAACTGTCAGTAAATCCCGAGCCGTGTTTTTTTTGTTGTTTTTTTTTTTTGGGAACAGCTGCTCCCGGGGAGGGAAGGAAGCGCCGTCAGGGCTGTCGGAGCCGCTCGGGTTCCGCCGCAAATGTTTCTCTCCAGGCAGGAAAATTGATGGAGCTGAATCTGATATTCTGGAGGGGAACTTAATGGCCATTAGGCTGGTTCTCTGCGGCCCTGAGTGCAGGGGTTTGAGTCGGGATTAAAGGATGGGGGAAGTGCTGTCTGAGTCAGGAAGAAAGGATGGGGGAAGAGGGATGTGCTGGATGGGCGGGGGCTGCTCCAGGGTGGAGAACCGGGAGCTGGAGAGGAGCAGGGAGGCTGGAGGTGGCAGGGGAGGTGACATCTGCAGGGTACAGAGCTGTGGTGACCCCAAGGGTGACCCATAATGTGGGTCTGGAACAGCCACACCCCAGGGATCGGCATCCCTGAAATCCCAGATCCCGGCTCTGCTCCCGGGATTTGGTCCCTCTGGTTGTGCTGCTGGGCCAGAGCAGCTCCTGGGGCAGGACCAGGGTCTGTCTGTGCCTGGACAGCGGCATCTGCTGTATCCATGAGCCCTTCCAGCCTGGATGTGGCTCCTGGAGCTGCTGGGAACTCCATCCATTGGCCCTTCCAGCCTGGATGTGGCTCCTGGAGCTGCCTTGTGCTGCCACTTCCCAAGCTTTGCAGCAGGGACCTCACCCCAGCTCCTGGAGTGGCTTTTCCCACTCCCATCTGTCCCTGCTCGGTGACATCCAGCCAGTCCTTCCTCCTAGGAAAACACGTCCCTGCCCTCTGGAAATGAGCCCGTGGAGCTGCCCAAGGTGGGAAACGCTCCTGAGCCCGGAGTTCCTGGGGAAGAGCCCGAATTCCCAGGATGTCCTGCCGGCGCAGACCTGCATTGCAGGGCCGGGATTTTGTCCTTAATTGCTGTGCTGACGGCCTGTGCTAACGAGGGGATTAAGGCCCCGGAAGGGCGAGTGGTGCCCGCCAACTTTCCAAGGTCTTGTGTTTTATAACACTCCCTTCCCTCTCTCATCCCTGCCCTCCGCCTGGAGCAGCCTCCCGGCTCCCCACGCGGGGATCCAGAGATCCAGGGATGCTGGGAATGCACCACGTGCCCCAGAGCTCCTTCCCCCCCTCAGCTGCCGTGGATTGAGGGATGGGGGGACGCCCGGGATGAACCCGGGATGAACCCGGGATGAACCTGGGATGAACCTGGACGCTCCCTGCTCCCTGGTTTCTCCGTCGGGCACTTCTCCAGCAGAAATCAGGATGTGCTCCAGGGCTGGATGTGTTCCCAGGAGGGGGATGAGGGGTCAGGGATGCTCTGCCTGCAAAGGAGGGGCGCTGCTGGATCCCACGGAGCAGGGAGCTGCTCCATCCGGGAGATCCTCCTCATCCCGGCTCGGGAGCACACGGGATGTTCCCCAGGCACCAGCAGAGCTTCCCAAGAGCCTGAATTTGGGGGTGGGGTTGGAGTAAATCCCGTGGGAGCCGTGTGGGATCGGCACCACCCCCCCTCCGAGAGCTCATCCCAAGGGACAGACCCTCGTCCCCAGGGGAACTCCTGGAGGTGCCAGGGCCCTGGGCAGGCACCGCGTGTGCCCGGGCTGCAATTCTCACTTCCAGTAAGAGCAGTCTGGCCAGAGCCAGCCCGGGATCCATCCCAACCTGCTTCCAGGAACGAGCCTGGAGAGGCGTCTCCCCGCCGGCGCATGGCAGGGAAGCGAATCAGGCAGAGATCGGATGGGAAGCGCTTGGCAGGGAGGTGGCACAAAGTGTCCTGGCACGGGGGGAGCGCGGGCAGGAGCAGCTCTGCCCTGGGGCAGCCGATCCCGGGCACCGCGCCGGGATTGGCGGCTTCCAAAGGAGCCGCAGCCCCGGGGGGGGATGGAGGGGACACCGAATTCCAGAGGGAAGGAGGGTTGGCAGACACGCTGTCCTGGATGTCCTGGCTGTCTGTCCTGCCCGGGGGTCCTGCTACACACACCCAGAGCCAGGCTGGCACGGGGGGGTGGGAGGGGGAAGTGTTCCAGGATTTGGGTCTGGATCTGGCACAGGGAGTGGGGGAAGTGTTCCAGGATTTGGGGTTTGGATATGGCATAGGGGGAGTGGGAAGGGGAAGTGTTCCAGGATTTAGGGTCTGGATCTGGCACAGGGAGTGTGGGAAGTGTTCCAGGATTTAGGGTCTGGATCTGCCTCAGGGGGTATGGGAAGGGGAAGAGTCTCAGGACTGGGGGTCTGGATCTGGCACAGGGGATTTAGGAAGGGGAAGTGTTCCAGGGGTGGAAGGATTTGGGGTCTGGATCTGGCACAGGGGGTGTGGGAAGGGGAAGTATTCCAGGATTTGGGGTCTGGATCTGGCACAGGGAGTGTGGGAAAGGAAAGTGTTCCAGGATTTGGGGTCTGGATCTGGCACGGGGGATTTAGGAAGGGGAAGTGTTCTGGAGGTGGAAGGATTTGGGGTCTGGTTGTGGCACAGGAGGTGTGGGAAGTGTTCTGGGATTTGGGGTCTTGATCTGGCACAGGGGGTGTGGGAATTGTTGCAGGATTTGGGATCTGGATCTGTCACAGTGGATTTAGGAAGGGGAAGTGTTCCAGCAGCAGGATGGAAGGATTTGGGGTCTGGATCTGAGAGAGGGGGTGTGGGAAGGGGAAATGTTCTGGGATTTGGGGTCTGGATCTGGCACAGAGGATTTAGGAAGGGGAAGTGTTCCAGGAGTTGGGTCTGGATCTGACACGGGGGATTTAGGAAGGGGAATTGTTCCAGCAGCAGGGTGGAAGGATTTGGGGTCTGGATCTGGGGATGCCACTTCCCTCCTGCTGTCCTGTTCGTGTCCCTGATCCCATTCCAGCCCAGGCTCATCCCTGGCATCTCCGTGTCCTCCCAGTCCTGCCCTGGAGAAGCTTCTGCTGGAGTGGGAACACGGTGCTGGATCATTGGGATCCGCTGGGATCCAGGGCACTGCTGGCTCTGTGCCATTCCTGGCTTCCCTAATCCCGTTCTTCTCCCAGCTCTGTCCACCCCCAGCACATCCCTGGAGCAGCCTCTGGATCTGGGGAGGCTCCAGAACATCCCCCAGTAGCTCCCAGTTCCTTCCCCTGCCTGCCTGGTTTGTGGATGTGCGGGTTGGGCTCCGGGAATGGTTCGGATTCCGGGAACTGTGGCAGGAGATTTGATCCCGAAGGGAAGCAGAAACGGGAGATAACATCCCTTGGAGTGCTCAGCACGGGAACGGCGTCGATTCCCGGGAGCTGCAGCCCCGGCCCTGGAATCGATCCGCGATTTCAGCGGCTCAGCTCGGCCGAGGGAGAGGTTTGGATGCGGAGAGGGGGGAGGAGGAAGAGGAGGAGGAGGAGCAGCAGCTCCCCAGGTCTCCTGTTTGCTCCTGCGGCGTCACCCACCTGCTGGAAAAAACCGGGAGGGGTTTTATCCAGGTTAAAACATTCCCAGGGGAAAGGCTGGGACAATCCAGCAGGGATTTGCTCCTCTCCTCCTTCTCCTGCTGCCATTTGCCTCTGGGCTGGGGGGGTGGAGGGGCTGAATTCCAGAGGTGGAGGTTTGCTCCTGTTTCCTGGGATATTGGAAAGCTTGAGGGGCTGAATTCCAGAGGGTTTAAGTGCCAAAGGCAGGGGGGTTGTTCCTGTTTCCTGGAATATTGAATAAGGATAAGGAGCTGAATTCCAGAGGGTTTAACTGGCAGAGATGGAGGTTTGCTCCTGTTTCCTGGGATATTGAATAAGGATAAGGGGCTAAATTCCAGAGGGTTTAACTGCCAGAGAGGGAATTTTACTCCTGTTTCCCAGGATATTGGAAGGGTTGAGGGACTGAATTCCAAAGGATTTAACTGCCAGAGATGGCAGTTTGCTCCTGTTTCCCGGGATGTTGGATGAGTGGAAGGGTTGAATTCCAGAGGGTTTAAGTGTCAGAGGCAGGGTGTTTGCTCCTGTTTCCTGGGATATTGGAAGGGATAAGGAGCTGAATTCCAGAGGGTTTAACTGCCAGAGAGGGAATTTTACTCCTGTTTCCCAGGATGTTCCTCAGTGACAGCAATTAGCCCGTGTTGGCTTTGGAAAATTCACTTTTCCCTCGGATTTATTGCTGTGTGGGATGCTGGGTTGGAGACCACCTGGAATTCCCGTGGCAGAGGAAGCTCTTCCATGTCCTTTCCCCTTTTGGAGCAACCTGGGCTAGTGGAAGGTGTCCCTTTCCATGGAAATAGGTGACATTTCAGGTCCCTCTCAGCCCAAACCAGTCCGTGACATCCTGAACTGTGGATGTTCACATCCCAAAAAACCACCCTGTGCCTCCTCCTCCTTTTTCCTTCTCCTGGCTGCTCTTCCCTGCTGGCAGGTGGGACACCCAGAGAAGGAAAAGGGGACATTCTCCCACGCTGGCACTGCTGGAATGGAGAATTGGGGCAGCTCGGGGGCAAAACTGGAGCTGTTTTGCCCGAACTTCTTGAATAATTCAAATCCTCCAGGAGATTTGGAAACCTGAGAGCAGCCCTGGAGGGGGCACTGCAGCGGTTTAAGGCTGATCATGGTGATTTAATCACCATTTAAATGAGTGTTATCTCTTTTCCTCTCCGACGCGGAGCCGCAGCCCAACACCCCCGCTGGGATTCGGCGCTGCCGCCGCTCAGCCGAGCGGGAATGTCAGGGAATGAATCACAGAATCAGAGAGTCATGGAATTAGAGAATCACAGAATCAGCTGGGTTGGAAGGGACCTCTGAGATCATCAATCCAACCCTTGATCCAACCCCGCTGTGGTTCCCAGCCCATGGCACTGATGCCACATCCAGTCTCAGCTTAAAAACCTCCAGGGATGGAGAATCCACCCCTTCCCTGGGCAGCCCATTCCAATGGCTGAGCACCCTCTCTGGGAAGAAATTCTCCCTGATATCCAACCTAAACCTCCCCTGGCACAGCTTCAGACCCAGCCCTCTTGTCTTGCTGATGGTTGCCTGGGAAAAGAGACCAACCCCCCCTGACTCCCCCCTCCTGTCAGGGAGTTGCAGAGAGTGAGGAGGTCTCCCCTGAGCCTCCTCTTCTCCAGGCTGAGCCCCCCCAGCTGCCTCAGCCTCTCCTCACAGCACTTGTGCTCCAGTCCCTTCCCCAGCCTCGTTGCTCTCCTCTGGACCTGCTCCAGCCCCTCCATGTCCTTCCTGAGCTGAGGGCCCAGAGCTGGACACAGCACTCCAGGGGTGGCCTCACCAGTGCTGAGTCCAGGGCAAGAATCACTTCCCTGGACCTGTTGGCCACCCTGTTCCTGAGCCAGGCCAGGATCCATTGGCCTTCTTGTCCCCCTGGGCACACTCTGGCTCCTGTTCAGCTCCCTGTCCATCCCCACTCCCAGCTCCCTTCCTGCCTGGCTGCTCTCCAGCCCCTCTGGCCCAGCCTGGAGCTGCCGGGGGTTGTTGTGGCCAAAGGGCAGGATCCCATTTCAGCCCCAAAAGGGGCAGTGCCAGGCTCCAGCTCATCTCCTGGGCCTGATCTCAGGAGGATTTGTCTCTCCTGCTCAGGGTGGTGCCTCCAGCCCTGCCTGGCTCCCTCCCAGCCTGAGCAGAACTGACCGTCCTTCCAGCACCAGGCTGGAATGTGGCGGGATTGGGCAGGATGGGAATCTCCTTCATCAATTTTTACCTTCTCCTTGTGCTGTCCAACATCCCACCAGGGCTGGGAAACGTGCCCTGAGGCTGGAAGCACTGGAGAAGGGTGTGGGAGCAGGAATCCTTGGCAGAACCCATCCAGGGGTTTGTCCTTCCGCCGTCTTTCCGCAGGAGCTCCCAAAATTCCTCCCTCCCCCCTGGAGAAAAGCAGCAGGGCTTGAGAGAGAGTTCAGAAGGCCCAGGATTCTGCTGACAGGAGAAGCTGAATTTGATTAACAGGGGAAGGGAGTGAAGCCTTTCCAAGCCATAAATCCGTTCGGAAGGGATCGATCATTCCGGGACGGGAGGAGAGGAGCTGGGATTAATTGGGAGCTAATGAGGTTTGGGTTGAGTGAGATGCAGATTGGCAACAAGGGAGAGCTGGGAGAATCCCCTCCAGCTGCCTTTTAACAGAGCAGGTTGTTCTGAGCTTCCCTGGACTCGTTTCCAGGCGGTTTTTAGGGATCTTTCCGTGATTCCGGGATGTTCTTTAGGGAAAACCTTCCCGGAGCAGGTCAAGGGTGGGTTTGTTGGTGCTGCAGGGTGGGAGCAGCAGGGAAAGGAGGGGATTGTGCCCCTCTGCCCTGCTCAGGTGAGACCCCACCTCAGGTGACACCTCCAGCTCCGGGATCTGACGTCAGAAGGACGTGGAGCTGCTGGAGCGAGTCCGGAGGAAAACATGGAGATGCTCTGAGGGCTCTGGAGAGACTGGGGGGGTTCAGCTGGAGAAGGGAAGGCTCTGGAGAAACCTCAGAGCCCCTTCCAGGGCCTAAAGGGGCTCCAGGAGAGCTGGAGAGGGATTGGGATGAGGGATGGAGGGACAGGACACAGGGAATGGCTTCAAAGTGAAAAAGGGGGAATTTAGGTGGGATATTGGGAAGGAATTCTTGGCTGTGAGGGTGAGGAGGGGCTGGGATGGATTTCCCAGAGAAGCTGTGGCTGCCCCATCCCTGGAAGTGTCCAAGGAGAAGGGAAGGCTCCAGGGAGACCTGAGAGCTCCTTCCAGGGCCTAAGGAGCTCCAGGAGAGCTGGAGAGGGACTTGGGATGAGGGATGGAGGGACAGGACACAGGGAATGGCTTCAAAGTGAAAGAGGGGGAATTTAGGTGGGATATTGGGAAGGAATTCCTGGCTGGGAGGGTGAGGAAGGAATTCCCAGAGAAGCTGTGGCTGCCCCATCCCTGGAAGTGTCCAAGGCCAGGTTGGAGCCACCTGGGACGGTGGGAAGTGTCCCTGCCCATGGCAGGGTTTGGAATGAGATGATCTCTAAGATCCCTCCCAACCCAACCCATTCCATAATTCCAGGCCAGGCCGGGTTGGACCCCCCAACTCTTTTGCGTTTTATTTTCGGGGAAATTCACCTCCCTCATCCCCAAAACCACCCCGGCGCCGCTCCCCGCGCCGTGGCAGCACCGCGACAAACCCAAACAAAAAAAGCGAGAATTCCCAAATCCCTTTAATTTGCAGCGCCGGGATCCTTTGGAGCAGCTCATTTGCCCACTTGTTCCATAATTCATGGCAGAGCCCGGTAATTAAATGCTAAAGACCTGATTTGCGCGGCGTTGTTTGGAGTCCCATTAAAGCGGCTGAATGCGAGAAATTACCGCCTCCTTTAATTGCTAATTAAAAATAATGGTTACTGAGCAGCCCGGCAGGATTACTCAGCGTTTCTGGGGGGTTTTGGCGCAAAGCAGGAACATTTCGAGTGGTTTTTTTTTATTTTTTAGGCGGATTTCTCGGAGGTTTCTCCCCGGGTTTGTGCTGAGGGGAAAAGGTGCCCCACCTTTATTTAATGGGTAATAAAAGCACGGGAAAAAAAGCGAATTAAAGGCGAATAAACAGAGAGGAGAAGGTCTGGTTGTGTTCCTTGTTTCCCTCTTCCAAGGTTTTTTGGCGTTGGATGGTGGGGGTGGTTGGCAGGGAGGGTTTGGGGGGTGTTTGGGACACACACGGGGGGTTGAGAGGGTGGATTTGGGTGTTTGGAGAAGGGACTGTGCCTGCATTATACATATTTTTATATATATAATTATATATATTTATTATACATATATTTATTATATATATTTATTTGTGCCTGTATTACATATTCAGTTATATATTTATATATATTATATATATAATTATACATATATTTATTATATATTTATTTGTGCCTGTATTTTATATATTTATATTTATTTTTATGTATTACATATTTATTTATACATAATTTTAATATATAATATATATTTATTATATATATTTATTTGTGTCTGTGTTATAGATATTTATTTATATATTTATATATAAATTATATATATATTATATTTATATATTAATTATACATTTATATATTTTTATATAATATATATTTGTATTTTTATATATTATATATTATATTTTATATTTTATATTTATTTTATATATTATATATATTTATACATAATATATATTATATGTTTATTATATATTTATTTGTGTATGTATTATATATGTATGTATTATATATATCTATTTATCTTTTAAGATCCCTTCTTTTTAGATTCCTTCTTTTAAGATCCTCTCTCTTTAGATTCCTTCTTTTTAAATTCCTTCCTTTTAGATCCCCTCTTTTTAGATTCCTTCTTTAAAAATTCCTTCTTTTCAGATTTCTTGTTTTAGGATCTCCTCTTTTTAGATTCCCTCTTTTAAGATTCCCACTTTTTCGATTCCCTCTTTTCAGCTCCCTCTTTTTCACACCTCGGGCTCCTCAAGCTGGAGAGGGACTTGGGATGAGGGATGGAGGGACAGGACACAGGGAATGGCTTCCCAGTGCCAGAGGGCAGGGAGAGATGGGATATTGGGAAGGAATTCCTGGCTGGGAGGGTAGAGAGGGGTTGGGATGGAATTCCCAGAGAAGCTGTGGCTGCCCCATCCCTGGAAGTGTCCAAGGCCAGGATGGAGAAGAAAAGATTCCAAGGATTCCTTAAACCCCTTCCAGGGGGCTCCAGAAGAGCTGGAGAGGGACTTGGGACAAGGGATGGAGAGATGTGACACAGGGAATGGCTTCCCACTGAAATTCAGGTGGGATATTGGGAAGGAATTCCTGGCTGTGAGGGTGGGGAGGGGCTGAGATGGAATTCCCAGAGAAGCTGTGGCTGCCCCATCCTGGAAGTGTCCAAGGCCAGGTTGGAGCACCCTGGGATAGTGGGAGGTGTCCCTGCCCATGGCAGGGGGTGGCACTGGACGTGTTTTCAAGTCCCTTCCACCCCAAACCAGTCTGGAATTCTGGGATTCTCCCCTCCAACGCTCCTGAACGAGGAACATCCGTGAGGAGACAGAACCCGCTGGCACAGGGCCCATCCCACCCTGGGGTCTGGTGCCCCCTCCTGCCACCCCCCCAGTGCCACTGCTCTCCCAGGAATCTTCATCCCTCTCCCAGGAATCTTCATCCCTCTCCCAGCTCATCCCTGAGCTCCCAGGAAATGCCACGAATTGGGATTTTCCTTCCCCTCCCCGGTGATTTGGTGGCAGAGCTCTCTCAGCTCTCCTGGCACCGACACTCCGTTGGCACTGCAGCATCTCCTCTCCCCTCACCCGCGTGTCTGCTCCGTTCCCAGCTTATTTTAGGAACCTGGAAAGCTGTTGGAGCTGCTCTGGAGTCGCTGGGGTGTCTCTTGTGCTCGTGGCTGTTGTTCTTGCTTTGCTTCAGACACAACATTTGTCTGTTCTGCACAAAGACGGGCAGAGAGAAATACAACAGATAAATACAACAGATAAATACAACAGATAAATACAACAGATAAATATCTGTTTTTTCCTGCAACTCCCTCTCCTGCCCCCACACACCCCAGCTGGAGATTCCAGCCTTCCAGCACTGCTTTTCCAAGGCAGACTCTCTTTTCCAGGAGGTAATCCAGTGCTGCTGGAGCTGTGGCAGAGCTCAGGGTGATGCTCAGCTGAGCTGTTCCCGCTGGCCCCGGGCCTGGCCTGCCTCTCCTTCCAAACTGGCACCTCCAGCCTGTCCTGCTCAGCTGCCCAAGGCAGCTCGGGTGAGCTTGGACACCCGGCAAACCAGGGCACCTGGGCCTGCCAGGACCTACTTGGGCCTGCCAGGACATACCTGTGCTGGCCAGGACCTACCTGGACCTGTCAGGACCCACCTGTGTCAGCCAGGACCCACCTGGACCTTCCAGGACTTAACTGGACCTACCAGGACCCACTTGGACCTGCCAGGACCTACCTGTGCTAGCCAGGACCCTTCTGAACCTGCCAGGACCTACCTGAGCCTACCAGGACCCTTCTGAACCTGCCAGGACCCTCCTGAACCTGTCAGGACTCACTTGGACCTGTCAGGACTCACTTGGACCTGTCAGGACCCACCTGAACTTGCCAGGACCCACCTGCACCTGCCAGGACCTACCTATGCCATCCAGGACCCTCCTGAACCTGTCAGGACCTACCTGGACCTGACTGGACCCATCTGTGCCATCCAGGACCTACCTGAGTCAGCCAGGACCCACCTCGACCTGTCAGGACCCTCCTGGACCTCTCAGGACCTACCTGTGCCAGCCAGGACCTACCTGTGCTGGCCAAGACCCTCCTGAACCTATCAGGACCCACCTTGACCTGCCAGGAACTACCTGTGCTGGCCAGGACCCACCTGGACCTGTCAGGACCCACCTGTGCCAGCCAGAACCCTCCTGAACCTGTCAGGACCCACCCGGACCTGTCAAGACCCACATGGACCTAACAGGACCCACTTGGACTTGCCAGGACCTACCTGTGCTGGCCAGGACTCACCTGAACCTGCCAGGACCCTCCTGGGTGATCTGAACTAAAACAAGGCCCCAAAACAAGCCTCCCTTCCCTTTGACAGCTCTTCCCTGGAGTCCAAACCCCCCGACCCTCCTCCCATCGCTCCCGCCGGAGTTCCCGGGAAAAGCCGTGGCCGTGGCTCCCTGATTTCCGGAGCCTCAGAATCCCAAAATCGGGCTCGAAATCCTAAATTTGGGTCAGAAGGCACCCCAAGGCTCATCCCGTGGGCAGGGACACCTCCCACCAGCCCAGGCTGCTCTGAGCTGGAATATCATGGATGTGCTGGGAGCTGAGCTGTTCCAGAGGGATCCAGGGGGATCCCAGAGGAGCTGGGGGACCACCCCTGGGGGGTTTCCTGGCTCTGGACAACGAGGTCCCTTTGTAGGGTGACACTTTGGGAGCCACTTCCCACTGGCACTGGCACCCCTGGGCATGTGCCAGCCCCTCCAGCCCCTTCCTATTCCCAATCCTGGAATAGATTCCCAGGAAAAAACTGGGTTATGATGCAATTAAGGCTGAGAAGATGAATCAGGGATTTGGGGGGGGGAGGGAAAACCCTAAATGTGGCGAGGGAGGTGACAGAGATCCCAGAAATCCTGGAGATCCCGGAGATCCTGGAGATCCCGGAGATCCCGGAGATCCCAGAGATCCCACGTCGGGCTCAGGAGCTGGAGCCCTGCTGGGCTCTGAACCCTGGAATTCCTTCTCCCCCGGGAGCTTCCAGGCAGGGAAGAGCCCCGGGGATGGGAAAAACCCCTGGATAATGGCAGTGCAGGGAAAAGGTACATCCCGGTGCCATGGCAACCTGGCTGGGCCCCGGGGCTGTGGGAGCTGCCAGGCTGGGAGAGGGATGAGCTGGGAGAGGGATGAAGATTCCTGGGAGAGGGATGAAGATTCCTGGGAGAGCAGTGGCACTGGGGGGTGGCAGGAGGGGGCACCAGGCCCCGGGGTGGGATGGGCCCTGTGCCAGCGGGTTCTGTCTCCTCACGGATGTTCCTCGTTCAGGAGCGTTGGAGGGGAGAATCCCAGAATTCCAGAATGGTTTGGGGTGGAAGGGACTTGAAAACACGTCCAGTGCCACCCCCTGCCATGGGCAGGGACACCTCTCACTATCCCAGGTTGCTCCAACCCGGCCTTGGACATTTCCAGGGATGGGGCAGCCACAGCTTCTCTGGGAATTCCATCCCAGCCCCTCCCCACCCTCACAGCCAGGAATTCCTTCCCAATATCCCACCTAAATTTCAGTGGGAAGCCATTCCCTGTGTCCCATCTCTCCAACCCTTGTCCCAAGTCCCTCTCCAGCTCTCCTGGAGCCCCTTTAGGCCCTGGAAGGGGTTTAAGGAATCCTTGGAACCTTTTCTTCTCCAACCAGGCTTTGGACACTCCCAGGGATGGGGCAGCCACAGCTTCTCTGGGAAATCCATCCCAGGGCCTCCCCACCCTCTCCCAGGGAAGGGTTGGAATTCCATGATCATTTTGATCCCTTCCAACCCAAACCATTCCACGATTCCACAGCTCTGAGAGGTGTTTGGTTCCCTCCTCCCCCCCTCCTTAAGGCATCACCTGCAGGAACCTTCTCATTCCAGATCTGTCCCCACCAGCTCTCCAGGGTCCCTTCCCGCCCGTGTGCCTGTCATTCCCACAGGGAATGAGGCTGGAACACCCTGGAGCACATCTGCTGTGCTCTAATTAGCGGGAATCATTAACTGGAATGTCCTTTTCCTGACTCCAGCAGTGTCAGTGCAGTGGCTCCATCAAAGCTGCCTTGTCAGGGGACAAGAAGGATCGTCCTGCTGGGATCACACGGCCATGGAATTATCCCTTGGATCAATTAATTACCTCAAAGTCACCCGGCAGGAATAAATTAACTCCCTTTCTTCCCTCCCTGTGGAGCTGCTGAGTCAGGAAGGGCGGCAGGGTGGGCACAGGGTGGGCACAGGGTGGGCACAGGGTGTGTGCCCTGGGGGGTCCTCTCGGATCCAGGTCCAGCCAACTGTCCCCAAATGTCCCTGCAGCCCCTTCCAGAGGTTCTCCTGCCGAGGGTTCCCCCCTGGCTGGGGCTGGGATGGGAGCACTGGATGGAAGATGAGAAGCTGGGACGACTCCAGGGGAGGATGGGAAGGGCAAAGAGGTCCTGGAGCAACAATTCCAGGGGGCCAGGAAAGAGGAACAAAAATCAGGAAGAAACCTGGAGTGCTGGGGTGAAGATTCCTGAGGTCTCCTCAGACAAGAACCCGGAGCTGCAGCGAGACCCTCGGAGAGGGAACACCCCCCTGGCTGCCAAAAATCAACCTCCAACCCCAATTCCTACGGATTTCCACCAAAAGCAGCCGTTTCCTGGACGAGCCAGGGTGGGTTCCTGATGGGAACAAGGAAGAGCCAACACGAGGCTGTCCCCCCAGTCAGTCCCCCCTGGAATCTCTGCAGAGGGACAAAGAGCACCGGGGGACCCGGGAATGGTGACATCCAGCAGGATCCACCCAGGCCTTTGCTCCCACCGGCCAGGCAAGGACAGGATTTACTGTCAGAGCCCCCAAACACCTTCTTGGATCCCCACCAGGAGATTCCTTGTCCTTGTCCCACCTTCCCCCTCCACTGCTGCCTCTGGAAGTGGCTGTGCCAACCCCAGCCCCACAGCACGAGCCGAGGGAAGGAGCATCCAGGAAAATCCACGGATATTTCTGCGGGTCCGGGTGACACGGAGACCCCGGGACACAAATCCTTGTGGCCACCTTCCCTTGGCAACACATTAATCTGCTCCCAGGGAGCCCACAGATAAAGAGAAGCATCCCAGGAGCGGCTCTTCCTGAAAGGAATTTTGTCACCAGCAATAAATTGCTGGAGGATTTAGATTCCTGCCTGCCCCAAAAACCCGGCACGTGGAGAGATGTGATTTGTTCCAACCCTTTAAAGCTCCTTGATTTAAAGGCTGCTGAACTATCTTTATTTTCTTAGCACATTATTAATCCAGGCTCTGGTGTGCAGGAGCCTCCTGGAGCCTGTTGGTTGGGAATGAAAGGAGGGAAAGGGCGGATGGAAGGGAAAGGAAACCCAGCTCGGTGGAACTTCAAGCTGGGAAGAATCGAATTGTTCCGTCCTTCCTCGTGCCTACGGCTCTGACCACGTGGGATAACTCAGCTCCAGAGCTCCCAGGGGGCTTGTGGGAATACAGGGATGTGTCTCACTCTCCTCAGCTCCTGGAATTTGCCATCCCAGCTCCGAGGTCGGGGCAGGAACTCGCTGGAGTGTTGGACAAGAGGAGGCTCCAGGCCTTGGGATGGTTTGCAGCCTTTTTTCGAGGCACAATTTAAGGAATGTTCCCCCTCCCAGCCCCGTTTGGGAGAGGGAGTTTGGGGTTTAATCAGGGTTTGTGCCACACAGTGTGGTGACACCTCACCAAAAACTCCCAGCTCTGGTGTCCATCCCGCCCATCCCAAAGGGACAGGGATCAGAACCTGGGAAGCTGGAGGTGACAAATAAGCATCAAAACATCCCACAAAGGACAACAAACGGATCTTGCAGCGTTTTGGGGCAAAACCAGCTGAGATTCCACCCTTTGCTGGCTGAGAATCCCCCCCCCCAGGAGCCTTCCTGCCTTTAACCTCCCTGTCCCTGGGATCTGGGAAACTTCAGCGACTCCTTGGCTGCCAAAAAAAAGGCTCCCAGAGAACATCTGCTGTGGAAAACGAGAGCCCTTCATCACCTCATTAGCGAGTTCCCCCAGGGGGGAAGGAGCGACCGGAGCGACCTTTTCGCAGCTGCTCCGGCTTTTGTCGTGCCCTGAGCAGGGAATGAGAATTTTGGGATGCAGGGAGGTCACCCAGCCCCGGGCTGTGGGAGTTTTTCCAGCCCTTTTTCGGCTGGGTGTTCTCAGCCAAGGTGAGCTGGGACGGCTTCCAGAGGTCGGGATGCTGCTGCCGAGCGGGATCGGCCGGCGGGAATCGCGTCCTGAGGCCACCAGAGCTCTGAATCTCGACCTCCAGGCACAGCAGAGGTGCTTCCATCACCTTGGAGGCCTCCTGAGCTCTCCTGATGGCCTGAGGGAATCGCTCCTGAAGACCTCCAGGCCTCTCCTGATGGCCTGAGGGAATCGCTCCCTGTTCCACAGGGAGCGATTCCCTCAGGCCATCAGGAGAGGCCTGGAGGTCTTCAGGGGAATCCTCCCTGCTCCAAACTTTTTGGTCTCTGACCTGCTTTGTGCTGCTTCTTCTCTCCCATCCTCTTCCCTAAATCAGGGTTTATCTCCCTGCTCCGGGCTGTTTATCCCTGGAAGTGCTCAAGGCCAGGTTGGATGGATCCCAAATTTAGGGTATCGTGCTCAAGCCCTGGAGAGGGAGAAATGGCTCCCCTGGGGCTTTGTGGCCACACTTCCCCCCACACATCCCCTAATCACACTTCCTCTAATTCCCTAATCCCCTAATCCCAGGGTCTGATAGGAATCTTTCCTACATTTTTGGAGGCCCAGGTGGGAAGTCTCTTGGGTTTGGGGCTGGATAATTAACAGGATTATGGACATGGAGAGGGGCTTTTCACACAGGCAGGTGTTGGCAGGACCAGGGGGAATGGTTTGGAACTGAAGGAGGAGAGATTTAGGTGGGATATTGGGAAGGAATTCCTCCCTGGGAGGGTGAGGAGGGGCTGGGATGGAATTCCCAGAGAAGCTGTGGCTGCCCCATCTGTGGGAGTGTCCAAGGAGAAGAGAAGGCTCCAGGGAGACCTGAGAGCTCCTTCCAGGGTCTGAAGGGACTCCAGGAGAGCTGGAGAGGGACTTGGAACAAGGGATGGAGGGACAGGACACAGGGAATGGCTTCCCACTGAAATTTAGATGGGATATTGGGAAGGAATTCTTGTGGGGAGGGGCTGGGATGGAATTCCCAGAGAAGCTGTGGCTGCTCCATCCCTGGGAGTGTCCAAGGCCAGGTTGGAGCACCCTGGGATAGTGGGAGGTGTCCCTGCCCATGGAGGGGATGGGACTGGATGAATTTTTAGGTCCTTCCCAACCCAAACCATTCCAGGATTCTCTGGCTGTGCCAGCACTCGGAGCTGACAGTGCCGGGAACTCCGGAGGTGCCGGAGGATCTGAAGCACCAGGATTCCCCTCCTCCCTGATCCTTAACTCCTCCAGGGAAGCTGCTGGAGCCAGGAGAGGTCACACCACCTGCAGCTCCCAGAGGACAGGTCGAGCCTAAAGCATCACTCACAGCTCTGCAGGGCTGGGCTTGGCTCCGGGCGGGAATTAACGGGAATTCTCCGCTTGAGCAGCGGAGCCGCTCCGGGTGAGCCCAGGGAAGGACACTCTCTTCCCTCAGAAACGTGTCCTCAGCCCCTGGGAAGAGGGCTCAGGGGCAGCTCCCGGGACTTCCCAGGAAAAAAGGGGTGGGAGGTGGATTTATGGAAGGGATTTGGTGCCTCTTGCCCAGATTTTCCGAACCCCAGAACCATAAAAGTGGGAAAAGACCTCCCAGATGGAGTCCAACACTCCTCCAAGGCCACCACTAAACACCAACCCACGTCCCCAAGAGTGGCTTTTAAATCCCTCCAGGGCTGGAAAACCCTTTTTCCAGGGAGGAATTTTCCCTTTCCCAGCCCTGGCTGCGGCTCGGCCTCACCATAAATCAGGAGCTGATTTTCCTTAATTGCCATTGGCAGGTAAATTAAACCCTTTAAGGGCCCGGAACCCTCAGGAATAACAAATATCTTTGCCCTGAAGTGAAGCCTCCAAGGGTGTGTCACTGCAGGATTTTCCAGTGTCACTTTGTCAACACTCCAAAAAAAAAAAAAAAAAAAAGGAAAAGAAGAAGTGCTTGGATCCCTTTCCCAGAGATTTATGGCATTCCAGAGGAGAATGGATTTTTGATTAGAGGAGCAGTTGGTTCGGGTGGTTTGTTTTTTTTTGTCTCTCCCAAGTGGTGAGATAATGCTGGACCTCACTGAATTATCCAGGAGGAACAAATTCCCTTCCTGTCTCCAGGCTGGAATTGCTCCCTCCCTCCCTCCCTGCAGCACTAAATCCCTGCTCTGAGGTGCAGCCAGGATCGATATTCCCAAATGCCAGAGGGACAGGACACAGGGAATGGCTTCAGACTGAAAGAGGGGAAATTTAGATGGGATATTGGGAAGGAATGTGCCTCAGGGAACTGGTATCCCGAGTTTCCCTGAGGACCATCCAGCTTTTTTTTGGGTTTAAAAGAGGGAAAAGTTTTTCCAGCAGGAGGATTTCCTGCAGCTCTGCCGCCCTTCCCGGGAGAGAGGGAGGAGTGGGAAGCTCCCAGCCAGCCATTCCCACTTGGACAGAGACTCTGGGAGAGGGGAGGAATTTGGAGATGAAAGAGCACAGAATTCCAGCATGGATTGGGTTGGAAGGGACCTAAAATACCATTTCATCCAGGTTGCTCCAACCTGGCCTTGGACACTTCCAGGGATGGGGCAGCTTCTCTGGAAAAGCTGTGCCAGGGCCTCACCATCATTCCAGGGAGGAATTCCTTCCTAATCTTCTTCCTAATTTCTCCTGAGACCCTTTGGAGGTGCCTGGAGAGACCCAAAATTGGGACAGAAGCCCCTCTGGCACCGGCCCTGCTCCTCCTGGCTCTTGCTCAGGGCAAAGACCTCGATCCCATTGATCCCATTGATCCCATTGATCCCTATCCTGGAGACAATTCCAGGCAGGAGAATCCTGCCTGTCCCAGGCCATGGATCTGCTCCTGGAGAGCAGCTGAAAGGAGATAAAATCAGCAGGAGGTCATTGAAATGCAGCCACAGTTCCCTGCTGGAGCAGAGCTGGGGCCAGGGGAGAGGAGCAGCGGGATGGAGGGATGGAGGGAGGGAGGGAAGGATTTATGGATGGATGGAGGGATGGATGGAGGGATGGAGGGAGGGAGGGATGGATGGAGGGAGGGAGGGATGGATGGAGGGATGGAGGGATGGATTTATGGATGGATGGATGGATGGAGGGAGGGAGGGAGGGATGAAGGGATGGGCTGGCTAAACTGGGCTGGAATGGACTGGGCTGAAGTGGAATGGACTGGGCTATACTGGGCTGAGCTGGGGTTAGGCTGGACTAGGCTGGATTGGCTAAACCGGACTGGACTGGACTGGGCTGGGCTGGGTTTTAACAGACTGGGCTCAACTGGAATGGACTGGGGTGGGCTGGAATGGACTGGGCTATACTGGGCTAAATTGGGGTTAGGCTGGACTAGGCTGGATTGGCTAAACTGGGCTGGAATGGACTGGACTGGGCTGAACTGAACTGGACTGGGCTAAGCTGGAAAGGACTGAGCTGGCTGAGTTGGGAATAGGCTGGACTAGGCTGGATTGGCTAAACTGGGCTGGAATGGACTGGGCTGGGCTGGAGTGGACTGGTTTGGGCTGGAGTGGACTGGACTGAGCTGAACTGGATGGGCTGAGCTGGAATGGACTGGGCTATACTGGGCTGAGTTGGGAATAGGCTGGACTATGGGATTCGGGAGCATCCCATTGATTCTGGAGCATCCCAGGGATTCAGGAGCATCCCAGGGATTCAGGAGCATCCCAGGGATTCAGGAGCATCCCAGGCATTCGGGAGCATCCCAGGGATTCAGGAGCATCCCAGGGATTCGGGAGCATCCCAGGCTGTGGGTCTGGATGGACACACACCCGGGAGGATCTCAGAGGGGCAGAGATGCAGCCCTGGCGATTGGGGGGGGTATTTTTTTGGGGGAGGGGGACCACAAGGAGCCTCAGGCGGGGGCGGGCAGGCTCAGCCCCCGGCCCCGCGCTCGCTCTCCCACGGTCTGGTTTTTCCCAGGCAGCGGCTCAGGAAACTTCTCCCGGCTCCAGTTGCTGCGCTCCACCTTTTATTCTAATCGCTCCCGCATCGCCATAGGAACCCGCTCCAGCGGGAGCCAGGAGCGGCTCCTTCCCGGAGCGCTCCTTCCCCCGGCATGGCAAGGCATGGAGCCGGCATTCCAGGTACTATCCATCCCCTCTGGAATGCTCCCGCCGCGGGCACTGTGAGGAGGGGGGTACCGGGGACCCCCCACCCCTCCCGGGCTCGGGGTCCAGGATATCTGCTGGATGTTGTCCAGCGTGGGTGGAGAGGGCGGGAGCGCGGGATTTGGGGTGGGAAGAGCCTTTCCTGGGGGGTCTGGATGCTCCCTGGGTGGTTTGGGAGCGGCGGGGGGGGGGGGGGGTTTCCCGTGTGTGCCGGGATGAGCAGGGATGGGAAGGGTCCTGCTCCTGGCTGGGCTTCCCCGGGAGGAGCAGGGATTCCAGAGCCTGGGATTTCGGGGGAAAACATCCCTGCTTAGCTGGGATTGGGCTGAACATCCCCCTTGGGCCGAAGGGTTGGCCCTTTCTCTTCCAAAAACGTGGATGGGACATCCCTGGCACTCGGGGAGGGGGGGGCTGATCCACCTGGCATGTCCCAAATTATTGGATCCTGTGGAGCTGCCGGGCTGGGAGAGCCCCTCCAGGGCGGCTCCATGGCTTTGGAGAGCTGCTGGAGGGGGAATTGGCATTCCTGTTATCCACAGGTTTAGCAGGAAACCGGCCAAGCTCCCACATGGGGGGTTTGGGGGTCAGACCCGGAATCCCGGTGCTGAGGTGGAAGGTGCTGGAAGAGGGATGCTGGGAGAGGGTTTTGGAGAAAATGAGGGGATATCTGGGCACCTGAGGGATCCTGCTGAGCCTCAGGATCTTCCTGGGGCATCCAGGATGTCTCCTGGAGCCCGGATCTCCTCGTCCATGATGACAGAGAGGGGCCGAGGGGATCCACGGAGGAGCCCCTGAATCCTCCTGTGGGCATCAAACACCCCCAAACACGGGCTGTGGCACCTCGGGCAGGGCTGGCACTGCCTGGCCAGGGGTTTGCCTGGTGGGATATGGGAGGATGAACCCCTGGGACTGTCGGGAACAGCCAGGCTGGAGGTGGAAAGGGGTCTCACCCTCCCTCCCTGGGCACCTCGGGGGGCAGGAGGGTCTCTCCCTGCCAGGGAGGGTCGGTGGAGGGGGCAGTGCCAGCTCATTCCCTGGCAGCAATAAGAGGGAAGCTGGGGAGGGGAAAGGAGGGGGACTTTCCCAGGGAATTGCATTCCCAAAATGGGAAACAACTTTATTCCTGGCTGAGGAAGGACAGAGGGGAAGGCCCCGAACCAGCAAACCTGAACCTGGGGCAAGGAGAGGAGCAGATTTCCAGGGAAAACACAGCTTGGGGAGTCACAGGAAGGCAGGAATATGGGAATAAAGGAAAGCAGGACGAGAGGAATACAGGACAACAGGAATACAGCCAGTTTGTGGCAGCTGAGCCCTGTTTGCTCCCAGCTCCAGGGGGCATCCCATAAAAAGGTGCCAGGAGGTCCCAGTGTGGGGCAGAACCCCCCAAGGACAAGGTGCAGCCCAAATTCCAGGGGGTTTTATCCCACTGGGAGCCAAGCTCCCCCTGGCAGAGCCCCTGCCTGAGCTCAGCCCAAGATCCAGGCTCGATCCCAGCAGGATTCCTGGGCTGGATCCAGCGGCGCCGTTGACTGAAAAAGGCAAGGAATTCCTGCAGGGAATCTGGGAGCTCCTGTGGGAGCACTGGGGTGGCCAGGGAGGCACAGAGAGAGGCCTCCATCCCACCTGGGACAGACAGACAGACCCTCCTGGGACAGACAGACCCTCCTGGGACAGACAGACCCTCCTGGGACAGACAGATCCTGGCTCTGGAGGTGAAGGGGAAGGGGGGAGGGAGCTGCACTTCCCAGCGAAGCCTTTTCCCATCTCCAAGGAGCTAAAACTCAGGAATAGAAGAGAAGGCTCCAGGGAGACCTTCCAGGGGTTTATAAAAAAGGTGGGATAATGGTTTTAGGGCTAAAAGCAGGGAGATTCCTGCTGGAGATCAGGAGGGAATGTTTTATGAGGAGAGTGGGGAGAAGCTGGGATGAAGCCATTCCCTGTGTCCTGTCCCTCCAGCCCTCGTTCCCAAGTCCCTCTCCAGCTCTCCTGGAGCCCCTTTAGGCCCTGGAAGGGGTTTAAGGTCTCCTTGGAACCTTCTCTGCTCTGGCCTGGCCTTGGACACTCCCAGGGCTGGGGCAGCCACAGCTTCTCTGGGAATTCCATCCCAGCCCCTCCTCACCCTCCCAGCCAGGAATTCCTTCCCGATATCCCACCTGAACCTCCCCTTTTACTTTAAAACCACCTCCCCATCCCCAATTTTTTTGTCTACAACCACCTCCCAACACCCAAATCTCCCTCTGCTGCCTTCCCTCCTCGGGGCTCCCTCGTTTTCCCACTCCCAGCTCAGCTCCAGGTGGGAAAGCTGGGATAATCAGGAATGTCTGGGAGCATCCAGGGAGCAGAGGCTGTGCCCCCCTCCCTGCTGCCAGCCCAGAGGTGCCCAGAGGTGCCCAGAGGTGCCAGGGAGAGCCCTCCCTTCCCAGCCAGCTGCATCCCTCCTCCTCCAGCTCCGTCCCCGCCGCCTCCTTGTTTGGAATAAACATCTCGTGAGGTCTCTGCCGCTCCCGAATTACCGCGGAATTCGTGTTTCACAGCCGGGAAAAGCTCGGCCCAACCCCCTGGAATTGTTGACAGGGCTCCTCTTCCTCCGTGAGCGCCGTTTCCTCGCTCGTGCTCTTCTTTTTAGTTACTAAGGGAACATGAATCTTAATAAAACTCCATCAAATGTGCCTGAAATAACAGCTGCCTTCAGCCCACTGCCTGAGCAGAGGGCTGGGGCTCCGCTCAGAATTCCTGGGAAATTCAGATTACGGATCCAAAAGGTCTTTGGGGTTGGAAGAAACCTTAAAGATCATCTTGTTTCCATGGGCAGGGACACCTCTCACTATCCCAGGGTGCTCCAACCCGGCCTTGGACACTTCCAGGGATGGGGCAGCCACAGCTTCTCTGGGAAATCCATCCCAGCCCCTCTCCACCCTCAGCCAAGAATTCCTTCCCAATATCCCATCTAAATTTCCCCTCTTTCACTCTGAAGCCATTCCCTGTGTCCTGTCCCTCCAGCCCTTGTCCCAAGTCCCTCTCCAGCTCTCCTGGAGTCCCTTCAGACCCTGAAAGGGGTTTAAGGTCTCCTTGGACCCTTTTCTTCTCCACCCTGGCCTTGGACACTTCCAGGGATCCAGGGGCAGCCACAACTTCTCTGGGAAAACCTTTTCCAGGGCCTCCTGATTCTTCCCACAGCAAGAGGGAAATCCTTTCTCCTGAAAACTCCAGGATATAAAACCAGGGCTGCTGTGGAGCAAAAAATGTTGTATTTTGTCCTAAATGTGCCTCTTCTTCCCGGGATTTGGGATGGGAGCCAGCTGGGCATCTCCAGCTCCAAATGATTTATTGGGCTTTGTTGTCCAAGGATTTCTCACAGCTCCAGTGCCGGGATCCCCCAAGGGGAATTTTCCTGACCTGGATGTGTCCATGGGAAGCACCAGGGCAGGTTTAGGCTGGATGGGTCCTGGCATCTCCCAGGGGGGCTTTTGGGTTATTTTTCTGGAGTTTCCACAGCACTGGGAGCACTCAGGTTCCGGGGGCTGCAGGGGGGGATTGGTGGGGGTGGTCTGGAAAGGTTGTGGATGTTCTCCTGGAGAGGTTGGTGTGGATGTTCTTCCAGAAAGGTTAGTGTGGATGTTCTCCAAATGACGTTGGTTGGATGTTCTCCCAGGAAGGTTGGTGTGGGATATTCTCTCAGGGAGGTTGATTGGATGTTCTCCTGGAAAGGTTGGTGTGGATGTTCTCCCAGGAAGGTTGGTTGGATGTTCTCCTAAAGAGGTTGGTGTGGATGTTCTTCAAAGGAAGTTGTTGTGGATGTTCTCCTGGAAAGGTTGATTGGATGTTCTCCCAGAAAGGTTGGTGTGGATGTTCTCCTAAGGAGGTTGATTGGATATTCTCCTGGAAAGGTTGGTTGGATGTTCTCCTGGAAAGGCTGGTGTGGATGTTCTCTTGGAAAGGCTGATTGGACGTTCTCCCAGGAAGGTTGGTGTGGATGTTCTCCCAGGAAGGTTGGTGTGGATGTTCTCCTGGAAGGGTTGGTTGGATGTTCTCTTGGAAAGGCTGATTGGACGTTCTCCCAGGAAGGTTGGTGTGGATGTTCTCCCAGGAAGGTTGGTGTGGATGTTCTCCCAGGAAGGTTGGTGTGGATGTTCTCCCAGAAAGGTTGCTGTGGATGTTCTCCCAGGGAGGTTGCTGTGGATGTTCTCCCAGGGAGGTTGCTGTGGATGTTCTCCTGGAAAGGTTGATTGGATGTTCTCCCAGGGCTGTCGCCGTGGATTTTCTCCCGCGTTAACTCCCTCCAGAGCTGCCAACTCCAGATGTGCCTCGTGCTCCTCGTGATCCCCAGTGACTCCCCAGCCCTTTAACCCCCTCTGCCCTCTCTGTCCCTCTGCTCTGCCTCCCCAGCCCAGGAAAGCTGGACCCTGGAGACCTTCCCTCAGTGACGTGGCTGCTCGGACACGGCCTCCCCCTGCTCCTGCTGCAGTAGCAATGCTGGTGTCCCCACGGAGCTGCAGTGAGGTGGGTGCCCTCCTTCCCCTCCTGGAACCAGCCCCTGCTGCTGCCCAGCCAAAGGGAGGGCAGCTGGACACGTGTCCCTCAGCAGGAGGGAGTACATTCCGACCTCGTGTCCATCCTGGGAGAACTCGGAGGCCGGGATGGGCAGAGCCTGAGCAGCCCACTCTGACTGCAGAGGGAGGGAATTTTTGGTGGGAATTACCTGGGGTTTGGGTCCCTCTCCAGAGGGTTTCTGGGGATTTGTGACTGGACAGACAAGTTCTGCACCAGTGCCCTGCACTGCCCACCCCCCCCACGCCCTTGTGCCCCTCATGGGTGGCTTCTCCAGCTTGCTAAAAAACCAGGAATCCCCTTGGGAGCTTCCCTGCCCTTCCCTGTGCCCGTTGCTGTGTCCTGAGGCCAATTCCTGCTCCCTCACCACCTCTGCTTTCCCATGTCCAGTTCCTCCTCCCTCACCAGCTCTGCCTTCCCCATGACCAATTCCTTTCCCTGTGTCCAATTCCTCTCCCTGCATCCAATTCCCTTCCCTATGCCCAATTCTCTTCTCTGTGTCCAATGCCTTTCCCCATGGCCAATTCCTCTCCTTGTGTCCAACTTCCTTCCCTGTGCCCAATTCCCTTCCCCATGGCCAATTCCTTTTCCTGCATCCAATTCCCTTCCCTGTAGCCAATTCCTTCCCCTGTGGCCAATTCCTTTCCCTGCCTCCAATTCCCTTCCCCATGGGCAATTCCTTTCCCCCTGACCAATCCATTTCCCCGTGTCCAATTCCTTTCCCTGTGTCCAATTCCTTTCACTGTGTCCAATTCCTGTCCCTGCATCCAATTCCCTTCCCTGCATCCAATTCCTTTCCCTGTGTCAAATTCCTTTCCCTATGTCCAATTCCCTTCCTTGTGCCCAATTCTCTTCCCTGTGCCCAATTCCCTTCCCTGCATCCAATTCCTTTCCCTGTGTCCAATTCCTTTTCCCCCGACCTTTCCCTCTTTCCCCATGGCCAAATCCTTTCCCCGTGCCCAAATCCTTTCCCGGTGCCCAACCCCTCCTCCCTCACCGCCTCTCTTTCCCCTCCAGGATCTCTGGGCTCTGGCAGGAGCGCGCCCCGCGCCGGTGCCCATGGAGTGAGCGGTGCCCGGGGGTGAGCGGGCACAGCAGGACGCCGAAGTTTGGCTGCCCCGGCCCCGCCAAAATCCCTCCCCGTCCCTCCCGCGCCCCCCCCCCGCCTCTGCCATGAATGATGCGTCGACGATGGATTATGAACTGCTCTCGCCGTCCCTGGTGGAGCACCCGGCGGGCGCCGCGGGCATGGACGCCGAGCAGAAAACTGTCTTTGCCTTCGTCATCTTCCTCCTGGTCTTCTTGGTGATGCTGATGGTTCGCTGCTTCCGCATCCTGCTGGACCCCTACAGCCGCATGCCCGCCTCCTCCTGGACCGACCACAAGGAGGGCTTGGAGAGGGGCCAGTTTGACTATGCCCTGGTGTAGAGGGCAGGGCTGGGGCGAGCCCGGGCGCTCCCCGTGCCCCCCAGCCCCGTCCCGGCCCCCCCTTCCCTCCGCGGGGATGCTCCGGGCACCGCGGCGCTGAGCTCCGGGCCGGGGAGAGGCGGCGTGTCGGGGGGGGAGGGAGTTTTCTAGGGGTTTCTCTCTTTTCTAAGCACTTTTCGGTTCTCTCTTTGCAGCCCGGGAGGGAGGGATGGGGGGTCGGGGGGCTGAGCCGGCCCCGCGCGGTGCCCGCTGCCCCCGGGGCACGAGGGGACGGGACGGGGCATGGCGGGACCTGCCCTCGGCCCCCGCTCGGGGCGGCTCTGCCCGGTGCCACGGCAGAGCTTCGACCCTCTCTCCCCTTCCCTCCACTCCTCCGGCCCCTTCCCAACCCGTCCCCCCCGTCCGTGTCCCCCGGGGAGCGCTGCCCGTGGTCCAGCGCGTGTGTGTGTGTGTGTGTCCCTGTAGCTGAGCTGTGTCCGTCAGGGGGGTTTCCAGGCACCAGACCCAAGTGCTGGCTTTGTTCCTCTCCGCGTGGCAGTCCCAAGAACCCCCCCCTAAAAAGGGAAGGGGAGGTGGAGACCCCCCGTGTGTGCAGCCCCCTATTTTTTGGGCCTCCAGCCCCGCAGCCGCTCTCTGCTCCCGCGGTGCCCCGTCCCTGCCCGGCTGGTGACAGTGGCCCTGAGCGAGGTGCAGCCCTGCTGGGATTCCAGGAGGGATCAAAGATCCCACACCACGCCTGGGAGATGCTCCTCAGCCAGCCCCGGCCTGGCAGCCCCCCCCTCCCGGTGCCCCGTGCCCCGTTCCAGCAGGACCTGGGTGGCCTCTCCGTGCCCAGGGGGTCGCTGGGGGTGGCTGGCCCTTCCCTGGCCGTCCTGATTTTGGGAATCCGAGGGGCTGGGGAAGTAGATGAGGGGGATCAAGGCTGTTTTCTCCGTGCTTGGGGAGCAGGGGTGCTCAGCTGGCCGCGGGGTGGGCTGTGGCCGTGGGCCAGCAGGAGGGTTTGGAGCCCACGGGGGAGAGAGAAGCTCTGCCCCCTCCATGGAAATAAAGCTGCACTGTGCTAACCCCACCCAGCTCCAGCTCTGCTCTTTGGTGTCCCTCAGGTCCTCGGGGGAAATCCCAAATCCTGGGGGACTGCCCCATGTCCAGGGGGAGATCCCAAATCCTGGGGAATTGCCCCATGTCCAGGGGGAGATCCCAAATCCTGGGGGTTGCCCCATGTCCAGGGGGAGATCCCAAATCCTGGGGGACTGCCCCATGTCCCAGTGGAGACCTCAAATCCTGGGGGGCTGCCCCATCTCCAGGGGGAAATCCCAAATCCTGGGGCACTGCCCCATCTCCAGGGGGAGACCCCAAATCCTGGGGGGTCCGACACAAACCTGTCCCCCCCCTCGGAGCCCCGGGAGCTGTTGGAGGGGCGGTCGGAGCCCCCGGGCCCCTGTTTTCCCTGTTTCCCTGTTTTCCCTGTTTTCCCGTGCCAGGGGAGCGACCCCGCTCCCAGCGCTGCTCCCGCTGCTCCCGGGAAGGTTCGGGGGGTCCCTCCCGGTGGCCGATGCGCGGTCCCGCCCTGCCCTCTTGTGTCTGCGATGGGAAGCCAGGAAGAGCTTCCTAAAACCGGGAATATCAGCCTGGAAGGAGGGTTGGAGCCGAACTCAACCAGCCGGACGCCGACCCGACAGGCGACCCGATCAGCGGCCGAGCTGTGTCACCACCCCCCGTCCCCTGCTCGGGGGCAGGAGGGGTCCTGATCCTGCCGGGGGTGCACCAGGGGCCGAGGGTGGGGGGGAGACAAGCGGTGACATCGCTGGCCCCTCCCCGGGCAGGGGCAGCAGCTTTGGCTCCATCCTCTCCATCCTCTCCATCCTCTTCATCCTCTCCATCCTCTCCATCTTCTCCATCCCCTCCATCCTCTCCATCCTCTCCATCCCCTCCATCCCCTCCATCCCCTCTGTCCTCTCCATCCCCTGTCCTCTGCATCCCCTCCATCCCCTCCATCCCCTCCATCCCCTCCATCCTCTCCCTCCCCTCCATCCCCTCCCCGGCCCCTCTGGCAGCACTTTTGGTGCCTCTTTCATCCTTGTCGTGGTCCCTGTCCCTCCCTCAGCCCCGCAGCAGCCACGGGCTGGGCACAGACACCCCTTCCCCGGGCTGGCACCTCTGGCATCACCCTCATGCCACTCCCCTGCCTGGGAGAGGGAATCATGGAATCGCAGCTTTGGGGTGGGAGGGACCTTAAAGCTCATCCATGGGCAGGGACACCTTCCATCATCAGCCCAGGGAGCTCCAACCTGGCCTTGGACACTTCCAGGGATGGGGTAGCCACAGCTTCTCTGCCCAACCTGTGCCAGGGCCTCCCCACCCTCCCAGCCAGGAATTCCTTCCCGATATCCCATCTATCCCTGCCCTCTGGCACTGGGAAGCCATTCCCTGTGTCCTGTCCCTCCATCTTTTGTCCCAAGTCCCTCTCCAGCTCTCCTGGAGCCCCTTTAGGCCCTGGAAGGAGCTCCCAGGTCTCCTTGGAATCTTCTCTTCTCCAGCCTGGCCTTGGACACTCCCAGGGATGGAGCAGCCACAGCTTCTCTGGGAATTCCATCCCAGTCCCTCCCACCCTCCCAGCCAAGAACTCCTTCCCAATATTCCATCTAAATTTCCCCTCTTTCACTTTGAAGCCATTCCCTGTGTCCTGTCCCTCCAGCCCTCGTCCCAAGTCCCTCTCCAGCTCTCCTGGAGCCTCTTTAGACACTGGAAGGAGCTCCCAGGTCTCCTTGGAATCTTCTCTTCTCCAACCTGGCCTTGGACACTTCCAGGGATGGAGCAGCCACAGCTTCTCTGGGAATTCCATTCCAGCCCCTCCCAGCCAAGAATTCCTTCCCAATATCCCATTTAAATTCCCCCTCTTTCACTTTGAAGCCATTCCCTGTTTCCTGTCCCTCCATCCCTCGTCCCAAATCCCCCTCCAGCTCTCCTGGAGCCCCTTTAGGCCCTGGAAGGGGCTCCAAGGTCTCCCTGGATCCTTCCCTTCTCCAGGCTGGACAATCCCACCTGTGTCTCCACAGAAGCTGCACGTTGGAGCTTGGATGGATCCTCTCACCCTCCCCAGTTGCCCCCAGTGACCTCCCACCCCCACCAGCCCCACCCCAAATCCGTGCCCAGATAAGGAAGAAACACAGACCCACTTATAACCCAAAATAATTTTATTGTTGCTGTTGCTTCTGATACAAAAAAAAAAAAAAAAAGGAATTCCACAAAGAGCCACCTCTCTGTGCGGGACAAGGGGCACAAGGTTTTGGGTTTCCACACTTTTCCCCCCTTTCTCCACAAAAAAAAAACCAAAACCAAAAAAACAACAAACCAACCAACCAGCAAAAAATGTCAATACAAAATTAAAAAAAAAAAAAACCAACAACAAACCAAAAACCAAATCAAAACACCACCCCAGAGAGGAAGGAAGGAAACCTTGAGCTTCTTCATTTGAGATTTTTTTTTTTGGCTCAACACACACACACACAAAACCCAGCTCTGCTAATTTATAATTATTAATAGGTTTGGGTTTTGGTTTGGTTTTTTTTTTTTTTTTTGTTAAAAAAAAAGCACCTGTTGGAAAACAAAATGAAATAAAATGAAACAAAATAATAATAAAAAAATAAAATAAAAAAAAATAAAAACAAAACCAACAAAGAAAACCATCCCAAACATCAGGCCACCCATCCTGTCACAAGCTCTGGGGGGGGGACTCTTGTAAAATCCAGAGTCTGGAGCTGCAAAAGAGTTTTCAAGTTTGACTTCAGCCCCCAGTACAGTAAACACACACTTCCCCCACCCCCTGGGGACCAGGAAAACCCCACCCAATTCCCAAAAAAAAATAATAAAACCCCCAAAAGCTCCAGGAATCTGCACTCCTCCCGAGGCCCAGGGAGCAGGTGGTTCTCCATAAATATGAGGGGTGGTGGGGACAGTGCAGCAACGCCGGCGAGCCCGAGCCAGCCCCGGCTTCCCGGAGCTGGGAGCACCTCGGGGCTGGGATAAGGTAGTTCCGTGTGAATTAGCACCTTTTATCCATTGGGAACTGCAGAGAGAGAGGTTCATGCAGGATTTAGGGAATGGCAGGGCAGGGAAGGACATCCGGAGGGAGGGGAGGAGGAAAAGCCCGGCTGGAATTACGGGGGGAAGCAGGGAGCCCTCCTGCCTCTGGATTCCTGTTTTCCACACCCTCTGGAGCGCATCCCATCTGCAGGAACCAGGGACTGTCCATCTCTGGGGCCACCTTGATGGAGGGGACAACCAGAGGGACTCCTGGCCAGGGGGATGTGGCCACAAGCACAGAGCGGCTCCGAGCCCAGGGTTCTTTTGGAAGCGGCTGTTCCTGCCTCTCACCCCGTCCCCATCTTGCTTTTCCCGGGATTTTCATGGCTGCTGGCCATGGAAATGTGCCCCTGCAGCGTGGGATGTGCATCTTCCCAAGCCCTCCACCCCTCTGGCACGGGAAGCATCCCGGTGCTCTCCACCGGGATCACGAGGTGCTTCCCACCAGCTTTGTCCGACCACACCCAACCAGGCACTTCAACCCATCTGCCTTTCCCCAGAGCTCCTCCTCAGGAGGACACCTGAACCCCTGGACTTGCTGGAGCTCTGGGAAAGCCCTTCCAGCTCCACACTTGTGCAGCACTATCCTGGTGGGAAGACCTGAGGTGTCCCAACAGGAGCCTGTGGTCCCACGGCCTGGCTGCTTTGGGATGTGAGGGGGGCACCCTGAACTGGCCTTTTTGTTCAGAGGGGGCCTTTGCTGCTTGAAAGAGGAGCCCCAAAAGCACCAGAGGAGTCTCAAAGGGATCAGAGGAGCCCCCAAGGACCAGAGGAGCCACAAAAGCACCAGAGGAGTCCCCAAGGACCAGAGGAGCCTCAAAAGCACCAGAGGAGCCTCAAAAGGACCAAAGGAGTCCCCAAGGACCAGAGGAGCCTCAAAGGACCAGAGGAGCCCCAAAAGCACCAGAGGAGCCTCAAAAGCACCAGAGGAGCCTCAAAAGCACCAAAGGAGCCCCCAAGGACCAGAGGAGCCCCAAAGGGATCAGAGGAGCCCCAAAAGACCAGAGAAGCCCTAAAGGGACCAGAGGAGCCCCAAAGGACCAGAGGAGCCCCAAAGGACCAGAGCAGCCCCCAAGGACCAGAGGAACCCCCAAAAGGCCAGAGGAGCCCCAAAAGCACCAGAGGAGCTCCAAAGGGATCAGAGGAGCCCCAAAAGCACCAGAGGAGCCCCCAAAAGACCAGAGGAGTCCTAGGGGCACCAGTGGAGCTCTAAAGGACCAGAGAAGCCCTAAAGGGACCAGAGGAGCCCCAAAAGCACCAAAGGAGCCCTAAAGGGACCAGAGGAGCCCCAAAGGGACCAGAGAACATGGAGAAGACAGCGAGAGACAGAGCACAGCCAGGGCAGGGATGGGATGGTTTCTGCAGCACCATCGTGACAACGCAGAAGCAAAGGAGGAGCAAGAGCTGTTGGGAAAGGCGCTGACACCAGGCCCTGCCAAAGCTCCTTCCCAAGCTTTCCCCAGGCCCCCCTCACATTTCCCGGGCTGTGGGGTGGGATATGACCATGGAGGCACCCCATGGCACCACCCTGCCAGCTTGGACAGTGTCTTGGTTGCAGGAGCCAGGAGGGAGCTGAGCAGGGGGCGGGGAGTCCCTACCGGCGAGGGGCTGGAACCTTCGGCGAGGTTTGGAACCCTCGGCAAAGCTCCCGGGAGCTCTCGGTGCGGCTTCGGCTCACGGAGCAGAGCAATCCCAGGTGCTGATCCCAGGAGGACGTTTCCCAGGGGGCCGTTTCCCGGGGTGTCCAGGCGGTGGCAGGAGGGGGGGGCGGCGCGAGAGGAGGAGCCCGTTTGTCCCCGAGGCGTGGGTGGCGAGAGGAGAAGGGCCGTGACTGTCGGGTGGGTGGGTGGGTGGATGGATCCCGTGGGGGGGGTTTTTCTCTTTTTTAGTAGAGCTGGAGCTGGAGCTTCATCCTCAGTGCCTGGCCCAGCTCCCCCGCCAAGTAGTCGAGGTGGTTCTTGGCCTCGAGTTTCTGCAGTTCCCGCCTGCGGTACAAGGGCACGCTGACGATCTCCAGCAGGTACGTGCCGGGCAGGATTTTCTTGCGGCCCAGGTGGAGGAAGCTGAGCCCTTCCTTCTGGTGGATGCGGAAATAGCCCTCCTCGTTGCCCTGGGAGATGAGGTACCGCACCCGGTTCTCCAGGGGCTCCACGGCCGGCAGGAGCTCCAGGATGTGCTCCTTGCGCGCCAGGTCCGAGAGGTTCAGGGTCATGGACAGCGGGGCCTCCACGTCCATGCTGGCCAAGTTCACGGCGTGGTCCTGCCAAGGAAGGGGGGGTGTCACTCACAGACCCCCCCAGCACCTCGGGGCCGGGGGGAGGAGGGTGTGATTTCGGGGAATTCTGCCCCAAACACCTCGGGGCCGGGGGGAGGAGGGTGTGATTTCGGGGAATTTTGCCCCAAACCAGCTCTGAGAAGTAACAGCGACTTCCATACGTTCAGCCATTGGAATGGGCTGCCCAGGGAAGGGGTGGATTCTCCATCCCTGGAGGTTTTTAAGAAGAGACTGGATGTGGCATCAGTGCCATGGGCTGGGAACCACAGCGGGGTTGGATCAAGGCTTGGATTGATGATCTCAGAGGTCCCTTCCAACCCAGCTGATTCTGTGATTCTATCATTCCATGGTTCTGTGATTCTATGATTCCATGGTCCTTAATTTCCTACAAGTGTTTCTCGGTGCCCTGGTTGTGTCTCTGACACTGAACCAGCCACCACACAGCCCTCAGCTGCAGAGGCAGGACCAGGAACTTCAGAGCCTAAAATGACCTCCCAGTCCAACCTGCCAGGGCTGTAAAATTCTTGGGGGAGCCTTGGACAGAGGCCAGAACTCCCTGTGGAGGAATAAACTGTATTTACAGTGACAGGCCCAGCCTGGAGTCAGACAGTGAGTGCTGAGAGCCCTCAGTGACCCTGTGGGAACTGCTCCCCCATCACCTCCCCTCGCTCAGAAACACAGAGTTGGTTTGGGTTGGGAGGGACCTCAACATCTCATTCCACCCCCTTGCCATGGGCAGGGACACCTTCCACTGTCCCAGATTGCTCCAAGCCCCATCCAACCTGGCCTTGGACATTCCCAGGGATGGGAAACACCTGCTTTATCTCTTGGCTTCACGTATCTCCACACATCTGTGGCCAAACCACACAAGTGTGTGTCACCTCAGGGTGTCCCAAACTCCAAAGATCCCCAATGCCCGCAGGACTTGTGGGCTCAGGGCCGTCCCCAAACACCCCAGGCGGGTGTGGGGTGAGCTGCTCTGGCTGGACTGAGGCAGGACCCACTATTTCCCAAGTGACCCAGGTCTTGCCTTGCCCCCCAGCCCCCCCAGGGTGCCGTGGGGGTCCCACCTGGTGCCTCTCGGTGCCGTTGAGGCTGCGGCGCTGGCGGCCCCTCTTGGGGTAGCCGTTGATCTTGCACTCGTAGCAGGTCTCGGGGGAGAGCAGGTTGTCCTCATCCTCTTCCTGGGGGGCAGGCAGGTAGGGACCTTTCCCAAAGCCCAAGCCAGAGATACAGTGTCTGGGGGCAGAAGAGCAGAGACACCCAGCTCAGAGCCGTGATCCAAACAGAAGTGTCACCACTGCCCTCGGAGGTTGTCCCAGAGCACTTGTGCTCCAGTCCCTTCCCCAGCCTCGTTGCTCTCCTCTGGACCTGCTCCAGCCCCTCAATATCCTTCCTGAGCTGAGGGCCCAGAACTGGACACAGCACTCCAGGGGTGGCCTCACCAGTGCTGAGTCCAGGGCAGGAATCACTTCCCTGGACCTGTTGGCCACCCTGTTCCTGAGCCAGGCCAGGATCCATTGGCCTTCTTGTCCCCCTGGGCACACTCTGGCTCCTGTTCAGCTCCCTGTCCATCCCCACTCCCAGCTCCCTTCCTACCTGGCTGCTCTCCAGCCCCTCTGGCCCAGCCTGGAGCTGCCGGGGGTTGTTGTGGCCAAAGGGCAGGACCCGGCCCTTGGCCTGGTTGAACCTCATCCCCTTGGAATCAGCCCATGGATCCAACCTCTCCAGGTCCCTCTGCAGAGCCCCCCTGCCTTCCAGCTGCCTCGATTGTTTTGCAACAGCGTCTGGGAAGGTGTAAGTGTCTCCCTTACCCTTGTCCCGCTCGGAAGTAGCCGCCGGGGCAGCCGCACAGGTACCCCCCGTCCGTGTTGGAGCAGCCGTAGCTGCAGGGGCTGCCCCCGGCCGAGCACTCGTCCACGTCCTGGCAGCCCCCGAAGGCCTGGTCGAAGTCAAAGCCCGAGGGACACACGCACTTGAAGCTGCCCAGGGTGTTGTAGCAGGAGGCAGAGCCGCAGGCGGTGGGGCTGGAACACTCGTTCTCGTCTGCGGGGGCGGCACAAAGGGGCACAGGCTCAGGGGAGGGCGGGACACTGTGCTCCCACCCCGCCCGGAATTCCCAGCAGGCTCCCCGAGAGCCCAAAAGGCTGCTGGAGGGGGGTGGTATCCTGCTGCTGGTGGCAGAGCAGCTTCCTGGCATTCCCTGTTCCTGGGAGAAGCCGGGGCAGGGCAGGGGGGTCCATCCCTGGGAAACGTCCCGGTCTGTCTCTGGGGCAGGGCAGGAATATCAGTGGGATGAACCCAAACTCAGTGTCAGAGGGGGCTGAGGGGGGTGGAGAGGGACTGGGGGCTCGGCTGCCCTCCATCCTGCATCCCACAGCTATGGGATACACCCATAGGAATGGGATAGACCACAGGTATGGGATACATCCCACAGGTACGGGATACACCCCACAGCTAAGGGATACACCCACAGGTACAGGATACACCCCACAGCTAAGGGATACACCCACAGGTACAGGATACACCCTACAGGTACAGGATATGTCCCACAGGTATGGGATACATCCCACAGGTGTGGGATGCACCCCACAGCTATGGGATACACCCCACAGCTAAGGGATACACCCACAGGTACAGGATACACCCCACAGGCACAGGACATACCCACAAGCACAGGACACACCCTACAGGTATGGGACATCTCCCACAGGTACAGCATACATCCCATTGGTAAGGGACACACCCCACAGGTACAGGACACACCCCACAGGTATGGGATCCATCCCATAGTTAAGGGACACCCCCCACAGGCACAGGACACACCCCACAGGTACAGGACACCTCCCACAGGCCCAGGACACATCCCACAGGCCCAGGACCCCAGTCTCACTCACCCACACACTGGTTCCACTGGTAGTGCTGGACGTAGCCCTGGGGGCAGCCACACCTGTACCCCCCCAGCACGTTCTGGCAGCCGTGCTGGCACCGGTGGTTCCCGTCACACTCGTCCACGTCTGCAGCAAAGCGACACGGGGGCAGTGGGACAATGGGACAATGGGACAACAGGACAACTCCCCCTGGGCTGGGGGGCCCTCAGGGACCAGTGGGTGGGACCTCAGGGCCCTCAGGGACCAGCTGGACCTGCCTGGCACCCTGCAGGGTGCTCATGTGGGGGTGGTTCTGGTGCCCAGTTATGTCCCTGCAGTTGGCAGTGAGGGGAACTCTCAGCCCCAAGGCCCACAGACACCCCTGGGATGGGTTTGGAGTTAAGGTCAGGCCTGGACTCTGCTTCAGGCTGAGCACTGGCACTCCTCAGCAGGTCCCATGGCCACCTTGAGATCTCTCCTGGTGGGACACAGGACCATTCCTGTCCCAGCTTGGCTGTGGCTGCAGCACTGAGACCTTCATTTCTTTCTCCAAGGGCCGGTGTTTCCCCTGGCAGGTCAGGCACTGACCTCTCCTTCACACCAGGGCTTCCCATGGGGGCTTCTGGTGCCCCACAGACCCTTCTCATAGAACCATGGAATATCCTGAGCTGGAAGGGACCCACAGGGATCATCCAGTCCAACCCTTAGCCCTGCACAGGACACCCCAACAATCCCACCCTGTGCCTGAGAGCGTTGTCCCAACTGAGCTCCTCGGAGACTGTGATGCACCAGGAACTCTTCCCCAGGGGAACACAACTCTGCCAAAGCCCTGGAGACCCAGACCCACCTTCACAGTTGACCCCAGAGCTGTCCAGGGAGAATCCTTTCTGGCACTCGCAGTTGTAGCTGCCCGGGGTGTTCAGACACTGCCCTTTGGCTCCGCACAGCGAGGGCTGAGCCGTGCACTCGTTGTTGTCTGCAAAACACCCGCGGGTTTGGGGGCTGGAAAGACTCTCCTGGGCTTAAAACTGACCCCTGGGGATGCTGTGCCCGTGGGAATGTCCTGGTGGTGCCCAGGGGAGCAGGGAATGGCTCTACTCACCGATGCAGGACGAGTGGTGCTGAGTGAAGCCGGGGGGGCACTTGCAGTTGAAGCCCCCGATGATGTTGACACAGAGGAACTGGCAGTTGTGCTGCTTGGTGGAACACTCGTCCAGGTCTAAAGCAACAAGGAAAAATGTCTCATTTTATCCCCCTGAGGTGTCTTATCCATGTGGTCTCAGCCTGTGACATCTGTGGATACACCTGAGCACACCGGGACTGGCCTCAGGAACAACACCCAGAGTTCTTCCACAAGAGGAACGAGCCTCTCCCCACCTCAGTGTTATACATGGGCACATCTGGAAGGTGCAGAGACTTCTCCCTGCCTCCCCTGGGATCCACAAATCCCAGAGTCTCCCAGATTCTCAGCCCAGCCTCCTCACACACTGACACTGGGAGAGGTGGGCACAGCCCCAGCCTGGCAGCTGCTGGTGGCACTGACATGCAGGAGACACCCAGGTTGAAGCTCCCTGGAGCTCAGCACAGCTTGGGATAGGCTCTGAGGTCTGTAGGAAAGGGCAAGGAGGATTTTTTTCCCAGATGAGACAAGTCCAGACTGCGGGAGGATGAAACCCTCACCCTCCAGTCCACAAGGGTGGCACCTTTCCCCACATCTATCCCTGTGCTGTGGCTGAACAGAAGGACCTGAACTGCTCTGCCACGTCCCCCCAGGTGCCAGGGGTGAGGCAGGGGCTCTGCTCCTCCTCCTGGCTGGATACCTTTGCAGATCTTGCCATCCTCCTGCAGGATGTACCCTCGGGGGCAGGAGCACTGGTAGCTGCCTTCTGTGTTCTTGCAGATGAAGTTGCAGGGCTTGGGGGACTGGTTACACTCGTCCAGATCTACCCTCGAGAGACAAGACACGTCAGCACCCCCAGGGACAGGACCCCCTCCACCCCTTGGACAGCTTAGCCTGCCCAGGAGCTCCTGAACACGAGGTGATCCCGGGTTTTGTGGCACCACACGAGTCAGTGATCAGATATCCCTATGGATTCTGGCACTCCTGGATAAATGCCCTGTTTTCACCATGCAGGAAGACACGGATTTTGGGGGAGCACCTCAGTTTGAGGCAGCACAACAAGTGTAGGAGATCTCCTGTGACGTAATCATATGAATATGCATTTAATCACCTATGAAAATTGCATAAACCCCCCTGATTTTGTGTGTGAAACCTTCGAGCGAGTTCTCCGTGGTGCGGACCACGCTCGCTCCCGACGTCGGCAATAAACACCTTTGCTGCTCAAAAGATCCAAAAGTCTCTGAGCAGTTCCTTAAACCGGATTTTTTTGGATTCCCAAGGGCTGTCCAGAGGCACGGGATCCCTTTTCCCCACTCACCCACGCAGGCCGTGCCCGTGATGTCGGCGGTGTAGCCCAGTCGGCAGTGGCAGCGGAAGGAGCCGATGCTGTTGATGCACTGCCCGTTCCTGCACAGGTTGGGCAGGACCTTGCACTCATCGATGTCTGGGGGAGAGAGAGAGGGAAGGACCTGTCAGTGCCAAGACTGCCTCTGTGCCCGCTGCCAGCCCCATGCCAGGGCAGCTCTGAGCCTCCCAGAGCTGAGAACCCGCCCGGAGAACCTCGTAGAGGTTTCGTGTCTGCTCCGGGCTCTGCCCCAGCCTGCACCCACCCACGTCCTCTGCACTGAAAGATGTGGCCCCAGCTCACCTCTGCCATCAGTGGAGTATCCTGGGCCATGGGGACACATCTTCTTGTACTGGGCAGTGCCAGGGAGGGGGCAGAGCTCGCACTGGGGGCCCCAACTGCGCCCGCTGTTGCAGCAGCACTCGGATTTGGTGACCAGGTTGCGGTTGGTGGAGGACATCTGGCACATGGTTTGCAGCACCTCGGTGAAGCAGAACCCTTGGCGGGTGTCTGGGTGGAGGAAAGGGGGATATGAGTCCGGGATCTGAGCCAGTGCCAGCCCCAGGGATGAGGGAGCAGCCTGTGCCAGCGCCAGCATGAAGGGGGTGTGGTTCGGATAAAGGTGAAGGTGATGCCCCCCAACCCTTCTGCTCAGGATCAAAGAGTCACAGAATGGTTTGGGTTGGAAGGAGCTGGAAGATCATGGAGTTCCAACCAATGGCACCTTGAAGGTCATGGAGTTCCAGCCCTGGTTTGGGTTGGATGGCACCTTGAAGGTCATGGAGTTCTACACCCTGCCATGGGCAACCTTCCACTGTCCCAGGTTGCTCCAAGCCCTGTCCAACCCAGCCCTGGACACTTCCATGGATGGAGCAGCCACAGCTTCTCTGGGCAACCTGTGCCAGGGCCTCCCCACCCTCCCAGGGAGGAATTCCTTTCCAATATCCCACCTAACCCTGCCCAGGGAGGAATTCCTTCCCAATATCCCATCCAACCCTGCCCTTTGTCAGCGTGAAACCACTGCCCCTCGTCGTGTCCCTCTGTACCCACATCACAAGTCCTTCTACAGCTCTCTTAGACCCCCTGAAGCCCCCGGGAAGCCCCACGTGCTGCTCCAGGTCTGGCAGGATTTGGGAATTACCGATGCACTCGGTGCCAGAGGGACTGACTTCGAAGCCCTCGTTGCAGTCGCAGCGGTAACTCCCCGCTGTGTTCACACAGCGCCCGTTGGGGCAGATCCCAGGCTTGGTCCGACACTCGTTCTCATCTGGGAGGGAGGGAAGGAGGGGGAGAAAGAGAGAAAGATAGAAAGGAAGAAAAGGAAGGAAGGAAGGAAAGGAGGGAGGGAGGCAGAAAGGGAGAAAGAAAGAGAGAAAGAAAAGGGGAGAGAGAAAGAAGGAAGGAAGGCAGGAAAGAAAGAGAGAAAGAAAGAGAGAAGGAGAAAGAAAGAAAGAAGGGAAGATGGAAGGAAGGAAAGGAAGGAAGGGAGAAAGAAAGGAAGAAAGAGAGAGAGAAAGAAGGAAGGAAGGAAAGAAAGGAGGGAGGAAGAAGGGAAGGAGGGAGTAAGAGGCAAAGGGAGAAAGGAAGGAAGGGAGGAAGGGAGGGAGGAAGAAAGTGAGAAAGAGAGAAAGAAAGGAAGAAAGGAAGAGAGAGAAAGAAGGAAGGAAGAAGGAAAGAAGGAAAGAGAGAAAGAAAGAAAGAAAGAGAGAGAAAGACAGAGAGAAAGAAGGAAGGAAGGGAGAAAGAAAGAAAAGAAAGAAAGAACCACAAAGAGCTCTGGTGAGGCAAAGAACCAATTCCATGAGCTTTCCACGAGCCCCTGTGCTACCACTCAGTTTGAAATGTCCTCCCAGAGCCCTTGAGGACCATTTCCACATCAGCTGGGAAGCACATCCACCTGCCCTGGACCTCTCCCAAAGCAAGGGTGGGCGAAATTTGGCTTCCCTGGCCTGCACATGCTCCACCTGCCCTGGCCAAGCTGCTGGGGCAGCCCTGGAGCTGGGCTGGCTCCGTGTCCCTGCTGTGCCTGAGCTGAGCAGGGCTGGGCTGCCCAGTGCTGCCCCTTCCCAAAGCACATCAGTGCAAAGCAGCTCAGGACAGACATGGAATGACCCAAAGGAAAGGTATCCCCCGTGCTGGACTCTGATTCACATGGGCCAGAGGTGAACAGAGGGTTGTGTGTGAAGGCGCGAGCGGGACACCCCAGGGAGGAGGAACATAAACTTCCACGGGCAATGCCTGGCAGGGAACCATCCCCATGCCCTTGGGAGTCCCTGGCAGCCTGCCCTGGTACCTGTGCAGCCCTCTCCATCGGGCCTGCGCTGCATCCCTGGCGGGCAGATGCACATGAAGGTGCCGATGAGGTTCTTGCACAGCATCCCCCGGGACTCGCAGTCGTGCAGCCCCTCCGCACACTCGTCCAGATCTGCAAGAGAGACCCCGTCAGAGCTGCCCCTGGGTGAAAATTCTAGTCTAGACCTTCCTTGGTGACCAGTTTGTAACCAAGGGAGTGGCCATGTTCCCAGTATTCCACACGATTTTTACATAAGCCAGGGTACTGTTCGTGTGAGGCCTAGTGAGGCCTAGTGAGGCCTAGTGAGGCCTAGTGAGGCCTTGGGAGGCAGAAGGTGCCAGCGGTGCTTGGCACGATTCTGCTATCTCAAGGAGAGTAATAAGATTTTTTTTTCCTAGTTCTTTATTGATTGTGTTACTGTGCATACCTGCTTCAGGGTTTTATGGTGTTTTTGTCCTGCATTCCTTTTCCCTTCCCCTCTGGGGGGGTTGTTTGGGGTTCTCTTTTCATATGTATATAGTATTGTAACTGTATATAAACTGTGATATACGTAAATATATATATATTTTGTTGTAGCTTGGTTGGTTTTGGGTCTTTCAGTTTCTGTAGTTTTTTTTTCCTTTGTCCAAAGGGGAGGGGGGAGGTTTTCGCTGTAGCCCGGGGGACTTGGTGGGAAGCCAACTCCAAATAGCTACACCCTGCCAGCCCTGGGGGGCACCAGGAGCACCCACTGCTCCATCAATCCCCGTGGCCTTAGCCCAGGCTGGCTGGGGCACAGCTAAAAAAAAAAAATCACAGAATCATAACACGGTTTGGGTTGGAAGGGACTTTGAGGCTCATCCAGTGTCATCCCCTGCTATGGGCAGGGACACCTCCCACTAGCCCAGGTTGCTCCAACCTGGCCTTGGACACTTCCAGGGATGGGGCAGGCACTGTGCCAGGGCCTCACTGCCCTGTGAGCAAAGAATTTCTTTCTGGCAGCAAAACCAGTGGGGTGACAGTGGGCACAGGCCCAGCGATGCCAGGGCAGAGTGCTGCCTTCCCTGCACACACAAGGCTGAGAGCAGGAGCTGGGGAGGGTTTGGGAGCTTCCTGATGGAGGCAGGAGGGGCTGTTACCTCTGCACATCCTCCTGTCCTCTCGCAGGGCGTATCCAGAGGGGCAGGTGCACTCGTAGGAGCCGAAGGTGTTGATGCAGCGGAAGGCGCAGAGCAGGGGGTTCAGGGAGCACTCGTTGATGTCTGTGGGGAGGAGAGAGGAGAGAACCTGCCTTGGTGCTGTCAGGGACAGGGCTGGGCTTCCCCAGGGTAGAGCCACCCTCCCCGGGCGTCCAGCTCATGAGAACTTTGTTCCACCAAGGCTTCCTGCCGTGGTTGGTTGCAGAGGGACAGACACCGGTGTCTCAGCAGAGGGACAGACACCAGGACTCTCAGCAGAGGGACAGACAGCCAATGTTTTAGCAGAGGGACAGACACCAGGACTCTCAGCAGAGGGACAGACAGCCAATGTTTTAGCAGAGAGACAGACACCAGGACTCTCAGCAGAGGGACAGACAGTCAATGTTTTAGCAGAGGGACAGACATCAGGACTCAGCAGAGGGACAGACACCCGGTGTTTTAGTGGAGAGACAGACTCTCAGCAGAGGGACAGACAGCCAATGTTTTAGCAGAGGGACAAGACAGTCGGTGTTTTGGCAGAAGGACAGACACCAGGACTCTCAGCAGAGGGACAGACAGCCAGTGTCTCAGCAGCTCAGATGGGTCCTGGCTCCCTGAGGAGGCAGCTCCTGGATTTTGGCAGGTCTCCAGGCTCCTCCTGGGCTGCAGCCTCAGAGGAAGCTGAAGGAGCCCAGTGCTGATGGAGCCGAGCCCCAGCCGAGCCTTCCCACACCATCCCTTGGGGCTGGCCCGGGCAGTGACCCGGCAGGGTCCCCCCCAGCCCGGTGGCACTGGGGATGAGGGGACAGATGAGGGGACAGTCCCCCAGCAGTGTCACCTTCACAGGTCATCATGGGCCCCGGCTCAAAGCCCTCGTCGCAGGCGCACTCGAAGCCTCCCACCACGTTGGTGCAGGTGCCGTTCCCGCAGGGATTGCCGATGGAGCACTCGTCGGTGTCTGGGGACACGTCGGGGGGTCAGTGGGGTGGGAAGGGTCGGGGCTGGGTGGTCCTTGCAGCCCCAAATCCCCCAGCAAAGGCAGGAGCTGGGACAGCAGAGGGGCAGGGGAGGAGCGAGGTCCCTCCGTCCACCTCGGACACAGGGGGCGAGGAAGGAGGGAACAGGGAGCCCACCCCAACCTCACAGACCCACCCAGCCCACAGACCCTCATCCACAGAGACCCCCACCCACCACACAGACCCTCACAGACCTCCATCCATCACACAGACCCTCATCCACAGAGACCCTCACCCAGCACACAGACCCTCACAGACCTCCATCCACCACACAGACCCTCACAGACCTCCATCCATCACACAGACCCTCACCCACAGAGACCCCCACCCACCACACAGACCCTCACAGACCTCCACCCATCACACAGACCCTCACAGACCTCCACCCATCACACAGACCCTCATCCACAGAGACCCCCACCCACCACACAGACCCTCACCCATCACAGACCCTCACCCATCACACAGACCCTCACAGACCCCCACCCACTACCCAGACCCCCATCCACCACTCAGATCCCACTCACAGAGACCCACACAGACCCTCACCCACCACACAGACCCTCACAGATCCCCACCCATCACACAGACCCCCACCCACATAGACCTCCACCCACCACAGAGACCCTCATCCACAGAGACCCTCACCCACCACAAAGACCCTCACAGACCTCCACCCACCACACACACCTCACCCACCACAGACCCTCACCCACCACACAGACCCTCACAGACCCTCACCCACCACACAGACTCTCATCCACAGAGACCCTCACAGACCCCCACCCACCACACAGACCCTCTCCCAGGCAGCCCTGACCCCCAGAGCCCCGGGCAGACCCTCACCCACGCAGTTGACCCCCGTGTAGTCCAGGTTGTATCCGAAGGGGCACTCGCAGCGGAAGGAGCCGTCGGTGTTGATGCAGGCCCCGTTGATGCACACCCCCAGGTTCTCCGAGCACTCATTGACATCTGCCAGGGAAACCACGAGGGTGAAACCTCCCACAGCCACAAACAGCCCCCTCAGGACTGACATGAGACACCCAAGTGATCCCTGGAGCTTCAGATTCTCCCTCTCCAGAGCCGGGGGCCGAACCTTTGGTGAGCAGCTGAGCTTGGGAGAGCCTCCAGTCCCATTCCTTCCACCCCTTCCCTGCCTCTGGGATCCAACCCTGCTCTCCAGGAGCCCAAGTCTGGTTGTTTTTAGGCAGCAACACCCCCCCCCAACCCCAAATTTCTTGTCATCCCTAGAGCCAAGCTCACCTTCTCGGGTGTCACCTGGGCCTGGGATGGCTCCGTGGCCGTACGGACACAGCTCCTGGAAGGCAACTGGGAGGAAGCAGGAAAGTGAGATCTGCTCACAAGGGATTCCACTCTTGCTTCTAGAGCACTATGGGAGCTTGAGAACCCCCAAAACCCTGTCTGGCTGGAAAAAACTTGTGCCTGCCTTGGGTGTGGAACCATGAAAACATGGAATTGTGAAGGTTGGAAAGCCCTCTAATATCATGAAGTCCAGCCATTAACCCAACACCACCGTGTTCACCACTAAACTACATCTCCAGGTGCCACATCCACACATTCTTTGAACACTCCCAGGGATGGGGACTCCAGCACTGCCCTGGGCAGCCTCTCCCAGTGCTTGACCACCCTTTCAGTGAAGAAACTTTTCCTAATATTCAACCTAAACCTCCCCTGGCACAACTTGAGGCTGTTTCTTCTTGTCCTGTTGCTTGTTATCTGGGAGAAGAGCCTGACCCCCACTTGGCTACAACCTCCTTTCAGGCAGCTGTAGAGAGCTTCAGGCAGTGGTGGAGAGAGTTGTGGAGGCCCTGAGGTAACACCAAGGTTGTGGGTTTGACCCTTGGGTGGGCCATTCACTGAAGAGTTGGAATTTGATGATCTTTGTGGGTCCCTTCCAACTCAGAGCATTCTGTGAGATCTCTGAGATGCCCCTGGAGAGCACCAAGAGCAGATCCAAAGCAGAAATAACCCGCCTGGTTGTTGCAGTCCCAGGGAATTCTGCAGCCCCAGAGAATTCTGCAGCCCCAGAGAATTCTGCAGCCCCAGAGAATTCTGCAGCCCCAGGGAATTCTGCAGCCCCAGGGGATTCTGCAGCCCCAGGGAATTCTGCAGCCCCAGGGGATTCTGCAGCCCCAGGGGATTCTGCAGCCCCAGGGGATTCTGCAGCCCCAGGGGATTCTGCAGCCCCAGGGAATTCCGCAGCCCCAGGACGGGCTCCCAGTTCTCCAGGCATGGACAAACCCCCTTTGCTGGACACCTTGCCTTCCCTGCCTTTCCCCACACACAGAGCCAGGTCCCAGCCTTCCTACCATTCCCCTCCTGAGGGCAGAGCTCGCAGGGATCTCCCCAGCCCTCCCCTGGCATCTTGCTGCAGCAGCACCGAGCCTTGGTGGTGTTGAAGGCCTTGGGGACGGAGCACTTCCCGTTGTCGAAGCGGGTGAAGCAGAAGCTCTGGCGAGTGTCTGCGGGAGGATGGGAGATTTCCAAGGTCACACAGAGGTCCAGGAGGTTCTGCTCCCTCCCCACCACGAGCAGCTGCACTCACCAAAGCAGCGCCGGCCGTTGTCAGACAGCACGAAGCCCGGGGGACAGACGCACTGGAAGCTGCCAGGGGTGTTGGTGCACGTCCCAAAAAGGCAGATGTTGGGCTCCTCTTCGCACTCGTTGATATCTGGGAGGAGCAGGGACACACAGAGCAGCCAAAGGTCACTCCTTTCCTCAGGGAAACAAGGTGAAGGTGATGTCTGGGAGCTCTGATGCCTCATCGCCACGTCCCCAACCTCTAACCCTCCCTCAGAGAAAATGGGGCAGTGAAAACAGGCACAGCAAAACCCTTGAGCCTCCTCTTCTTCTTCTTCTTCTCCCACCTCCATCTGTGAAGATGTCTGGGAGCCTGATATCTGCAGGATACCACCCTGTCCCCAACTTCTAACCCTCCCTCAGAGAAAATGAGGCAATGACACACAGAGCAACCAAAGGTCACTCCTTTCCTCATGAAAATAAGATGAAGGTGATGCCTGGGAGCTCTGATACCTGCAGGACATCAACCTTATCCCCAACCCTCAGAGAAAATAAGGCAATGAAAATGGGCACAGCAAAACCCTTGAGTCTCCTCTTCTTCCTCTTCTCCCACCTCCATCTGTGAAGGAGATGTCTGGGAGCTCTGATATACCTGCAGGACATCACCCTGTCCCCAATCCCAGAAAATGGTTCAATGACACACAGAGCAGCCAAAGGTCACTTCTTTCCTCATGAAAACAAGGTGAAGGAGATGTCTGGGAGTTCTGATACCTGCAGGACATCACCATGTCCCCAACCTTGAACCCTCCCTCAGAGAAAAAGAGGCAACAAAAATGGGCACAGAGAACCCCCTGAGCCTTCTCTGCCATGGGAGCAGGTCTTGCCTTGCAAGAAGGTGTTTGGGGGTGGTGATGCCCCATCCTGATGATGCCCCAGAGATGCCCCAGCCCACCCAGGAAGAACAGGGCTGTTGTGGTAATGGTTCAAGAGGGGGCAGAGGCCCCACATTACCGATGCAGTTGTCGTTCTGCACCTCGTAGCCCGGGGGGCAGATGCAGCGGAAGGAGCCCTCCAGGTTCTGGCAGGTGCCCGGGGAGCAGGTGCCAGGCAGGCTCACACACTCGTTGATGTCTGAGGAGGAAGAGAAACACCCCGTGATGGGGTCTGTGCCCACCTCAGAGGACCCTCCTGCACTCAGGGCCCTGCCGTGCCCAGAAGGTCTGAGGGAAGCAGGTTAAGACATTTCCCAGGATGGTTCCCAGGGCATCCCTGGTACAGCTCTGCAGGTTTTAGGGGCATGGACAGAGCGTTTCTCCTCACTGCACATGGAAAGGTGCAGGTTTGCCTGTTCCCTGCCTTGCTGGAAGGGAGATGAAGGCAGAGAGGGACTCAGCCCAGCTCTCCAGGGGCACTCAGATGAACCAGGCTTTGGTTCCAGAGGACTTGGGACTTGTGGCAGAGGATCTGTGAGTGGTTCTGGAGAATCCACTGCTCAGCTGGCTGGGATGGGCCCAGCCTGGGCACCACATCACCCAGCAGCAGCTCCCCCCACTGCTGCCCAGACACTCACCCACACAGTTCTTCCCGTCAGGGGTCCGGTCGTACCCCTCCTGGCACAGGCACTGGAAGGAGCCGACGCTGTTGATGCACTGCCCGTTCCGACACACCTGCCCCACCAGGGATGAACACTCATCAATGTCTGTGGGAGGGAGAGGACAAGCAAAACAGGAAGAGATGCAGAGCATGAGAGTGTCACCCCCACCAGCCCCGCACCTCCGGCACGTCCGGCCCCCGCTCCGGCCACCGCTGACCCCCGGCGTGCCCACCTGGCACATCCCAGCAATCCCTGGGCTCAGCATTCCAGGGAACTCACCCATGCAGTCGTTGTTGTGTGTGAGCTCAAAGCCAGGGAAGCAGAGGCAGTTGTAGGAGCCGACTGTGTTCTTGCAGGTCCCGTTCCCGCAGGGCTGGCGGTCGCACTCGTCGATGTCTGCGGGGAGGAGGTGGTGGGGGACGGGTGAGGGGACACTCCTGGGTGTGCAGGCAGTGCCCAGGGGGCTGCACAGCACCAGGGGTAGCCTGAGAGGACACTGGAGCCCTTGGCTGTGCTTTGCACCGCTCAGCAAAGTGTCAGAGAGAGCTCCCATCCTTCCTCATGGCTGATTCCCACGTGGACTGTGGCACCACACTGACCCAGGGACACGGTCTGTGGTCACACACTGACCCAGGGACACGGGCTGTGGTCACACAGTGACCCATGGGCATGGGCTGTGGCACCACACTGACCCAGGAACACAGTCTGTGGTCACACAGTGACCCATGGGCATGGACTCTGGCCCCACACTGACCCCTGCACGTGGTGTGTGGCCCCACACTAACCATGGACGTGGACTGTGGCCCCACAGTGACCCACACATATGGACTCTGGCCCCACACTGACCCATGGACATGGTGTGTGGCCCCACACTGACCCAGGAACATGGTCTGTGGTCACACAGACCCCTGCACATGGACTGTGGCCCCACATTAACCCCTGCACATGATCTGTGGACCCACACTGACCCACACATGGACTGTGGCCCCACACTGACCCACACACATGGTCTCTGGCCCCACACTGACCCATGCACATGGTCTGTGGCCCCACACTGACCCACACACATGATCTGTGGCCCCACACTGACCCACACACATGATCTGTGGCCCCACACTGACCCACACACACAGACTCTGGCCCCACACTGACCCATGCACATGGTCTGCTCCCCCGTGGCCTTGAAGCCGTTGTGGCAGATGCAGACGTAGCTGCCCTCGGTGTCCACGCAGTCCCCGTGGCTGCACACGTTGGGGATCTCCTGGCACTCGTTGCGACCTAAAACGGAGCCAAGTGGGCACTGGTGAGCAAAAAGGAGGGACCAGAGGGGAAGAGCAGAATCACAGAACATGCCCAGTTGGAAAGAAGCCACCAGGATTGTTGGGTCCAGCTCCTGGCCCTGCACGTGAACCCACAAGATTTACGCACTCAAAAAACCAAAATTCCGTGTAATTGGAAAATGTGGCCCCAGCTGCACTTCACAGTGGCCTTTTCTCATCCCTCAGGAGCCCACAATCCTTGGGAATTGCACCAGGAAGTCCAGATGTGCCATAACCACAGCACAGCCAGGTCAGAGTCCCTGGGGAGTGCCAAAAGAGCAGCAGGGGACTGGCATGTCCTTCGTGTGCCAGGCAAAGCATCACCAGCTGAGTGAGGGAGGGGGTTGTCCCAGGCCTCACCTGGAATATTGTGGCAGTTTGGGGCACTGCAAGAAAGATCTGAAGCTCTTAGAGAGTGTCCAAAGGAGGGAATGTGGGGAAGGGCCTTGATTTGAAGCTGTGTGAGGACACTGAGGGCACTTGGTGGGTTCAGCTGGAGAAGAGGAGACTGAGGGGAGAGCTCAGGGCAGGTACAACTTCCCCAGGAGAGGAAGAGGAGGGACAGCACTGTGGGGACTCCAGGGAATGACCTGGAGCTGTGTCAGGGCTGGGTTGGGTTGGATATTAGAAAAGGGCTGGATATCAGTAAAAGGTTGGATATTAGTAAAAGGTTGGATATTAGAAAAAGGTTGGATATTAGAAAAAGGTTGGATATTAGAAAAGGATTGGATATTAGAAAAAGGTTGGATATTAGAAAAGGGTTGGATATCAGAAAAAGGTTGGATATTAGAAAAAGGTTGGATATCAGAAAAGGGTTGGATATCAGAAAAGGGTTGGATATTAGAAAAGGGTTGGATATTAGAAAAAGGTTGGATATTAGAAAAGGGTTGGATATTAGTAAAAGGTTGGGTATTAGAAAAAAGTTGGATATTAGAAAAGGGTTGGATATTAGAAAAAGAGGCTGGTTGGGCACTGCCCAGGCTCCCCAGGGCAGTGGGCACAGCCCCAAGGCTGCCAGAGCTCCAGGATGATCCCCTCAGGGACGCGGGGATGGACCAGGAGCTGAACTCGACCCCTTCCACTTTGGCACATTCTGCAATCCTGCGACCACAGGGGGTGCTGTGCCAGCCCAGCCCCTCAGGCTGGGGGTGTGTGTGTGGAATAGGTGGCACAGGGGTGCCCTCTTACCCACGCAGGCCCCGCTGGGGGACAGCTTGTAGCCCGTGGAGCACTCGCAGCGGTAGCTGCCCGGGATGTTGATGCAGTCGGCGTTGCGCTGGCACAGGTTCTCCCCACTGCTGCACTCGTCGATGTCTGTGCCAAGGACAGGGAGGGAATCACGCCTGGCACCGGGGGTTGGCACCGAAAACATCGGGGGAACACCGTGGGAGGGGGGATCCATCGGGATAAATTGAATTTCCCCGTTATTTTTAGCGTTAGGAAGCGGGCGGGGCTTCGGTTTTAGGGAGCACAGACAGGGGTGGTTCCACACAGAGACCCCCCCACTTCCAAACTTCTCACTGTTTATACTTTGTTAGCAAGGAAATCAGGGTTAATTTCCTACAAATTCTCTTCATTCTTAGCAAGGAAATCAGTGTTAATTTGCTATAAATTCTCTTCATTCTTAGCAAGGAAATCAGTATTAATTTGCTATAAGTGTTAATTTGCTATAAATTCTCTTCATTCTAAGCAATGAAATCAGTGTTAGTCTGCTATAAATTCTCTTCATTCTTAGCAAGGAAATCAGTGTTAATTTGCTATCAGTGTTAATTTGCTATAAATTCTCTTCATTCTAAGCAATGAAATCAGTGTTAATCTGCTATAAATTCTCTTAATTCTAAGCAATGAAATCAGTGTTAATTTGCTATAAATTCTCTTCACTGTTAACCATGAAATCAGTGTTGATTTGCTATAAATTCTCTTCATTGTAAGCAATGAAATCAGTGTTAACTTTCTATAAATTCTCTTCATTGTTACAAAGGAAATCAGTGTTAATTTCCTATAAATTCTCTTCATTCTAAGCAATGAAATCAGTGTTAATTTGCTATAAATTCTCTTCATTGTTAACAATGAAATCAGTGTTAATCTGCTATAAATTCTCTTCATTCTTAGCAAGGAAATCAGTGTTAATCTGCTATACATTCTCTTAATTGTTATCAAGGAAATCAGTGTTAATTTGCTATCAGTGTTAATTTGCTATAAATTCTCTTCAATGTTAGGAAGGAAATCAGAGTTAACTTTCTATAAATTCTCTTCATCATTAACAATGAAATCAGTGTTAATTTGCTATAAATTCTCTTCATTGTTAACAATGAAATCAGTGTTAATTTGCTATAAATTCTCTTCATTGTTATCAAGGAAATCACTGCTAATTTGCTATAAATCCTCTTCATTAATTGCCTATCAATTACATCATTCCCCCCATTAATTAGCATTTTATCTCTACTGCTTCTTGCTTTCTCGCTTCTCGTGCCCACATTTGCAGCCTTTTTATTCTCTTTTTCCCAGACAGAAATGCTGAATTATCTTTATTAGTTCCTGCTTCATTTCTGCTCTCTGCAACATGTCCTTGTGGTCCATAAATTCTGCATTCCTGGTGTCCAGTCCTCAGCAGTATTTCCCTCCCCCAAGGCTTTGGTCACCCAAGTGTGTCGAGGTTGGTTTAGCAAAACTTCACGTTTGGGTGATTTTTCCCAAAGTCTGTTCCCACAAGAGCAATTACACCGCTCATGATTAATGAAACCAATTAATTAGAAAAGTTATCAGGGTAGTTTTAGCATCTCCAACACTGCTGGAAACTCCTGGGAGGGCTGGAGGGGCTCAGTGCAGTCAGCTGAGCTTTAACCCTTGGTTTGCTCCAATCTGGGTGGATTTTCAACCATTTCCTGTTGCTTTGTGATTAAAAAATAAGGGGAATTTTAGTTTGAAAGGCTGCTGTTTGCAAACTTTTTTTTTTTAAAAAAACAACAAAACACAGAATAAGGGGAAAATCAAGAACGTGAATGTAAATCAGCATTTTTTTATCCGACCACTGAGGCGGAAAATGAAGATTTCAAGGATTTATAGAATTGTGGAACACCCTGAGCTGGGAGGGATCAAGCAAATTTGCAGATGACACTAAGCTGGGGGGGGAGTGTTGATCTGCTGGAAGGCAGGAGGGCTTTGCAGAGGGACCTGGAGAGGTTGGAGAGTTGGGCTGATTCCAAGGGGATGAGGTTCAGCCAGGCCAAGGGCCGGGTCCTGCCCTTTGGCCACAACAACCCCTGGCAGCTCCAGGCTGGGCCAGAGGGGCTGGAGAGCAGCCAGGCAGGAAGGGAGCTGGGAGTGGGGATGGACAGGGAGCTGAACAGGAGCCAGAGTGTGCCCAGGGGGACAAGAGGGCCAATGGATCCTGGCCTGGCTCAGGAACAGGGTGGCCAACAGGTCCAAGGAAGTGATTCTTGCCCTGGACTCAGCGCTGGTGAGGCCACCCCTGGAGTGCTGTGTCCAGCTCTGGGCCCTCAGCTCAGGAAGGACATGGAGGGGCTGGAGCAGGTCCAGAGGAGAGCAACGAGGCTGGGGAAGGGACTGGAGCACAAGTGCTGTGAGGAGAGGCTGAGGGAGCTGGGGCTGTTCAGCCTGGAGAAGAGGAGGCTCAGGGGAGACCTCCTCACTCTCTACAACTCCCTGACAGGAGGGGGGAGCCAGGGGGGGGTTGGTCTCTTCTCCCAGCCAACCATCAGCAAGACAAGAGGGCTGGGTCTGAAGCTGTGCCAGGGGAGGGTTAGGTTGGAGATTAGGAAGAATTTCTTCCCAGAGAGGGTGCTCAGCCATTGGAATGGGCTGCCCAGGGAAGGGGTGGATTCTCCATCCCTGGAGGTTTTTAAGCTGAGACTGGATGTGGCATCAGTGCCATGGGCTGGGAACCACAGCGGGGTTGGATCAAGGGTTGGACTGATGATCTCAGAGGTCCCTTCCAACCCAGCTGATTCCATGATTCTGTGATCATGGAGTGCAACTCCTGGCCCTGCCCAGAACACCCCAAAGATCCCAGGACGTGAGAACACGTAGGCTCTGTCCCACAGCCCTCTCCCTGGTGGGTGCCACCTTTGGGTGCCCCCCGTTACCTTCGCAGATGAGCAGGATGTTGTTGTAGCTGAAGCCGATGGGGCACTCGCAGCGGAAGCTCCCGATCTGGTTGATGCAGACGCCGTTGGTGCAGATGGCCGGGATCTCGCTGCACTCATCAATATCTGCACAGACACAGAGACACACAGAGACACACAGAGACACACAGAGACACACAGAGACACACAGAGACACACACAGACACACACAGACACACAGAGACACACAGAGACACACAGAGACACACACAGACACACACAGACACACACAGACACACACAGACACACAGAGACACACACAGACACACAGAGACACACACAGACACACATAGACACACATAGACACACACAGACACACACAGACACACACAGAGTCTTCCATGACCATCCTGGCTGGAAAGCGCTGCCCTGCCATGATGGTTTGATTTAGGCCTTTCCCTGGCAACCAGCTCGAAAGCAAGGAAGTCCCTATGTCCTTCCCAGTATTCCATCCTATTTCTTTATGTCAGCAAACACATAAATAAGGGTTGGTCTCTTTTCCCAGGCAACCAGCAGCAAGACAAGAGGGCTGGGTCTGAAGCTGTGCCAGGGGAGGGTTAGGTTGGAGATTAGGAAGAATTTCTTTGCAGAGAGGGTGCTCAGCCATTGGAATGGGCTGCCCAGGGAAGGGGTGGATTCTCCATCCCTGGAGGTTTTTAAGCTGAGACTGGATGTGGCATCAGTGCCATGGGCTGGGAACCACAGCGGGGTTGGATCAAGGGTTGGACTTGATGATCTCGGAGGTCCCTTCCAACCCAGCTGATTCTCTGATTCTATGAAGGGGAGAGGAGGTTGAGCTCCTCTTCCAGTGGGCTTGGAGCAAGCAGCCTCCCTGCAGCTCTGTCCTGGTTAGAACAGCTGGGACCAGTTCATCACTGCATGGGTGCAACCCAAAACTGGGCATTCTACAGCCTTCCATGCCATTGCCCAGAAACTGTTATCAACAGACCATTTACACCCTCTGCCCAGAGCAGCCCTGACTCCTCAGGCCATAAACTGGGTGTTCAGAGGCCTGGGAGACAGGAGGGTGCTCCTGTCCTCACACCCAGTGTGGAACTCCCCACCCTGAGGGAGGCACTGGGCATTCCTGCCTGAACTGGAGGATATATAATCTTGGAGTCTGGGGACTTTTTTACCACTGGTGGGATCCAGAGAAGAACTGAGACCACCACTCTCAACCAGACTGAGACCACCACCCTCGACAGGGATATCCTCTGGGAAGGGAAGGTTTGGGAAGGTTTGAGAAGAGAAGGTTTGGGAAGTTGTGGGAAGTTGTGGGAAGGGAAAGGGAAAGGGGAAGGGAAGGATTATTTACTCACCAATGGGCTTCCCCGTGTGGATGTCGATGATAAATCCAGGGGCTTGGTTCCCACACAGGATCTGGTACTCGGCTGGAACGGGAACCCCGAGGTCAGGGCTGTGCCCAGTGGGCACAGAAGGCCCAGCCATGGCTGGATTTGGGGGTGTGCCAGGCAGGAGGGGCTCAGCACAGAGTCACAGGGTGACAGGGTGTTCTCCCTTGTCCCCCTCCTCTTGGCAGTGGCTGTGCCCCAAAGTGCATGGGATTTTAGCCTTAAAATCCACATTATCTAAGTTTTAGTCCAGCTTTTTGGCACCTTTATCTTGCCAGTACCTTGAGACAAAGTTTCTAAAACTGTTGTTGAACATTCTTTGTTCAGGATCTCAACAGACAGGGATTTTAAGGAGGAAAGGGGGTTTCTCTGCCTGTGAAAGACCCACAACCTCTGACAAGAACCAGGCAAAGCTCTCCAGGAGCCTTGAAACCATTCCAGGATGGATGATACTGTGCCAAAGACCAAGGAATAAGAAGATAGAAGGGTCTTTGAGACCTCTGGGTTAAATTTGGGAGGTGTGTCAGGGGTGGTGTTATGGGAGGGACAGTTTTGGAAGTGGGTGTAACAGCTGAGGCGATGTCCAAATATTGCAATTAAATGACAATAGAAAGCATAAAGTATTATAAAAATATTGTAATTAGATGACAGTACAAAGATCTAACTCCTGTATAGCTCAGGATGCACACTTGGGAAAACATTCCTGTGCATCCAGCCTGGAATAAACGAGTGCTTTTTGCTTCCAAAATAGTTTTAGGGAGTTATTTTCTGGCTTTTGGGCATCAGAATCCCTGGAAAAGCGAGGGGACAGCAGGGAATGAGGTGACTTACGGCTGGCAGGGGTGGGACAGGGCTCACAGGGCTTGTTCCAGGCCTTGCCAATGTTGTAGGAGCAGCAGCACATCTTCTTGGTCATGTTGAAGGAGAGCTCGTTCTCACACGTGTCGTTGTAGTTGCGGTAGCACACGCTCTTCCTCATGTCTGCAGAGGCAGCACAGGCAGCATTCCCAGCCTGGCACGGGCACTGCCAGCCCTGGGAATGGGTCCTGCCAGCCCTGGGAATGGGTTCTACCAGCTCTAGGAATGGGACCTGCCAGGCTTTGGAATGGGTGCTGTGCCAGCCCTGGGAATGGGACCTGTCAGCCTTTGCAATGGGTTCTACCAGCCTTGGGAAGAGGTGCTACCAGCCCTGGGAATGGGCCCTGCCAGCTCTGGGAATGGGTTCTACCATCCCGGGAATGGAAACTGTCAGGCTTTGGAATGGGCACTGCCAACCTTGGGAATGGGTTCTATCACCCGTGGGAAAGGATGCTGTGCCAACCCTGGGAATGAGTTCTACCAGCCCTGGGAATGGGTCCTGCCAGCCTTTAGAATGGCAGCCCTGGGAACAGGTGCTACCAGCCCTGGGAATGGGTTCTACCACCCCTGGGAATGGATGCTGTGCCAACCCTGGGAATGGGTTCTAACACCCCTGGGAATGGGTCCTGCCAGCCTTTGGAATGGCAGCCCTGGGAAGAGGTGCTACCACTCCTGGGAATGGGTCCTGTCAGCCCTGGGAATGGGCTCTGCCAACCCTAGGAATGGGTTGTACCAGCCCTGGGAATGGAAATTGTCAGGCTTTTAATGAGTTCTACCAGCCCTGGGAATGGCTCCTGCCAGCCTTTGGAATGGCAGCTCTGGGAAGAGGTGCTCCCACTCCTGGGAATGGGTCCTGCCAGCCCTGGGAATGGATGCTGTGCCAACCCTGGGAATGGGTGCTGTACCAGCCCTGGGAATGGGTTCTACCACCCCCAGGAATGGGTCCTGCCAGCCTTTGGAATGGCAACCCTGGGAAGAGGTTCTACCAACCCTGGGAATGGGTTCTACCAGGCCTGGGAATGGGTCCTGCCATTCCAACCTTTGGAATGGCAGCCCTGGGAACAGGTGCTACCACTCCTGGGAATGGGTCCTGCCAGCCCTGGGAATGGCAGCCCTGGGAAGAGGTTCTACCAGCCCTGGCAGTGGGTCCCACTGGTCACTCCCAGCCCTTGTGCTGCCCCCCCTGAGCCCCCAGCCCAGCGCCAGGCCCAGGTACAGGCTGGGCAGTGCCACCCCATCTCCATATGGCCCAGTATGGCCCAGTATGGCCCAGTATGGCCCAGCCCCTGCCGTACCCATGCAGTTGTTCCCTCCGTTGACCTGCATGTACTCGGGGGGGCACACGCAGGTGTAGTTGCCCAGGGTGTTGTAGCAGGTGCCAGGGCCGCAGATCCCGATGTGGGCAGAGCACTCGTCGATATCTGCCAAAAACAGGGCGAGTGGGGGGTCAAACCAGCGGGCACGGAGGGAGAGGGCACAACATGGGGTCAGGCAGGCTGGGCACCAGCCCAGAGAAGGGATTTTCCCTGATTTTGGGGCCCGGTACCTTCGCAGATCCGCGTGTCCTCGTTGAGGTAGTACCCGAGGGGACACTCGCACTGGAAGCTGCCGAAGGTGTTGACGCAGTTGCCGCCCTGGCACAGCCCTGGCAGCTCCTGGCACTCGTCGATGTCTGGGGAGGGAGAGCAGAGGGAGGTGTTGGCTTGCCTGGCACCCCAGAGGGTCCATCCCAACACCTCCCGGAGCAGGAGCTCATCCCAGGAGAGCACATCCAAACTGTGCCCAGCTCTGGGCCCTCAGCTCAGGAAGGACATTGAGGTCCTGGAGCAGGTCCAGAGGAGAGCAACGAGGCTGGGGAAGGGACTGGAGCACAAGTGCTGTGAGGAGAGGCTGAGGGAGCTGGGGCTGTTCAGCCTGGAGAAGAGGAGGCTCAGGGGAGACCTCCTCACTCTCTACAACTCCCTGACAGGAGGGGGGAGCCAGGGGGGGTTGGTCTCTTTTCCCATCAGCAAGACAAGAGGGCTGGGTCTTCAGCTGTGCCAGGGGAGGTTTAGGTTGGAGATCAGGAAGAATTTCTTCCCAGAGAGGGTGCTCAGCCATTGGAATGGGCTGCCCAGGGAAGGGGTGGATTCTCCATCCCTGGAGGTTTTTAAGCTGAGACTGGATGTGGCATCAGTGCCATGGGCTGGGAACCACAGCGGGGCTGGATCAAGGGTTGGACTTGATGATCTCGGAGGTCCCTTCCAACCCAGCTGGTTCTATGATTCTGTGATTCAAGGTGGGCACCCGGCAGTGCCCTCACAGGGCTGGGCTCCCCCAGCACCCCGGGCACGGGGCACAGGATAACTCACCCTCCAGGATGACAGTGATGGGGTTGGGCCGGAATCCTTCCCCTCCAGGGCACAGGGTCTTGTACTCAGCTGTGGAAAAATCAGTCAGAGGGGTCCCGAGCTCATGGGGGGGCTCCCAGGAAACAGGAGGGGGAGGGAGAAGCGGGAGAAACTCGGGAAAAACAGGCCACGGGGGTGGGGGTGGTGGCAGAGGGAGTAGCCTGACCTCCATGGCCTGCCAAGCCAAATTATCCCTCCTGGCTCTGCCTGCCTGCTGGAATAACAGGGTTATTCCACATCCCCCACCAGACTAGGGATGAAGGATCCCAACCCGAATCCCAACAAGGCACAACCAGCCGGGTCTCCCCCACCCCACTTCATCCCTCCCCTGCCCTGCCTGGCCCTGCACAGGGTTGCCTCCCTCTCCCTCAGCTTCCCCAGCAAATCCAGGACCCAGGAGCCCCTCCCTGAGTAGAGAATCCATAGGGAAGCACCCCTGTCTCCCTTCCCTGCTGTCCATCCACCGCATTCCCAAGTTCCCCCCAGGCACTGCCCAACTCACTGGTGTTGGCTGGAGGGCACAGCTCGCAGGGGTTGCCCCAGGCACGGCCCAGGGAGCAGCAGCAGGAGGCCCGAGTGACCCCGACTCCGATCTCTGCGCTGCAGGAGATCCCCCCATCTCCTCGGTCCTGGGTGTCCAGGAAGCAATTCCCGACACGGGTGTCTGCACAAAGACAGGGGTGGGTGAGCAGAGCCCCTCCAGCAAACTTTGTGTGCACAGGAGGAACAGAATCACGGGGTCCCAGACTGGTTTGGGCTGGGAGGACCTTGGGGGTCATGGAGTTCCACCCCTTGCCACAGGCAGGGACACCTTCCCCCAGCCCAGGTTGCTCCAAGCCCTGTCCAACAGTGCCTTGGACACTTCCAGGGAATAAGAACAGCCCCAGAGCTTCCCTGGAATAACTTCTTCAAGAAGCAGAGCACCCACATGGGTGACACAAGGTGGGCCAGGCCCAACAGGAGATGGCTCCTTTTCTTCTGGTGGTCAGCCAGCCTGGTAGTGGCCAGTTCCAGCTCTGAGGGACCACCAAGAAGGCCCCCCATGCAGGTCCCCACTCACCCACACAGCCCACCCCGGTGGGGTTCAGCTCAAAGTCCTGGGGGCAGTTGCACAAGTAGCTGCCGGGGGTGTTGACGCAGAGCCCGTTGATGCAGTTCACAGGGTCTGCACATTCATTGATGTCTGAAAGGATGGAAGGGTGCAGAGTGAAAAACAGGGTGAAGATTGGCACAGAAACCACAGCCCTGAGCTCTGCAGGTGAACATCCACACCTTGGGGTTCCTAAGGATTGTCATGGGATGGTCACCAAACCCCTTCCAGAAACGGGCCTTGCCTTGTCCCACCTCCCACCACCCTCCCAGAGGCAGCAGAAAGGAGCAGAGCCACACTGAGCTGTCCCTCCTGTCCCCCTTCCAGGGTCCCCCAGGGACACTGAGCTGGCTTTAGGCTGCTGGTGCCACCCAGAGCAGTGCCCCTCTCCCAGCAGCCCTGACCTGTGCAGTTGCCTCCACTCCTGTCCAGCTCATATCCATCGTCGCAGGCGCAGCGGAACATCCCGGGCAGGTTCTGGCAGGTGCCAAAGACACAGATGTTCTGGAAGGTGCACTCATCGATGTCTGCAAAAACAGGCAGAGCTGGGCACTCAGGGTGTGCCAGGGGCAGGGCCAGCACAGGCTTCTCCTGTCCCACCACGGCCCTGCTGTGGGTGACCCATCTCAGGATGGCTTTTGGTGCCATGGGACACCACCTCCTGGGTGAGCAGGACTGCTCTCAATGCCCTCTCCTCTCACCCATGCCCACATTTTGCAGGAATGTTGCACCAATGCCCTCTCCTCTCACCCATGCCCACATTTTGCAGGAATGTTGCATCAATGCCCTCTCCTCTCACCCCTGCCCACATTTTTCAGGAACCCTTGGCCTACCCCAACCCCTCTGAAGGCTGGGGACCAACTCCTGCCAGCTGGAAGCTCAGGAGCTTTGCACCACCAGGTGATGGGGGGCCTTAGCAATGGGCTGGGTGGTGACAGAGCAGTGGAGAGGGAAGGACAGAAGGGAGGTGGGCACTGAGCTGGGCAGAACTCCGGGCACTCACCCTGGCAGGCCTTGCTGTCCTCGGTGGGGTTGAAGCCCATCTCGCACTCGCAGCGGTACCCGCCGGGGGCATTGAGGCACTGCCCGTTCTCACACAGGTTCACGTTGTCTGCACACTCATCCACGTCTAGAGAGACCCAGCAGGACACTGACACTGCATCCCCAGCACGTGGCACCTCCCTCAACTCGCCCTCAGCATTCCCACAAGCCCATCCCACCCCTGTCCCAGCTCTTGGAGGAGACTGATCTTGTCCCGTGGAACCTCCCATTCATCAGGGACATAAACTGCAGCAGAGGGAAACATTTCTGGACTGAGCAAGTACCTTGTGAAAGATGCTCCTGTGGCAGCTTAGATTACAGAATCCCAGAATCCCAGAACATACTGAGTTGGAAGAGACCCACAAGAATCATCCAGTCCAACCCTCAACCCCTCTTCTGCGATGGGGCTGCAGTTCTCCTCATTGCCTTGATCCTCCCCAACCACCTCCTGAGGGGGTGGGGGATCCCTGCTGAGGGGGTGGGGGATCCCTGCTGAAGGTATCTGAGGTGTAAGTGGATTTTGGGGGAAGCCCAGACACACACCCCAGGGTGCTGAGCCAGGCTGGCGGGGAAGAGGGCGAAGGATGAGAAGGAAAGCAGCTCAGAAAAGAGAATGACGTGTCTGCCCAGGAGGAATTCCTCCAGTGGGGTTGTTTCTTCAAGTAAAGCTGCGATAACACGAAGCAAAATTAAATATTCCAAACCACTCTTTGAGCTGAAGCAGTAGGGAAAAAAAAAAAGGAAGCAAAATGGCTTGGGATCAGGGAGTTATTTTGCCTGGGAGAGCAGCTCCAGGGAATATCCAGTGACTTGGAACTGTGAGAAATAACAATCCCTAAAGGTTTTTTACTTAAGGCTTGTTACATCTGCATAACGAGCTGTGAGGGGCTTAAACACCCCCCTGGAGCTGCTGCAGCTTGGATGAGAACACCCCACCACCCCTTTCACGACGACTTTTCAATTAAAAGCCTTCAAACATGCAGGTCCATCCATCGTCTACACTTAAACTGCCAGTGCCCTTGTCAAAGTGGGGGATTTTTGGGGGCATAACTGGGATAAAATTCCACGTCCCAGGCCACATTCCTGCTGCCCGTGGCCTCACCTGAGCAGGAGAAGCCGTCGCCGTTGAAGCCCTCGCGGCAGGCGCAGCGGTAGGAGCCGGGCGTGTTCACGCAGTTGGCGTTGAGGTTGCACTTGTGCTCTTCGGTTGCACACTCGTCCAGGTCTGGGCAGGGAGAACACCCCGTCAGGGCTCTGCCTGCGGCCCTGCCCCTCGAGCCTGGGCAGTTCTGGGGGCTCAGGGATGGTCCAGGAGGTTTTCCAGGTGCTCGCGAGGCTCCGACGGATCTCCGGGAGCTTCTCCGGCCTCTGTGACCACGACGCTCGCCCGTGGCCCCAGGTGCCACATCTACACGGCTTTGAGAACCCTCCAGGGATGGGGACTCCACCACCTCCCTGGACAGCCCCTTCCAGGGCTTGACAACCCTCTCCATGAATAAAATTTCCCTAATTTTCAACCTAAACTTCCCCCGAGGGAACTTCTACCAGCCCTGGGAATGGGACCTGTCAGCCTTTGGAATGGGTGCTGCACCAGCCCTGGGAATGGGTTCTACCAGCCCTGGGAATGGGTTCTACCAGCCCTGGGAATGGGTTCTACCAGCCCTGGGAATGGGTCCTGCCAGCCTTTGGAATGGCAGCCCTGGGAAGAAGTTCTACCAGCCCTGGGAATGGGCCCTGCCAACGCTGGGAATGGGTTCTACCAGCCCTGGGAATAGACTCTGCCAGCCTTTGGAATGGCAGCCCTGGGAACAGGTGCTACCAGCCCTGGGAATGGGTCCTGTCAGCCCTGGGAATGGGTTTTACCAGACCTGGGAAGGGATGCTTCCTCTTGTCATGGAATCCCGGAACATGCCAGGTTGGAGGGGACCCCCAAGAATCATCCAGTCCAACTCCTGGCCCTGCACAGGCCCAGCCCCATGTGCCTGAGAGGATCATCCAAACCCTCCTGGAGCTCTGGCAGCCTTGGGGCTGTGCCCACTGCCCTGGGGAGCCTGGTCAGTGCCCAACCACCCTCTGGGGGAAGAACCTTTCCCTGAGATCCCACCTGAACCTCTACTGACACAGCTCCAGGCCATTCCCGGGGTGCTGTCCCTGGTCCCCCCAGAGCAGAGCTCAGGGTCTGCCCCTCCTGCACTGTAACTGCAGTGAGGTCTCCCCTCAGCCTCCTCTTCCTGTCCCTTGTTCCCTGGGAGCAGAGCCCAACCCTTCCCTGCTCTCCCCTCCTGGCAGGGAGTCACAGAGAGTGACCCACAGAACCACCTGAGTTGGGAGGGACCCCCAAGGATCACTCAGTGCAACCCTCAGCCCTGCACAGAACCATCCCCAAGAGTCACACCCTGTCCCTCAGAGCATCATCCAAACCCTCCTGGAGCTCTGGCAGCCTTGGGGCTGTGCCCACTGCCCTGGGGAGCCTGGGCAGTGCCCAACCACCCTCTGGGGGAAAAACCTTTTCCTGAGATCCCACCTGAACCTCTCCTGACACAGCTCCAGCCATTCCTGGGGTGCTGTCCTTGGTCCCCCCAGAGCAGAGCTCAGTCCCTGCCCCTCCTCTGCCCCTCCCGAGGAAGTTGTAACTGCAGTGAGCTCTCCCCTCAGTCTCCTCTTCCTGTCCCTTGTTCCCTGGGAGCAGAGCCCGACCCTCCCCAGCTCCCCCCTCCTGGCAGGGAGTGACAGAGAGCCACAAGGTCCCCCCTGAGCCTCCTTTTCTCCAGGCTGAGCCCCCCCAGCTCCCTCTTCATCCAACTCCTGGTGCTCTCAGCCCACGAGCCAGCTTAGCCCAGCCCTCAGAGGTGCCCCCAGGAGCTCCCTCTCCCGGGGGAGGACTCACCGTTGCACTTCAGCCCGTCCCCGAGCCAGCCCGTGCGACACTTGCACTTGAAGCTGCCGGGCACGTTGATGCAAGAGGCGTGCATGTCGCAGTTGTGCGCCCCGATCTCGCACTCGTCGATGTCTGCGGGGAGGAAGGACACCCAGCTCAGCTCTCCCAGGGCAGGAGAGAGCAGACAGGCATGGTCCCGCTCCTGGGTTTGGGTTCCAATGGATTCCAGGAGCCCTGAACCTCGGCATTTTGGGGAACAGGCTGCCTGGAGTTGGACCCCGGAGCTGGAAGATGATGCAAAAGGAAAGGTTTGGCTGTCAACTAGAAATAGGTCAGTTCCTGTCTCTAACCTGCCTTCCTGGCCACCTCTGACTGCCCAGGAGGGAGTCCAGCTATGATCCTGCTCATGGTTTGGATACCAATGGATCCCAGGAGCTTGAACCTCAGCATTTTGGGGAACAGAAGAGCTGAGCTGTGCTCAGCCCTGGAAAATGATGCAAAAAGAAGAGCAGCCCCTGGCTTGGGTATCAACTAGAAATAGGTCAGTGCTTGTCTCTAACCTGCCTTCCTGGCCACCTCTGACTGCCCAGGAAGGGGGTCCAGATATGATCCTGTTCCTGGGTTTGGGTTCCAATGGATCCCAGGAGCCTAAACCTTGGCATTTTGGGGAACAGGCTGCCTGGAGTTGGACCCCTGAGCTGAAGAGCTGAACTGTGCTAAGCCCTGGAAGATGATGCAAAAAGAAAGGTTTGGCTATCAACTAGAAATAGGTCAGTTCTTGTCTCTAACCTGCCTTCCTGGCCACCTCTGCCCAGGAGGAGGTCCAGCTTTGATCCTGCTCATGGATACCAATGGATCCCAGGAGCCTGAACCTCAACATTTTGGGGAACCTCAGCATTTTGGGGAGCATTTCTTGTGCTCAGCCCTGGAAAATGATGTAAAAGGAAGGGCAGGCCCCTGGCTTGGCTTTCAATTAGAAATAGGTCAGTTCCTGTCTCTACCCTGCCTTCCTGGCCACCTCTGCCTGCCCAGGATTTGCTCCCAGCACAGCCACACCCCTGGGTGCCCACAGCATCCCCCACATAACACCCCAGGCACGGTGCCCTCTCCGTGGCAGCCATGGGAGCTGTCTGGGAAGGCTCCAGGTCTGCTGAGGCCCCACCTGTGCACCCTGTGGTTCCCTTCTTGACGAAGTAGCCGAGCTGGCAGTGGCAGATGAAGGAGCCCTTGGTGTTCTCACACTCGCCGTGCAGGCAGATGTTGGGGTTGAGGTCGCACTCGTTCACATCTGCAGGAGGAAAAGAACCATGGAACACCACAGGGACTCTGGGGCAACCCTCTGCATCCCTTCCTGCATCCACCACAGTCCTCACCAATGCAGGTCTTCATGTCCAGGGATGCCATGAAGCCGTCGAAGCAGAGGCACCGGTACTCGCCGGGGATGTTTGTGCACTGCCCACCATCACAGATGTCAGGATTATCCTCACACTCATCGATATCTAGAGAGGGGAGACCATTGCCAAGGTAAACAGGACTGTGGAAGCCCAGGAGGGAGGCACAGGAGGGGCTTTGCTCCAGATCCTGCAGTTCTGGGAGCCCGTGAGAGGGGCTGGACAGGAAAATCACCCCTGGGGAACGGGCTCAAAAATGAGACTCCCTCGCCCTGAAGCAGCCACAGAGGTGCCTGGGGCAGCACCTCCAAGGGTTGAGGTGGGCACTGACCTGCACAGGGCCTCTTGTCTGGCACAGGCACTGACCTGCACAGGATCTCTTGTCTGGCACAGGCACTGACCTGCACAGGATCTCTTGTCTGGCACGGGCACTGACCTGCACAGGACCTCTTGTCTGGCACAGGCACTGACCTGCACAGGATCTCTTGTCTGGCATGAGCACTGACCTGCACAGGACCTTGTCTGGCACAGGCACTGACCTGCACAGGACCTTGTCTGGCACAGGCACTGACCTGCACAGATCTCTTGTCTGGCATGGGCACTGACCTGCACAGATCTCTTGTCTGGCATGGGCACTGACCTGCACAGGACCTCTTGTCTGGCATGGGCACTGACCTGCACAGATCTCTTGTCTGGCATGGGCACTGACCTGCACAGATCTCTTGTCTGGCATGAGCACTGACCTGCACAGATCTCTTGTCTGGCATGAGCACTGACCTGCACAGATCTCTTGTCTGGCATGAGCACTGACCTGCACAGATCTCTTGTCTGGCATGAGCACTGACCTGCACAGATCTCTTGTCTGGCACGGGCACTGACCTGCACAGATCTCTTGTCTGGCACGGGCACTGACCTGCACAGGATCTCTTGTCTGGCATGGGCACTGACCTGCACAGGACCTCTTGTCTGGCATGGGCACTGACCTGCACAGGACCTCTTGTCTGGCACAGGCACTGACCTGCACAGGACCTCTTGTCTGGCATGGGCACTGACCTGCACAGGACCTCTTGTCTGGCATGAGCGCGTAGCCCTCGCTGCAGCTGCACTCGTAGCTGCCCTCTGAGTTGGAGCAGTGGGTGTCACAGCCCCCGTTGGTGATGGTGCACTCGTCGATGTCTGGGGACAAGGGACAGGTCAGGCAGCAGTTTGGGTCGTGGGTTGGGGTATGTGCCTCGCAGCAGAGGTGCTGAAGAGGACACCAATGCCTTCCCCCCAGCCACAGCCACCCACACTTCCTCACCGGCAGATTTGGCCGTCACTCAACCAGGAAGTTCCCCCTTGTCCAACCCTCCAACGCCCCGCTGAGCGTTATAAATAACAGACAAGACACCAGGAGGGCTCTGGGCTCATCCTGGGGTCCTGGAATGACTCTTTGGCACAGAGAAGGACTCACCAACACAGCCCTGCCTGTCCAGCGTGGCCTGGAAGCCCGAGTCGCACGAGCACTGGTAGGTGCCGATGACGTTGACGCAGCGCCCGTTGCGACACAGGTTGTCACTGAGGGAGCACTCGTTGATATCTGGGGGGGGAAGAGCAGTTGGAGCAGCCAGCTGGGCTGATTCCCACCCTGGGAATCCCCTGGTGCCCACCCCGGGGTCTCCAAACTGAGTTTGTCGTTGCCCTGTTGGTCGGTGCTCAGTGAACAGCAGAGCAAAATGGTCCCTCCTGGGTGAGGGTGTTCTAACCATGTATCATGGAATCACAGGGTGGTTTGGGTGGGAAAGGACCTTAAGGATCATCTCATTCCACCCTCTGCCATGGGCAGAGACACCTTCCACCAGCCCAGGTTGCTCCAACCTGGTCTCGGCCGCTCCCAGGGAAGAAGACATTCGTACCCCCGGCACGAGACCTGAGCTTCCCTGGGTGATTCCCCTCGCTGTGACACAGGTTTCCATCCTCTCACCTATGCAGGTGTTGCCCTCAGCTGTCAGCTCGTGGCCAGGGGGGCAGATGCACTCGAAGCTGCCGTCGGTGTTCATGCAGATCCCGCCCCGGCACAGCAGCGGGTCCCGCTCGCACTCGTTGATATCTGCACACAACGACACCAATTGTCCCCTTCCAGAGGGTTTTCCAGCTCACAGGGCAGTGCTGGTGCCAGCAGCACAGTCCCCACCACCAGAGGGACATCCCAAAAAACACAGGGATATCCCAAAATCACCCGGGATTGGGTGAGTCCGGTGGACTCCTGGTTGAAATCACAACCTTGACCTCAGCAGGACATAAAGTGGGACATCAGGAGCAAGGACATTATTAGCTTTGTGCAGCTGAGCCAGCAAGGACTAGGAGGATAATTCCCAGCCCCCCCATCCCAGTACATTTTCACAAATCCCATCAGCAGGGGAAGAATTCCTTGGAAAACGTGTGGTTGGTTTGATAGAACACCAACAGACCTTCTTGGGAAGAGCCTCCTGAGCTCCAGTGTCACACAGGGGGGTAGGAAACAACCCCCACATTGCTGGGAAAAAATCACATGTGGACCAAAAAGATGGAATTTACAAGGAACTGGAGAAATCCCTGGAATAGGTGAAACTGCTGGGAGAGAGACGGGATCCGTTCAAAATGAAAAATAAAAACCAAAAGGGACAGAAAAGTTTATAAATGCCAGGCTGGAAAACCCAAACAAGGGAAACTCCTGGAATGGTGAAGTGGTGATGGCTGGAAACAAAAAAACAACACAAGGAGGAGATGAAAAGTCTGGAGCCTTGTTATCAGTGGATTATCCATGGAGGGAGACCTTGGAGAAGGTTCTTTGTGATCTTCTAAGATGCTGTCCAGGCAAGTCTTTATGTGCTTCACAGTCACATTCCTTGGAAAGGGCAAGTGCTGGGATGAATCTGATCCTTTAACTTTTGGAAGAGGAGTCTGAGGATGAGGTTCTTTATTCTGGTCCCAGAATGGAGTTTGTCAAAATCAAAAGATTTTGGGTTCTTGAATACCCCTAGAATTGACTGGAGATGTCCTGCAGTGACAGGAAGAGGGTAAAAAAACCAGGGAAGCCTCCCTGGAAGTGCTCAGAGGATTCATCCACAGCTGCACCCTGAGAAATGTGAATTGAGAGCACAAAGCCTTTGGGTGCAACAGGAAGGAGCTGAGGGAGCTAAAAATCTCTCCCAGAAACCCCTCAGTGCCAGCAGAGACAGGGAGGGAGGTTGGATGTGTGGGAAGAACCCAGTTTCTTCTCAGGTGTTTATTTTTCAGATTCTGAACTTGAAATTAAGAGGGGAATATTGCACCTTCCTTGGATAAAACACTCTGATGGGATCTTCAGGTTATCCACAGCTACAAGGGACTGGGATCCACCCAAAAATGGGGGTGACAGGTCCTTATCAGACACCCCCCAGCAGCTGTGCCTCGGGTTCTCCACGGTGGGAGCCTATTCCTGGTGAATTCCAGGCTGCATTTCCCCTGCCCTTGTTGTCAGCCACAGCCACAGGCTGGAAAGAATTCCTCCCCCAGGAGGCTGGAGGCAAACAGAGGTGGGAAAAAGTGAATCCTGGAGCAGAGGAAAGGCCATAATGTCACTTTGGGGGTGAGGTGACTCAGCTCCCTGTCACCTCAAGGACAAGGTGGAGTTGGATATAATATAATAATGAGCAGATAACAACGAGCTTTAAATAAATAAAGAACAATTTATATATAAAGATATTAGACATCCCACTGCTGCAAGGAGCCAGCAGGTTGTTGGTGGGGACTGTGACAGTCTCAGTGTCTCAGAGGAGGAGGAGGAATATGATGAGTGGGAGCTGTGGGAACCCACACCACAACCTGCACGGAAAAAACAAACCCCAGGCCAGTGGCAGGGCAGGGATTGGTTTCAAAGAACACAGAGAATAAAACATGAAAAATAAATAAATGGTGTTGAATCACACCAAGGGCTGAAGTGGTTTGAAAGTCCAAGCCAAAGCAGAACATCAAGAGTAGGTCAGTGAGACAAGTGAGTCTGGCTGGACAGACGAGGAAAAGAACATGGAATGCCAGGAATTAGAGGACAGCAAGAGTCTGGCTGAGCTGTTGGAGAAGAACTGAGGTACTGAGGTCACTGATGGGATTTTTTAAGCTCCAAACAAGAATTATTAAATTGAAAACAGATGAGACTCTGACAGAGTAAAAACAAGCACGAGGTGGATGGGAGGAGCTGTAAAGAATTATCTGAGGATAAAGGACCATGAGCTGGGCAGGTGAAAGGAGCTTTTACAGTTACAACTGAAAAGTGAGTGGGGCAGGAGAGTGTGTGGATGGTCTACCAGAACTTCTCAGGAAGGAATTAATCCCTGAAAATGTCTGGGGAGCTGGGCAGGGACCTCTTTCATGGCTGAGGCTGGTATGGAATTGCTGCAGAGCCCAAGGAAAGGTGTAGATTAAATATCACACCCAGTGATATTTAAATATCACATAAAGTGAGACCAGGTTGAGAGACATTTTAGAAGAGATTCAGTGGAAAGGAGCCCAAAAAAACCAGGATGAATCAGCAAGGTTCTGAGCTGGAAGAGACACAATCCATCTCCTGGTGGACCTCTTGCTCAGCAAGGTGTATCTCCATGTCCTCCTGCCAGGGGAGGCATTTGATTTAATTTGATTTAATAATGACACGTGGCTGGAGGATGGACCATGACAGCAGTGCTAGAAAGACAGAAGTTTAATTTATCTCCTAATACAGGAGTGGAAATAACAGGTCTGCTCATCTGCCAGGGTGTTTGAAAATGGTTTAGTGCAAGGGTTGACCACGTGAGGTTAATAATGGGTGGAGATGGGGGGTGTTTAGAGTGGGGAATATGTAAACAACCACAGGATCCCAGAATGGTTTGGTTTGGAAGGAACCTTAAAAATCATTCAGCTCCAGCCTCCTGCCAGGGGCAGGGACACCTTCCAGTGGCTGAATTCATCAGTGGCCAAATCAATAATAGGTGGCTGAGAAGGGGAAGGAGATGAGACACCACGGAAAGTAAAAAGGCCAAGTGGGGGAGAGAACTGGAGCTCTCAAACACCCAGTCCAAGCTGCTGGGCTGGCACAGCTCCACCAGCCACTGGCCAGTGCCCAGGAGAAAGGTGGCAGGAATGAAAACACCAGGCATGGATCCTGGCCCAGCTCAGTGGCAGTGCCAGGCTCGAGCTCCAGCTGCCGGGGGCTGAAAGGAGAGGAAGGTGAATGGCCAAGGTCTGGGGCAGGGGAAGGTCCAAGGGAAGAGGAGCATGAAATGAAGAAGAATGGACTTGGTTCAAGGACATGAACAAGCACAAGATGAAGAAGGAAATACAAGGTGATCAGTGGGTGACATCTCCCAGCTCTTATCTCAGCTCACGAATCCTTCGCCCTTTTTTTCCCCTCCTCATCCCCGTTGCCAAGGGGAGGGAGATAAATTTAACTATTAATAAATAATTAATAAATTTAACTAATATCCCCACTCTGAGCCTGTTTTCCCACTCTGATGGTAACCAGTGGGTGACCTCTCCCAGCTCTTAACTCACGAATCCCTCGCTGGTTCTTTCCCCTCCTCTTCCCCGTTGCCGAGGGGAGGGAGACAAATTTAAGTAATCAATTAATAAATAATTAATAAATTAAACTAATAAATTAATAAATAATTTATAAATGTAACCAATATCCCCACTCTGAGCCTGTTTTGCCCACTGTGATGGTGATCAGTGGGTGACCTCTCCCAGCTCTTATCTCAGCTCACGAATCCTTTGCCGGTTCTTTCCTCTCCTGTTCCTCATTTCCAAGGGGAGGGAGATAAATTTAACTAATAAATTAATAAATAATTAATAAATGTAACCAATATCCCCACTCTTGAGTCTGTTTTGCCCACCGTGATGGTGATCAGTGGGTGACCTCTCCCAGCTCTTAACTCACAAATCCTTCACCGGATTTTTCCCCTCCTCTTCCCTGGTTGCTGAGGGGAGGGAGATAAATTTAACTAATCAATTAATAATTAATAAATTTCACTAATAAATAATTAATAAATTTTACTCATATCCCCACTCTGTTTTACCCATGGTGGTGATCAGTGGGTGACCTCTCCCAGCTCTTATCTCAGCTCACGAATCCTTCTCCAGTTCTTTCCCCTCCTCTTCCCCATTTCCAAGGGGAGGGAGAGACCCAGCCAGGGTCAACCCCCTCCTCCTGGCCAAGGGCAGGTCCTTTTGAAACGAGAGCAAGGCCTAAAAGAGTTAACTGAGGGATCTTGCTCTGTTGAGAAACCCCCCCTGACACCTGCTCTGCCTGTGCTGCTGAAGAACTCGTTCTGTTCTGCTCGCTGGACCCAAACCTAATCACAAGAAGAAGGCTGGAAATGCTACACAATCAACCTAGAGGTCATAAATTAAGACAGGGTAGGCATCTGACTGGGAGAAAAGGGCTTAGAGCCAAGGGTTTCTGCAAGCTCCAGTAGTCAGGATGTTAACAACAGAAAGGTGAGGAGGTCAAAGCGAGAAGGAAGAGAAACAGGTCCCCGATTTGAGGCTGAAGGCTGGAACCAGCACCAACACCCAGTGCCAAGAGAAAAAACTGGGAAGCACCACCCTAAGCTCCACCCAGACCCTGCCTATTATTAGTATGTATGATTAGATGTTGTAATCATGTGAATATCCATGTTAAAATGTTGCAATCATGTATGCAGACTGTATAAATCCCCTGATTTTTGCATCGGTGCTGGCCTAGGTTAAAAAGGGCTTTCCTCTGAAGCTGGAAAGTGGTTAACTCCAGGGGGGGGGGTTTCTTGGTGTTGACCCAATCAGCACCCCTGCAAAATGAAAACAGATCACCCCAGACCAGAAAAGAAGTATTAAACTGCCTTGCCCCCCACCCTGCTGCCACGCTGGCAGTTTGAGACAGAGCAAAGGAGCTCTGGGAGGACACTGGGGGCAAAGACTGAGCTGAGAGCTGCCCTAAATGTTCTGACTCGAGGGAACTCGACCCCTAGAGGAAGGGATTTCCATGGGATGTCTTGCATTCTGTGATATGACCATGGGGAAGTGAATTTTGTCCCTGCTGGCAGCCCACGGGCGAGACCTTCAGTTGGAGCTGAAGGGCTGAGGGGTGAGAAGAGACCCCCTTGTGTGTGATGGAGAGAGAGAGATTTCAGCTGTGCCAACTCCAGCTACAACTGCTGCTTTGAAGAGGAGAGACACTGCTGCCCTGAAAGTGGAAAGGATCTTTCCTTCTTTCCTTCTGAGCTTTCACTGGAGGGAAAGGAGGGACTCGATCTAAATGTTGCTTTACCATAGGAGAGAGAGTTAGAATTGTGTCTATAACGTATTATAGTATTTATTTGTGTAATAATTGTAATATAATTCCCTTCCCCCCCCATACTGAGTTGTGTTATGTCTGGAAAAACCTCTCACACTGAAGTAAATTGCAGGAGGGGGGGCTTGGACTTGGAAACTGGATTTCTGAGGGTCTCAAACCACGACAGGCGCCTTCGAGCGAGTTCGCCCGGCGCCGGGTGAATAAACACCTGGCTGCTTAGAGACAAAAAGCTCTTAATTCTGAGGGGTTTTTTTTTCAGCCTCACTTACCCATGCAGTTCTTCATCATCATGAAGCCGCTCTCGTAGCCCTCGAAGCACTCGCACTCGAAGCTGCCCGGGGTGTTGACGCACGTGCCGTGGCCGCACAGGTCCGGCGAGATGCGGCACTCGTCGATGTCTGTGGAGAGAGGGACACACTGCCTTCAAAATCTGCAGCCTGTCATTATTATTGATATTATTATTTATATTATTTATATTATCCTGGCCTGCATCAGGAACAGTGTGGCCAGCAGGAGCAGGGAAGTGATCCTTCCCCTGTGCTCTGCGTTGGTGAGGCCACACCTGGAGTATTGTGTTCAGCTCTGGGCCCCTCAGTTCAGGAAGGATATTGAGGGGCTGGAGCGGGTCCAGAGAAGAGCAACGAGGCTGGGGAAGGGACTGGAGCACAAGTGCTGTGAGGAGAGGCTGAGGGAGCTGGGGTTGTTTAGTCTGGAGAAGAGGAGGCTTAGAGGAGACCTCATCACTCTCTTGAGCTCCCTGAAGGGAGGTTATAGCCAGGGGGGGTTGGTCTCTTCTCCCAGGCAACCAACAACAGGACAAGGGGACATGGGCTCAAGCTCTGCCAGGGGAGGTTTAGGTGAGATGTTAGGAAGAAATTCTTTACAGAGAGGGTTATCAGGCATTGGAACGGCCTACCCAGAGAGGTGGGGGATTCACCATCCCTGGAGGTTTTTAAAAAGAGATTGGACGTGGCCCTTAGTGCCATGATATAGGAATTGGAGTTGGATCAGGGGTTGGACTTGATGATCTTGAAGGTCTTTTCCAACCCAACCTATTCTATGATTCTATGATTATTATTTATATTATCATTATTTATATTATTATTATTTATACTATTATTGTTTATATTATTATCATTTATATTATCATTTATATTATTATTGTTTATATTATTATCACTTATATTATTATTATTTATATTATTATTTATATTAATTTCACGAGTTTGTGGTGCACTGTTGGGAACCCTCAGACCCTCACGATACAGTCATCATCACCTTGTGTAAGAAGAAAGGAGCTAAGTCAGACTGCTCAAATTACCATGGTGTTACTCTGCTCTCCATTGCTGGCAAAATCCTGGCAAGAATACTCTGCTAGAGCAGAAGGAATTCTACCTGAAAGCCAGTGTAGGAGCACCACAGACATGGTGTTTGTTCTCAGACAACTGCAAGAGAAGTGTGGGGAACAGAACAAAGATGGGTAGAGCCCTCCCCAGATCTTCATTCACAAAGCCTAGCCATGATTATTTATAATATTATTATTTATATTATTATTATTATTTATATTATTATTATTTATATTATTATTATTTCTCTTACTATTATTTCTCTTACTATTATTTCTCTTACTATTATTTCTCTTACTATTATTTCTATTACTATTATTTCTATTACTATTATTTCTATTACTATTATTTCTATTACTATTATTTCTATTACTATTATTTCTATTATTATTATTTCTATTACATAGGTTTTAGCACAGCTCCAGCACTTTTAGCCCAGCACCTCCATGCCAGGTTTCCAAAGGTGTTGTTTAACATCCCCTGTTGGGGATTCCAAGGGTGGAAAAAACCCACCTTGTTGTGAAAATGTGCTCAGAACAAGACAGAGCTTGACAGAGCCAAGTCAAAACAACTCAGAAGCCCTGAAGATGTTCCAAGAAGGACAGAGATGACGATGAGGAGGATGGGGATGAAGGGGTGGGTGTTTTGGGACCACCAACTCAGCTCTGGGAGGGGGGGCTGAAGGGATGGGACAGACGGTGTAACCAAGGAGGTGATATCCAAATATTAGAATTAGATGGTGTTATAAAAATTGTAAAGGCCTGTACTGTGTGTGTGTGCAACACACCCTTGTGCACCAAAGTTACTACAGTTAAAGAGCTGCTTTCTACCTTTCTCTACTCAAAATTGCCCAGAGAATTATTTATATAATAAATAATTTCCTCCACCAGGGAGTGGAGGAAGGACAGGCCACCAGCACCACTAAACTCAGCACTGGTCTTCAAACACTCATTTCAGCTCAAACTCAGTGCACAGGGGCTGGCAGGTCTGAGCCAGCAGAGCAGGGAACTCCTCATCCTGGAGGGAGGGACAGCAGCCAAGCTGTCTCCCTGGGGCAGGGCTCATCCCTCACCCCACGAGCAGGAGGAGCCTCATGGAATCACGGGACGGTTTGGGTTGGAAGGGGATTTAAAGTTTATCCAGTTCCACACCCAGCCATGGGTGAGAACCCCCCATCCTGGTGCCCTGAAGGACCCCCTGAGACCCCATGTCGGTGCTGGGGGTTGGTGTGTGTGCCACAGAGCACTGCCTGAGGCTGCAGCTTTCCAGGCTCCCTGGAGGCACGAGAGACATTAATTGGCACCAAAATCCAAGGAGGAGAGGTGTCAAAGGATCATGGAATCCCAGACTGGTTTGGGCTGGGAGGGACCTTAAAGCTCATCTCATTCCACCCCCTGCCATGGGCTGGGACACCTTCCATTATCCCAGGTTGCTCCAAGCCCTGTCCAAGGACACTTCCAAGGACGGGCATCCACCACTTCTCCCCGTCCCGCCTCCTTTCCTGGCCTCGATGCTTCTGCTTATGGTTGGCTCCTCGCCACGTCCCTAAAACAAGTGCCACCACCCCCCTGGGTGGCACCACCACGCTGAGCACCCCCAAAGGCAGCAGGGTGGGCAAGGGGTGGCCCAGAGGGGGTCCCTTACCCGTGCAGTTCCTCTCCTCGGCGTCCAGAGCGAAGCCGTTGCCGCAGATGCACCGGAAGCTGCCGATGGTGTTCCGGCACGTGCCGTGAGTGCAGAGCCCAGAGAAGACCTTGCACTCGTTCACATCTGAGGGTGGAGAAGAGCAGAGGTTCACAGAGGGGGTATCTCTGAGCCCAGAGCCCCCGGGGCGGGCGGGCAGAGCACAGCGAGGCGCTTTTCCCAGCTTTCCGCTCACCTTTGTAGAAGGGCCTCCCCGAGAGCACGTCCCCGCGGTTGGCGAAGCCGGGCCCGCGCGGGCAGATGGCCTTGAACTCGCCGGTGCCCGGCTTGGGGCACTCCTCGCAGTCGCTGCCCCAGGCCGAGCCCACGGAGCAGCAGCACATGTCCATGCGGTACTTGCCGGGCAGGGGCTCCGTGCACTCGTCCTCGTCCCAGCGCATGTAGCACTGCTCCACCCGCACGTCTGGGGGGCACAGCAGGGCTCAGAGACCCCCCTGAGGCGCCCACCCGCCGCCAAAACCAACCCTGGCACCCTCTGGGACTGGCTTTGTGTGGTAAAAATCACCCTGGCACCCTCTGGGACTGGCTTTGTGTGGTAAAAACCACCCTGGCACCCTCTCTGGGACTGGCTTCTCATGGTAAAAGCCATCCTGGCACCCTCTGGGACTGGCTTTGTGTGGTAAAAACCACCCTGGCACCCTCTGGGACTGGCTTTGCATGGTAAAAACCATCCTGGCACCCTCTCTGGGACTGGCTTCTCATGGTAAAAATCACCCTGGCACCCTCTGGGACTGGCTTTGCATGGTAAAAACCATCCTGGCACCCTCTCTGGGACTGGCTTCTCATGGTAAAAATCACCCTGGCACCCTCTCTGGGACTGGCTTCACATGGTAAAAACCACCCCAGCACCATCTGGGACTGGCTTCACATGGTTAAAACCATCCTGGCACCCTCTGGGACTGGCTTCACACAGTAAAAACCATCCTGGCACCCTCTCTGGGACTGGCTTCTCATGGTAAAAACCATCCTGGCACCCTCTCTGGGACTGGCTTCACATGGTAAAAACCACCCCAGCACCATCTGGGACTGGCTTCACATGGTAAAAACCACCCTGGCACCCTCTGGGACTGGTTTTACACACTCCCTGGAGTGGCTTTGGCTGGGGCATCCTCCAAACAGTGCCCAGGTTCACAAACCACTCTTGGCACCCTCTGGGACTGAGTTCACAGGGTCCCTGGAGTGGCTTTGGTTGGAGAATCATCCAAACTGCCCAGGAATGGGCTGTTCACCAACCACACCTGGCACCCTCTCTGGGACTGGCTTCACATGGTAGAAACCACCCTGGCACCCTCTGGGACTGGCTTTACATACTCCCTGGAGTGGCTTTGGTTGGGGAATCATCCAAACTGCCCAGGAATGAGCCATTCACAGAATATGCTGACAAGGAAGGGACCCCCATGGCTGCAGCACTGGGACCTTCATTTCTTTCTCCAAGGGCCGGTGTTTCCCCAGGCAGGTCAGGCACCGACCTCTCCTTCACACCAGAGCTTCCCATGGGGGCTTCTGGTGCCCCACAGACCCTTCTCACAGAACCATGGAATATCCTGAGCTGGAAGGGACCCACAGGGATCATCCAGCCCAACCCTTAGCCCTGCACTGGACACCCCAACAATCCCATCATGTCCCTTGGAGCATTGTCCAAACACTCCTTGAATCCTGTCAGGGTTGGATGCTCAACCACTGCCCTGAGGAGCCTGTTCCAGTGCCATTCCCTTTTTTTTTTTGGAATGCTGTGAGAGATTTCACAGCATGGACACAACCAGCCTGGGTCTGCTGGCAACAGGGCCGGCGAATGGCCCCTCCCTGGTGCTGGAAACACAGATGGTCCCTGGGAAGGGCAGAGGTTTGTCCCTGTGTGCCTAGGAGTAATCAAAATTAGGTGATTTGGCCACTTCTGAAGTCCCCCCAGGAAGAACAACTGCTGGACTCGGGGACACGAAGCTGTGGCAGCTTTGCCTCGGTTCAGCTGCCGGGTTTTGGTGCCCTTCCCAAAGATGCCACCACTCGATTCCCAAGAATTCCCGCTGCACGTGGCAGGGAGGGGGGGAGAGGGGCCAGGATCTGGGTGAGAGGAGGTGCCCTTACCCACACACGTCCTGGCAGTGCCATCCAGGGTCAGCCCCTCGGGGCACTCGCAGCGGAAGGAGCCGGCGGAGTTGACGCAGCGCCCGTTGGGGCAGACGCCGGGGAACACCTCACACTCGTTCACATCTGTGGGCACAGGAGCAGGAGAAGGGCGTGAGACTGGCACGGGGACAAGGCCAGCACGGCCTCCAGGGGCTCCTGGAGGAGATGGAAGGAGCCCAGAGCTGCCCTGCCAGACTAAAAAGTGACAGCTCGCTCCACGAAAAGCACATTGTCCCTGCACGGCCACAGCCAAGCCCAGCCAGGGGCTGAGCACAGACAGACAGACAGACAGACAGACAGACAGAGGCCACACATCCACAGAGTCCAACAAAAGGCCAGAAGGTGTAGAACCTCCCCTCCCAGACTTGGAGAGGCAGGATAGCAGCAAATGAACAGTGACCACGATCCCAAGGGAAAGTTTCCCGTGTCCTGCTGCAGCTGTACCTTCACAGGTGACCCCCTTCATCCGGGCGTATCCCCGGGGACAGGCAGTGTCTGCAAGGAAAGATGGGAATGTCAGCAGAGGAACGGGCTGCTCCTGCCTTCCTGATCTCCCAGAGAATCAGGGAATATCCTGAGCTGGGAGGGTCCCACAAGGATCATCCAGTCCAGCTCCTGGTCCTGCACAGGACACCCCAACAATCCCACCCTGTCTCTCAGAGCGTCGTCCAAGAGTTCTGGACATGTTCCCCAGGGTTTTCCTTTGTTCTTCTTCACCCCCTGCCTCTCTTTATTCAAGGAGTTGGGGCTTAATTTGTCCCCTACAAACACAGAAACATCCACAGCAACAATGCAGCAGGATTTGTGTAGAATCCTGGAATATCCTGAGCGGGAAGGGACCCTCAGGGATCATCAGGACACCCCAGCAATCCCTCAGAGGATCATCCAAACCCTCCTGGAGCTCTGGCAGCCTTGGGAAATAACCATTCCATGGGGAGCCTGGTCAGTGCCCCACCATCCTCTGGGGAGGAAGAACCTTTCCCTGAGATCCATCCCAAACCTCCCCTGGCACAGCTCCATGGATTTCCATGGAAAAAATGGGCAACACGGAGCAGGGAAGGATTTCAGAGCAGCTGGAATTTATCAGGGATCCTACAGGTTAAAGCACAATTCCTGGATTTACGAAAGCAAGTGGGAGGGGAATGGATAAGACAGAGATGGAGACTGGATTTATTCAGAGAATCCCAGAATATCCTGAGTGGGAAGGGACCCCCAGGGATCATCAGGACACCCCAATGATCCCACCCTGTCCCTCAGAGTGTTGTATAAACCCTCCTGGAGCTCTGGCAGCCTTGGTCCTGTCCCCACTGCCCTGGGGAGCCTGGTCAGTACCCACCACCCTCTGTGGATGAAGAACCTTTCCCTGAGATCCATCCCAAACCCCCCTGGCACAGCTCCAGGCATCCCCTGGGGGATCCCCGTGCCAGGCAGGGCCTCACCGATCTCGCAGCGCTCGCAGGGGCTGCCCCAGGCTGCCCCCAGGGTGGCACAACACTCCGACTTGAGCGTGGCCCCGTTGATGTTCACCTCGCAGCGCCCGTCCTGGATGTTGAGCCAGCAGGTCCCTTTCATGCTGTCTGCAGGGATGAAGACAAGGAGAGAGTGAGGAGCTGCTCCACTCCCAGGTTCATGGAACCCTGAGGAGCAGCCCTGGAACCCTCTCTGGCTGCAAGGTGGCTGTTGGTCCTTGGGGTCACTCTGTCCTTCAATCTGTGGGGCCAAGTGGGTTCCAGCAGGGACACAAACCCTGCTGGTCCCCAGAGCCCTGTCCTGCCCTTTTCCCATTCTCAACCTGCTCCTTTTCTGGGTGGAAATAGTCCTTTATCCGTCTGTCCTGTGATGCTTTGCAAGGCCCTGACCATCGAGGAGTGGGAAGTGGGAACCTTCCCATGGCCTTGATGACAAAGGATCCACTTTTTCTCGACGTGCCTTTAATGTCACCACACCCCCAACCCATCTGCTGAGGGAGAACCCACCATCCTGATGCCCTAAAGGATCCCCTGGCACCCCATAGGGACCCTGGGTTCCCCTGGGACCCCGTGTGGGGGTGCAGCACAGCCTGAGGCTGCAGCTTTCCGGGTTCCCTGGAGGCAGGAGAGACATTAATTGGCACCAAACTCCAAGGGAACACTGAGTGGGAAGGAGAGATGTCAAAGGATCATGGAATCCCAAACTGGTTTCGGTCGGAAGGGACCTTAAAGTTCATCCCCTGCCATGGGCAGGGACACCTTCCACTAGCCCAGGTTGCTCCAAGCTGGCCTTGGACACTTCCAGGGATGGAGCAGCCACAGCTTCTCTGGGAAAACCTGTGCCAGGGCCTCCCCACCCTCACAACCAGGAATTCCTTCCTGATATCCCACCTAACCCTGCCCTCTGGCAGTGGGAAGCCATTCCCTGTGTCCTGTCCCCTCTATCCCTTGTCCCAAGTCCCTCTCCAGCTCTCCTGGAGCCCTTTCAGGCCCTGGGAGGGGCTCTCAGGTCTCCCTGGAGCCTTCTCTTCTCCTTGGACACTTTCTGGGATGGAGCAGCCACAGCTTCTCTGGGAAAACCTGTGCCAGGGCCTCCCCACCCTCACAGCCAAGAATTCCTTCCCAATATCCCATCTATCCCTTTGGCAGTGGGAAGCCATTCCCCCTTGTCCTGTCCCTCCATCCCTTGTCCCAAATCCCTCTCCAGCTCTCCTGGAGCCCCTTCAGGCCCCGGAAGGAGCTCTAAGGTCTCCTTGGAACCTTTTCTTCTCCAACCTGACCTTGGACACTTCCAGGGATCCAGGGGCAGCCACAGCTTCCCTGGGAAAACCATTCCAGGGCCTCCTCCCTCTCCCGGGGAAGGGTTGGAATTCTGTGATCTTTTTGATCCCTTCCAACCCAAACCGTTCCACGATTCCACAGCTCTGAGAGGTGTTTGCTTCCCTCCTCCCAGGGAGGAATTTAACCCCCCCAACACCCAACCTAACCCTTCCCTCCTCCAGCTTGAGGCCGGTCCCCCTCATCCCACCATCCGTGCACTCGGAATGCCAGGAAGGCGCCAAGGATGCCCAGCCAGGGGTGCTGGTGGGCACTGGGAGAAGTCCAGGAGAAGGTCCCTCCTTACCCACGCAGATGGTGCCAGTGGGGTCCAGTTTGCTGCCAGGGGAGCACTCGCAGGCGAAGGAGCCGGCGTTGTTCCGGCACACGCCGTTCACACACGGGTTGGACGTGCACTCGTTGATGTCTGGGGGGACAAAGGGACTGTCATGGGGGGACAAAGGGACAGTCACCAGGGGGACAAAGGGACAGTCACCAGGGGGGATAAATTTCTGGGCTCAGAACTGGGGGAGGTGGCAGCAAAGAACGTGGAGATGGGGGGTTTTAATTGAGTTTTTAAGTTATTTTTTTAAATATGGGAATGAAATAAAAGATATGAAAAATAATATGTGAAAGATGTAATAGTCTGTGAAGGGTATAAAATGTGAAATAAATATCTAAAATATCTAAAATAGAAAATACAATAATATGTAAAATATATAATCATCTCTGAAGGATATAAAATGTATAAAATGTGTAATATCTAAATATCTAAAATAGCTAAAATATAAAATATAATAACCTATGAAGGATATGTAAGGATATAAAAGATATAAAATGGGTAATATACAAATATCTGAAATAGCTAAAATATGAAATACAGTAATATGTAAAAGATAGAATAATCTATGAAGGATATGTAAGGATATAAAATGTATAAAATGTGTAATATATAAATAGCTAAAATATAAAATACAATAATATGTAAAATATATAATAATCTATGAAGGATATAAATATATAAAATGTGTAATATATAAATATATAAAATAGTTAAAATATAAAATAAAATAATATGTAAAATATATAATAATCTATGAAGGATATAAATATATAAAATGTGTAATATATAAATATATAAAATAGTTAAAATATAAAATACAATAATATGTAAAATATATAATAATCTATGAAGGATATGTAAGGATATAAAAGGTGTAATATCTAAATATCTAAAATATCTAAAATAGAAAATACAATAATATGTGAAATATATAATCATCTATGAAGGATATAAAATGTATAAAATGCCATTTTTCACCTCCTTTACAGAAAATCTGCTTTTTTTCACTAAACTTTTCTGTGCCAAGTGCCAGTTCTCAAATATCTGAGGACTTTGTGGACAGGAAACAATTTCTCCCACTCCAAAACCCAACCTTTCAATCAAATGCCCTAAAACTTGCAATTTTGGTCAGGCTTCAGCTAAAATTTCAGGGGCCTGGAGGAAATGGTTCTGGTTTGCAGGCACTGAAAAGCCCAGATGTTCTGGGTTTGGGTGTCCACTCCTTTGATGGAAGTGTGAAACTTCACCTTAGGGAAAAAAAACCCCAAACCCACAAACCCAAAAGCTGGAGATGAAATGACCAAACCCACAAACCCCAAATCCTGGAGATAAAATGACCAAACCCAAAACTTGGAGATAAAATGACCAAAGCCAAAAGCTGGAGATGAAACCATCAAACCCAAAAACCCAAAAGCTGGAGATGAAACCACCAAAGCCACAAACCCTGGAGATGAAACCACCAAAGCCACAAACCCTGGAGATGAAACCATCAAACCCACCAACCCAAAACCCTGAAGATAAAACCACCAACCCCACAAACCCAAAAGCTGGAGATGAAACCACCAAAACCACCAATCCCAAACCCTGAAGATAAAACCACCCACCCCACAAACCCAAAAGCTGGAGATGAAACCATCGAATGCAGAAACCCAAAACCCTGGAGATGAAACCACCAAACCCAAACCCTGGAGATGCAACCATCAAACCCAAAAACCAGAGATGAAGCATCCAAACCCACCAACCTAAAAGCTGGAGATGAAACCACCAAACCCCCCAACCCAAACCCCTGGAGATGAAACCACCAAACCCACAAACCCTGGAGATGAAACCATCAAATCCACAAACCCAAAACCTGAAGATGAAACAACCAAAGCCACAAACTCAAAACCCTGGAGATGAAACCATCAAACCCACCAACCCAAAACCCTGAAGATAAAACCACCAACCCCACAAACCCAAAACCTGGAGATGCAACCATCAAACCCAAAAACCAGAGATGAAGCAACCAAACCCACCAACCTAAAAGCTGGAGATGAAACCACCAAACCCCCCAACCCAAACCCCTGGAGATGCTCAAGTCCCAAGCGCTGTGGTCGAAAGGGAACCAAAGCCATGGCAGCCCTTGAGCTGCCTTTCAGGCAGGCCCTCAGGCCACGGGTTTTTCCACCCCGTGGAGCTGTTTGTGGTGGCTCCAGAGCCCCGTTACCTTCACAGGTGTCCGTCTCTGTCCTGAAGACGAAGCCCTTGGGGCAGGTGCAGGTGTAGCTGCCGGGGGTGTTCCTGCACAGCCCGTTGTCGCACAGCAGACGGTTGACGGTGCACTCATCAACATCTGGGGACAGGGGAGAGAAGGGGTTCCTGAGCCACAGCACCAGCCCCACAGAGCCTGGGAGGAGCAGAAGTTCAGCTCCACCCTCACAGTGAGACAACCCAAGACATTCAATCACGTCTGTGCGGGTTCTCACGGGCACCTTCGTGAGTGTCCTGGTTAGAACAGCTGGGACCAGTTCATCACTGCATGGGTGCAACCCAAAACTGGGCATTCTACAGCCTTCCATGCCATTGCCCAGAAACTGTTATCAACAGACCATTTACACCCTCTGCCCAGAGCAGCCCTGACTCCTCAGGCCATAAACTGGGTGTTCAGAGGCCTGGGAGAGAGGAGGGTGCTCCTGTCCTCACACCCAGTGTGGAACTCCCCCCCTGAGGGAGGCACTGGGCATTCCTGCCTGAACCTGAGGATATATAATCTTGGGGTCTTGGGACTTTTTTAACCACTGGTGGGATCCAGAGGAAGACTGCAGATCACTGCTCTCAACCAGACTGAGACCACCACTCTCAACCAGACTGCACCAGCACTCTCACCAACAGGTTTTTTCCCCTCTCCTTTTACTTTGGGCTCAGAGGGGCCCAAAGAACACCACTCTGTTCATGCCCCAGGGTGCTGGGTTATACATTTGGGTTTTGTGGGTTAAAACCAACTGTTTGTCTGTATAATCGTACTTATTGTATTATTTTATTAAATCGTTATTCTGACTTATAACCTCTCCTTTGAGTTGAGTTCATTTCCCCTGCTGGTTCACCTTTAAACCAGCACAATGAGGCAGCACTGAGCGGGCACAGGGCTTGTGGGCATCACCTGGAGGTTCTGGCTCCTGCCCCCCTCTGCCCAGCCCGTGCCCTGGACTCACCCACGCAGTTCTTGCCCGTGGGGTCGGACTCGTAGCCCAGGTTGCAGATGCAGCGGTAGCTGCCCCGCAGGTTCTCACACATCCCGTTGGGGCAGATGTCCGGGTTCAGGGCACACTCGTTGATGTCTGGCAGAGAGAAAAGTCAAATGGGATGGACCACGGCGAAGGGAAACACCAGAACATCCCATCTCCCCAGCCCTCATCGTTCCTCGGTGTCCACCCACAGCCAGAAGCACAATCCCAGACTGGTTTGGGTGGGAAGGGACCTTAAAGCCCACCCAGTCCCACCCCCTGCCATGGGCAGGGACACCTCCACTAGCCCAGGTTGCTCCAAGCCCTGTCATGCCTGGCCTTGAGCACATCCCAGCAGGGGCATCCACCACTTCCCCCTGTCCTGCCTACTTTCCTGCTTTGATCCAGTATATCCTGGGGAACGTTGTTCCTCTCCCTCTGGAGCTGTGGAGCTGGGGATACACAGCTGATCTGGCACAGAGCTCTGAGCTCAGGAGGAGCTGGATGAGGGGATGAGATAAGCCCAGTTCCAGGAGGGCTCTCAGCTCCTTCTGTCACATTCCTGAGTCTTCCAAGAGCACCTTTATCCCGGTGCTCAGCTCTGGGATTAATTATCCCTGCATTCAGCACCAAGTGCCCCAGAAGGGTGGCAGCCAGGTGGGCAGCACCTCTTCCTCTGCAGCAGCATCACCTCCCTGCTTGTTTTGGAGTCTGGGCAAAGAGGTTTCACCCTGGCAAGAACCAGCCCAGGGCAGGCCCAGCAGTGCCCTGGCAGTGCCACGGTGCCAGATGGCCACAGACCCAGGCCAGCCCTTCCCAGACACTGCTGGCCTTTGTCTCCAGGCAGTTGGAGTTCAGTTCCATCCAGGGAAAAGCAGCCCTGGAGAGCTTGGAGTGTGCCTGTGGGCAGGGCTGGGCTGACCAGGGCTTTATACATATATATATTTTCAGACTATTTTATGCTGTATTGATTTTAATATGTTAAAGGTGGATGAAGACCAAGAGATTCTGGTCAAATGCATATTTACATCTAGAGATATATTAGTTCCATACTCTCAGATCTGAAGAATCAAAGAGACATTTCTCACTTAGGAAGTATAACCCATCAAACTGATTAAATATTAGTATCAAAGTCTATTTATGAGCTGCCAAAGTGACTGATACAATCAGTGAAGTTCTTGTTTCAGTAAATGTGATCTGTTGAGCTCTCTGGGCTTCATCCACTTGCCTGCACAAAGACTTACATCTGATATTTCATTAAGTATCCAGCACATTTTCATGGATCTGGTTAATTTGGCCATTTGTCTTTCTGGAATGGAGAAGTCTGGGCTGGGCTACTAAAACATGACACAATTCCTTGCTAGAAAGAGCCTTATCATTACCCTGAGCCTGACTCTGGCCAGGACACCGTGCCCTGGCTGGAAGCCCAAGAAGTCACCAGGGTTTTGCCTCTGGCTCATTCCCATTTGGAAGGTTTTGAGAGGTTGTTATCTGGCTGCTTTGTTCTCTCCCTGCTGGTCCAAGCACTGCCCAGGGCTGGCACTGTGACTCAAAGCAGCCCCTTGGCAACACCCCCCCACACACACAAACTTATCACCTCCCTCTCCCACCCTGGAGGAGCCGGAGGGAAACAACCAAGAGGGGAGGGAAACAACCAAGAGGATGGAGTTGGTCACGCTCAGTCGTTGCCATCAAAGCAGGGAGCGAAGCCAAACTCCGTGGGAGCATCCCCAGAAACGCAGCTCCCACAGGGGTGCCAGGAATCCAGCCCTCAATCCTCAGGGAGAGTTACTCAACACCAGCTCGTGGTGGTTTGGGGAGGGGGGGAAAAAATCCCACAGTGCCCGTTTCTCCTCCTCCCTGTGCCCGACTCACATCCCACCCACTGGCACGGAGGGAGGGTCTTGCAGGCATTAAAACCCAGCCAGGCTCTGAAAGCCCCCCCTGTGCCCCCTCACGCTCAGCTCTCACACATACATGGGCTGTGCCAACCCTCAAGCACAGTCAGCAGTGCCAAGGCTCTCCTGGCACAGCCTCCCGGTGCCACATCACTCCTGGTGCCACTCAAAACCCTGGAGATGAAACCATCAAACCCACAAAACCTGGAGATGAAATGACCAAACTCACAAATCCAAAACCTGGAGATGAAACCACCAAACCCAAAAACCTAAAACCTGCAGATGAAACGACCAAAACCACCAACCCAAAACCCTGGAGGTGAAACAACCAAACCCTCAGACCTAAAACCCTGGAGATGAAACCATCAAACCCACAAAACCTGAAGATGAAATGACCAAACCCACAAACCCAAAACCTGGAGATGAAACCACCAAACACAAACCCCCAAAACCCTGGAGGTGAAACCACCAAACCCACAAACCCAAAACCTGGAGATGAAACCACCAAACCCAACAAACCCAAAACGCTGGAGATGAAACAACCAAACCCACAAACAAAAAACCCTGGAGATGACATGACCAAACCCAAAAGGAGGGTGTGACCAAACCCTGAGGGTGACAGGAGACGAGTCCAGGGCTTGGGCTGCACAAACCTCTGCCATCAGCCGTTATCCCGATGCCGCTGCTGCAGAGAGCCTGGAATTCCGCTGTGGAGAAAGGACAGCAGAGCCATGAGCTTTGCTGGGCACTGCACCCAGTGCCAGTAACTCTGCATTTATTGTTTGTTTGTTTGTTTGTTGGAATGTCAGCTCCAGGCTTCCCCAGCAGGGCCTGTTTGTGCTCACACAGCGTGGATTTTAAAGCTGATGCTCCCAGTTGGAGTCCAACATCCCTGCCGTGAGATCAGCACCAGATTTGGGGACCCAGCCCTCATTTGTGGACTGCCTGGCACCCCTTTCCCCCTGCCTGTGGCTTTCCTGTGTCACTGCCAAGCTGCCAAAGCCATCAGGAGGGTTCTGAGCACCTTCCTGGGGTTTTACACGCTCAGAATCACAGAATGTGCTGAGTTGGAAGGGACCCCCAAGGATCATCCAGTCCAACTCCTGGCCCTGCAGAGGACCATCCCCATGTGCCCAAGAGCATCACCCAAAAGCTCCTGGAGCTCTGGTGGCCTTGGGGCTGTGCCCACTGCCCTGGGGAGCCTGGGCAGTGCCCAGCCACCCTCTGGGGGAAGAACCTTTCCCTAATTCCAGGTTATACTGTGGATATAATTACGCCCTGGCCACTTGGGTGTCATTTTGTGGCTGTTGAAACTGAGGTTTCACTTGGTTCCTCCAGTCAAAGTTGCAGCCTGGATTAACCTGGATTGCTCAGTAATCATTGGAGAATCCTGGAATATCCTGAGGAGGACGGGACCCACAAGAGTCATCCAGTGCAACTCCTGGCCCTGCACAGACACCCCAACAATCCCCCCCTGTGCCTGAAAGTGTTGTCCAAACCCTCCTGGAGCTCTGGCAGCCTTGGGGCCGTACCCACCGCCCTGGGCAGCCTGGTCAGTGCCCCACCACCCTCCGGAGGGTGGAGGAGAAAGAAGAAGCGGAGCTCACCCGAGTTCTTGGCCGGGCAGGGCTGGCAGGGCTCTCCGAAGCCGTGGTCCGGGTTGGCACAGCAACACTCGGACTTGGTGACGGCGCCGGGGAAGGGGCGGGCGCAGGTGCCCTTTTTGATGCCCCCGTAGCAGGTGCTGCGCATGTGGGTGTCCACGCAGACCCGGCCGTCCACGCCGATGGCCAGCCCGCCCAGGCACTCGCAGCGGAAGGAGCCCTCGGTGTTGATGCACCAGCCGTTCATGCAGATCCCGGGGGTCTCGCACTCGTCGATGTCTGAGGGAAGGAGGGGACACCGGCGGGGGGGGTCAGCTGCCCACGGGGACACGTGGGGAGGGACAGGTGGAGAGGGGTGAGGGACAGGTGGAGGGGGGTGAGGGACACACAGAAAGGGGTGAAGGGCACATGGAGAGGGCAGAAAAACACATAGATAGGAGTGAAGGACACGTGGGGAGGGATGAGGGACACGTGGAGAGGGGTTAGGGACGTGGGGAGGGGTGAGGACATGGAGAGGGGTGAGGGACAGGTAGAGAGGGGTGAGGGACATGGGGAGAGGGGTGAAGGGCATGTGGAGAGGGGTGAGGGATGTGGGGAGGGGTGAGTGACACACAGAAAGGGGTGAAGGGCACATGGAGAGGGCAGAAAAACACATAGATGGGGTGAAGGACACGTGGGGAGGGGTGAAGGACACGTGGGGAGGGGTGAGGGATGTACAGAAAGGGGTGAAGGACACACAGAGTGGGGTGAGGGACACATGGAGAGGGGTGAGGGACACGTGGGGAGGGATGAGGGACACAGGGAGAGGGGTAAAGGACATGTGGAGAGGGTGAGGGACATGTGGAGAGAGTGAGGGACACGTGGGGAGGGTGAGGGACACGTGGGGAGGGTGAGGGACATGTGGGGAGGGTGAGGGACATGGGGAGAAGGGTAAAGGACACGTGGAGAGGGTGAGGGACACGTGGAGAAGGGTGAGGAACACGTGGAGAAGGGTGAGGGACACGTGGGGAGGAGTGAGGGACACGTGGAGAGGGTGAGGGACACGTGGAGAGGGTGAGGGACACGTGGAGAGGGTGAGGGACACGTGGAGAGGGTGAGGGACACGTGGAGAGGGTGAGGGACACGTGGAGAGGGTGAGGGACACGTGGAGAGGGTGAGGGACACGTGGAGAGGGTGAGGGACACGTGGAGAGGGTGAGGGACACGTGGAGAGGGTGAGGGACACGTGGAGAGGGTGAGGGACACGTGGGGAGGGGTGTGAAGAGGGGTGAGGGACAGGTGGAGGGGGGTGAGGGACACGTGGGGAGGGGTGAGGGACACGTGGGGAGGGGTGAGGGATGTACAGAAAGGGGTGAAGGACACACAGAGTGGGGTGAGGGACATGTGGAGAGGGGTGAGGGACACGTGGAGGGGCAGAAGGACACATCAACATTTTCCCTCGTGCCCATTCTGGGGGGAAGAGACAGATTTCTGGTGGCAGAGCAGGAGCTGCCGGGCAACAGCCTTGGTTGTTCTCAGCTCCCCGTGCTCTGAGTCACAGCAGTAACCCCAGGGAATGGGAAGGGGCAGGGAACAAGCTCAGGGATCCACACACCAACACAGTAGCGCCCGTTGGGAGCCAGAACGAATCCGGGCTTGCAGATGCACTTGAAGCTTCCGTCCTCGTTGATGCACATCCCGTTGAGGCACATGTTGGTGGTGGCACACTCGTCGTGGTCTGGGGAGGACAAACATCTGGGCTGAGCCTGAGAGCAGCAGCAAGACCCTCCTGTGCTCAAAAACCCTCTGAGTCCCATCTCAAACTCTTGTTGCAAACTCTTCCTCCTTCCTTGAGGAAGAGGGATGGTTTGGGGTGGAAAGGAGCTTAAACAGCATCTGCTCAAACCCCCTGCCATGGGCAGGGGCACCTTCCCACTGCTTCTCCCGGTGAGAAGAAGGAGAAGTCCTGCTGGGAACTTTCTTTCCCACCTTTCCTGGTGGGAAGAAGTCCTGCTGCACCCCCGGTACTCTCAGCCAGTGAAAGACTCAGACACCAGGTGCTGGAGCATGTCCTGCTTCCAAACCCGGCCCTGCTGGTGCTCCTGGACCCCAAAACCCACAGGAGCACTCACAGCCTTATAAAAAGCCCCTTCCCACTTGAGCTCTCTCATTTTAAGACGTCCTAGAGCTGAAGGGAGTGCAGGGGTAGGAAGGGGATTTAAGGGATTTAAGGAGGTCTGATTAAACCAACCATCAACCCCGAGGGAGAACATAATCCCAGCCCAGTCCCAACCTCCCCAGGGGCCACCAGGAGCCTCACCAACACAGTTCTTGCCATCAGGGGTGATCTCAAAGCCAGCGTTGCAGATGCACTGGAAGCTGCCGTCGGTGTTGACGCAGCGGCCGTTCCTGCACATCACCCCGTTCATGATGCACTCATCGATGTCTGCCAGGAGAGGGACACAGCAAGGTAGGAGCAGCTTAATAATCTCCAGTTTAATAATCTCCAGTTTAATAATCTCCAGTTTAATAATCTCCGTGAGAAAACCAGCCAAGTGCTCTCAGACTCCAGAAGAATTCGCCTCAAAAACATCTAGTTGGGGAAATTCGGAAAGCTTTTCGCGCTGCAAACTGAGGGGTCCTTTGGAAACCATTTGGTTGGAAAGAGAGGAAAAGTTAAGAATTCCACAGGGAAATCTGCCTTTGCTTCTTGTTTCCTTTGTGGTGGAATGTTTCCTTTCCATCATTCTCTTTTAGCAGTCCCTCATCTTTGTGCTGCAAGGCCCTGAGAGAACAACCTTGCTGGGCGTCCTACACCGATACAGATTCGCCTCAAAACCCCATCTTCTGCCAAATAAAATCCCTTAAACAGAGTTCTGCTCTTGGAAAGGACTCTGTGGCTTCCTTGATTGTCACCAAGCAATTTTAAGGCAGATTAGGGCAGAGGGAACTTCTCCAAGACAGATCCCACCACACACACGTGGCCGGAGGTTGGTTGGTGTCTGGGGACTCCTCACTTTAGTTTCCCCTTTAGAACCATTCCCCTTGGGTTCCCAGGGCTCTGACACCCCTGGAGCTCATCCAAAGGAGAGGGACAACCCTTACCAATGCAGGCCTGCTTGGTGGGGGTGCTCTGGAAGCCCTCGTGGCACTTGCAGTGGTAGGAGCCCGGGGTGTTGACGCAGTCGCCGTGCACGCAGGGGCTGCTGGAGCACTCGTCCACATCTGCCAGGGGAAAACACCAAACCCTGAGCGTCCAGGAGACACAACCAGCTCCCAGGACAGGCACAAGAATGGCTGGGAAGGTGCTGAGCCCCTTGTGCTGACAGCAAGGTCCCTCAGATGGCAGCACCCCAACAAGGATCCCCCTCAACGCGGTGTCACCTGCACAAGGACACTCAATCCCAGTCTGTGTCACTGAGGAAGGTGTTTAACAGTGCTGGTCCCAGTGTGGACCACTGGGGACACCACCACTCGTTCCTGGTTTCCACCTGAACTGGGATAATTTGGACACAACCCTCCAGACAATTCCTTGTCCACCCAACCCACACCACTCCAACTCAGAGCTAAGGATGGTGCAGGGAGTGATCTGAAAGGCCTTGCAGAAGTAGATGACACCTGTAACTCTCCTCTTTTTCCCTGGTGAAGCCACACCATGATCAAAGGCCACCAGGTCAATGCCTTTGAAAATCTCTGTGGGTTTGTCTTGAGAAAAACACCAACTTTCCCTTTGCTTTGTCACTGAAGTTCCATTTTCATAAGGACAGAGAAAATTTTCCATCATCCCACCTGACATGATCCCTCCACCCTCTGTCTCCAGCCTCTTGTGGGAAGCTCTGATGGGATCACAGAACCACAGAACATGCTGAGTTGGAAGGGACCCCCAAGGATCATCCAGTGCAACCCTCAGCCCTGCACAGGACTGTCCCCAAGAGTCACACCCTGTCCCTCAGAGCATCATCCAAACCCTCCTGGAGCTCTGGCAGCCTTGGGGCTGTGCCCACTGCCCTGGGGAGCCTGGGCAGTGCCCAACCACCCTCTGGGGGAAGAACCTTTCCCTAATTCCAGGTTATACTGTGGATATAATTACACCCTGGGCACTTGGGTGTCATTTTGTGGCTGTTGAAATTGAGGTTTCACTTGGTTCCTCCAGTCAAAGTTGCAGCCTGGATTAACCTGGATTGCTCATTAATCATCATAGAATCATGGAACATCCTGAGCTGGAAGGGACCCCTAAGGATCATCCAATTCAACTCCTGGCCCTGCCCAGGACACCCCAAATCCCCCCCTGTCCCTCAGAGCACTGTCCAAGAGTTCTGGACATGTTCCCCAGGGTTTGCTTTTTTCTTCTCCACCCCCTGCCCCTCTTTATTTAAGGAGTTGGGGTTAATTTGTCCCCTACAAACACAGAAACATCCACAGCAACAATGCAGCAGGATTTCTGTAGAATCCTGGAATATCCTGAGCGGGAAGGGACCCCCAGGGATCACCAGGACACCCCAACAATCCCTCAGAGGATCATCCAAACCCTCCTGGAGCTCTGGTAGCCTTGGGGCCGTGCCCACTGCCCTGGGGAGCCTGGGCAGTGCCCACCACCCTCTGGGGAGGAAGAACCTTTCCCTGAGATCCATCCCAACCCTCCCTGGTGTTGGGGCAGCAGCTGGAGGTGCTTTAGGAGCAGGCCCAGGGCCCATGTGGAGCAGAGGCCACTCACCAATGCACTCCCCACGCACGTCCTGCTTGTAGCCCATGTTGCACTCGCAGCGGTAGCTGGACGGGGTGGGGATGCAGCGCCCGTTCAGGCACAGGTTGGTGAAGTGCTTGCAGATGTCAATGGTCTGGTTCAACGTGGCAGTTCCTGGGAAGCACAGAAACAGCATCAGGGAGAAGGTTCCGGAGCCCTCGGTTGTCCCCAGGGCTCAGGGTGGGGACATCGGAACCGCGACAGCCCCAAAATGCTCCTGGGCCCTGAGCAGGATCCCGAGACCCAGAAGGGTCTACAAGGGGCTGCTGTGCCCCCTCCCCACTGTTCTGAGCTGGAAGGGACCCACAAAGACCATCAAGTCCAGCTCTGAAGTGACTGGCCCATACAGAGATCAAAGCCACCAGCCTGGTGTTATCAGCACCCTGCTGGGACCAGCTGAGCTCATCCCAGGGCCAAAGGCCTTGGAAAATCTCTGGGATATGCCTTGACAAAACCACCACCAGGCACAAGGGGGGCTCAGCCTCTCTGAGACAAGGTGGGAATCCATCCCAGCCCCTCTGAAATCAGATGGGAATCAATCCCACCCGACTGGGATCGGACGGGAATCAATTCCAAGCCCCTCCAAAACAAGGTGGGGGTCAATATTTGGGGCCACCCAGCGCATCCCCACAAGCTTCAGCCCTCAGCAAGGAGCTGCATTGGGGTGCACACCACAGGGGGGTCCAAGCTGGTGGGGGAGCAGCTTTGTTTTGGGGAGGCAGAGGGTGAGGTGGTGACGTGAAAGCTTTGTTCCCGTCCGGTAATTGTTTGAAAGGCTTCGTTCCTGTTGGGTGACTGGGGAGAGATTCCAGACTGGAGCCGACCCCGGCCGTGCTGCCGTGCCAGCAGACACTGTTTGATGTGTTTTTTGGGCTCAGTGTCCTGCACAGTGTTCCTGTCACATCCCACCACTCCCCCCTTCAGGGTCGGGACACACCGTGGAGCTGTCGAAGAACGCGGGTGTGCCGGGAGCAGCATTCCAGCACGAAGGAACACGCTCTGCTCCCAGCCAGGCAGCCTAAAGAGGGGTCAGCACGAGGAGAAAGGAGTTTAATTACCAATGCTCGAGCTTCCTGGGCCCATTCCAGGCAGCCCTGGGATCCCGCCTTGTCCGTTCGCCCCGTTTGGTCCGATGCCTCCGGGCCCGTTGAGTCCCGGCCCGACGCCGTTGGGCCCGAATCCAGGGATTCCTGGAAAGTTCCCAGGGAAGCCTGGCACGACCGGGAGTCCCTCGATGCAGAGCCTGCGGTACTCGTCTGAAACAAAACAGCTGCCTCAGGGCTTCTCCTGAGGGGCCTGGATCCCGGGATGGGGACGGATCCGCGGGGAGCCGAGCGGGTGGGTGTGGTGGGAATGGGGCACACGGGGTGGGGAGGGCTTGAACACCCTTCACCCCGCAGCAGGTGAGGACATACAGCTCGCCAGAGTGTCTGGCAGCAGGTTTTTGGGGCGCTTGGCACAGCTGGCACCGCGGGCTCCCTTCCTGCCAGGAAGGATGGGACACACAGGAGGTGCCAGGCATCGAATAGCTCTGCCCTGCTCGGGGTTAGGGGTGAAAAAAGAGATGCAGAGAGATGTATCTACATCTCTGGGCCTCCTCCAGATGCAGAGAGATGGATCTACACCTCTGGGACTCCTCCAGGCCTCCCGCTGCCTGGGCTCATCCCAAGGTTCAGTTATGGTGGGAGCCAAGGAGAGCTGAAGCAGTGGGAGGAAAGGGATGAATTCCTGCCTTGGCTCGGCTCATCTGGCTCAGCTTCAGCTGAGACCCAGGCAGGAGAACCAGCATCCCCAGGTGACCTTCCCTGGGTGTTCCATGGATGGGGGGTGGGATTTTCTCCCAGGTAAGAAGCGACAGGACGAGAGGAAACGGCCTCAAGCTGTGCCAGGGGAGGTGTAGGTTGGGGATCAGGGGGAATTTCTTCATGGAAAGGGTGGGCAGGCATTGGCACAGGCTGCCCAGGGCAGTGGTGGAGTCCCCACTCCTGGAGGGGTTTAACAGACGTGTGGAGGTGACACTTGGGGACAGGGGGGGTTAGTGGTGGCCTTGGCAGTGCTGGGGGACGGTTGGACCTGATGATCCTGGAGGGCTTTTCCAATCACAGAATATGCTGAGTTGGAAGGGACGACAAGGATCATCCAGTCCAACTCCTGGCCCTGCACAGGACACCCCAAATCCCCCCCTGTCCCTCAGAGTGTTATCCAAGAGTTCTGGACATGTTCCCCAGGGTTTTCCTTTGTTCTTCTCCACCCCCTGCCCCTCTTTATTTAAGGAGTTGGGCCTTCATTTGTCCCCTACAAACACAGAAACATCCACAGCAACAATGCAGCAGGATTTCTGTAGAATCCTGGAATATCCTGAGCAGGAAGGGACCCCCAGGGATCATCAGGACACCCCAGCAATCCCTCAGAGGATCATCCAAACCCTCCTGGAGCTCTGGCAGCCTTGGGAAATAACCATTCCACGGGGAGCCTGTTCAGTGCCCACCACCCTCTGGGGAGGAAGAAACAATAATAATGGATATCACTCTTCCATAACACCCCACCCAACCCTCCCCCTGGATTCCAGGATTCCCCACATCGCGCCGGTGGCTCCGCCGGGGTTGGCACAGGCTGGAGCTGCCCGGGCAGCGGCAGAGCTGTGGGGTGGCACTCACCAGAGCCCCTCACAGGGCACATCTCGGGGGTCTGGCCGATGGCCCAGCAGCGCCCCGAGTCGCAGCAGCACTGCATCCTGGTGTACTGGCCCGGCAGGTCCCCGGCACAGCGGCCCCCGATGAGCGCCGAGAAACACGTCCCGATGCGCTGGTCTGAGGAGAGGGGGAGACACCGTCACAATGTGCCAGCACTATGTGCCAGCACAGCACCCTGGTGGCCTTCTGAGGGCTCATTCTCTTCTGGCTGCCCCGTATCCCAACCCAGCCCCTCATTCTGCCTCGTCCTCCCGCGTCGTGAGGTTCTCCAGCACCTCCCTCCGGAGCACATCGATGCTTCAGGTAGGGCCAGGACTCATTCCCAGGATTAAATCTCATCCTCCCAGTCCCAGTCCTGTTCTCCCAGACAGCCCCAGCCTCCCATTTAGGCTCTTAAAACCAGCCAGACCAAGAGCCAGGCACAGGCAGCACGTGGGCAATCCCTCCTTGCCCTGCAGGAAGGACGAACTGACCCAGCTGACTCTGGGTGGATTTACAGAGCAGAAAACAGGTGAGATCCCTCATCTCATCCCAGGCTTCCTCACCTTCCCCCAAAATCTGGATTATTTCCAGGTGTCTCCCTTCTCCCTCTCTACAGTTTCTGGGCTGGTAAGAGATGCCAGGGGCAGGTTCCCCCACTGAGCCCACACCAGCTGGGAGAGGGGAGGTGGAACCTTGACTCTTCCCCTGCTGGACAGATGAACTATTCTGGGCTAAATTCAACAAATTTGCATCCTGGGGCTGAGATGTCCATTCCTCAGGTTCCTCCTCTGCTGCTTGTGTCTGCCTTGCTCATTTATGTTCCATTTTGTGACCAAGGTTTGGCCACTGGCCAATGTAACACCACAACAGGCCCCGAATTTGGCCACAGGAGGAGCAGCATCTTCCCCTCTCTCGGGCTGTGGGACCCAGAGTGGTGTATTTGCCCCTGACTCCTGCCACCAAAACCATTTCTCTGCCATAAAAACAACCCAGCACTGCCTCCTGCTCCTATTTCAGGGGTTCCCAGGCAGCGAGAGGACGTTCCCCAGCCATTCCTGCTCCACTCCTGAAGCTTTGGCTGCACAGTCCTGCTCCTGGTTTTCCCTGGGAACCGCCAGACCAAGGTGGTTGGACATTTCCCACCCCCCTCTGAGGCTGAGGGACCAGGTCCAACCCTCCCAGTGACCCTCAGCGCTGCCACCACCGTCCAGCGCGTCCTGCAAACCTCAGGTCCAAGCAAGGACCTTCCCAGAACTGTCCCACACCCCAGGTTTCCCGTGGGGAAGCTTTCCCTGCCAGCACCCGGCGGTCCCAGCATCTCCTGGGACTGGAGCTGTTCCCAATCCCACATCCCTCCGGCCCAGCCTGTTCCTGTTTCAGGCCATGGGCTGATTCCCACAGGCTGGACTGAGCTGGGAGGAGAAGGAGCCCTGGATGGTGGTCAAAGCCACAGACACCGAGCCTGGCACCGGGGTGGGGTGTGTGTGGCTTCTGGACCAGGCCCAGCAGACTGAGGGTCTTTCACACGTCTGGCAGGCTCCACCTGGCACCAAGAGCTCCAGGAAAAACCTGGAACCTTCCACTCCCTCATCTCCACGAGATTAATGAGGGAGAAAGTCTCCTCTGCTGTGTCAGCTGTGGCTCTGGGCTGACATCAGCCTGGGCTCTAATGGAGATGAATTGCCTGGAGCTGTCGGATCCGTGGGCTGTGGTCCCATCCCAGAGCCCTGCAGAGGACACCAACCCCATCTAAAGCCAGGGGGGCTAAACCAGCAGCTCTTTCCTCAAGCACAGCCCTCCCACCCCTCAGCAGGAACTGGTCCCTCCTTGGAAACTTTATCCACCAAAGCCACACCTGGAGGAGGGAAATTTGAGAGAGGGGGTTGATGCAACACTGGATTGGCTCCTAATCCTAAAGATGGGAAGTACAAGCCACCTGGGTCATCCCAAAGCCTTGATCTCTGGTGAAGCAAGAGCACTGCCCACGTCTCTGCAGGTTCCAGCAGGTGCTGGGGGGTGGCAGGGCTGTGTTTCCACACAGGGGTTACTTGGTTTTGGGAATTTTCAGTAATCCAGCAGAAGTGGAGGGACAGGACAAGGGGGGAATGGCTTCCCACTGCCAGAGGGCAGGGTTAGGTGGGATATTCGGGAGAAATTCCTCCCTGGCAGGGTGGGGAGGGGCTGGGATGGAATTCTCAGAGCAGCTGTGGCTGCCCCATCCCTGGAAAGCGTCCAAGGCCAGGCTGGAGCAACCTGGGCTAGTGAAAGCCCAGGGGGTGGGACTGGTTGAGCTTTAAGGTCCCTTTCACCCCAAACCACTCCATGATTCTCCGTAGCCCCCTCTGACTCCCAAAAGCAGCTCCTCTCTGACCAACCCAGGGCAGGATTTTGGGACCACTTGGAAAAGCCACCCCTCGACCCCCTGATGGGAGTCACCCTTGTGAGGGCTCAGGGCTGAGCTTAAACCAACTCCTAGACCCGAGGGGGGTAGTTTGGAATAAACAAACCCTTCGGGGGGCATCAGAGACCCCCACCCAGCTCCTTTCGTCCCTGCTGGATGTCCCCAAGGCTGGCAGGCAGGGTGACAGCCAGGGAAGGCTTGGAGAGCTCAGGCTCCTTCCCCACGGCCAGACAAAGTGCTGACAAGTGTGACAAGGCGGGGAGGGGTCACAGCAGTTCGTGTGACACGGGGGAAACGCTCCAGCCCTTGTTCCGTCTGGCCCCCGGTGATTAAACTCAGCTGCTCCGCCGCGGTTTGCAACAATCCCGCTCCGAAATGAAGGTCAGAGCTAATTAAAAACTCATCTGCAGCTGCCTCGGGCAGGGAGAGGGGTGGGTGGGAAGAGTTGTGTCCCTGCAGTCCCTGTGTGAGCTCCTCCAGGGCCACCCACACGCTGGAGGTGGGAGAACAGCTTGTCCTGTCCTGCCCTCCTCCTCCTCCTCCTCCTCCTCCTCCTCCTCCTCCTCTGCTGCTTCGGGAACGGGTTTCCACAAAAACCCCTCAGGAAAGCAGAAAATGCTGCAGAGAGACAGGAGGGGCAATTCCAAGTGGGATTAGAGGGTGCCCGGAGGTGGGGGATGGAGCCCCAGGTCTGGCTGAGGTCTCTGGGTCAGAAAGGCTGGGGAGGGTTTACGAGGCAGGAGATGGAGTTTTGGGACCTTCCACTGGGATCTTGCAGGGTTTGCACTCCAGCTGGGCCACGGGGAGCGTGTCCTGGTGCCCAGGAGGAGCAGGATAGAAGGTTATCCAGGGTGGCTTATCCCTAACTTCCCATTCCACACCCTCTCTTCCCATTCCATGTGGTCTGCACAAGGTGTCTGAGCTCTGTCCTGCACCTGCAGGGGATTCCTGCACTTTAAATCCTAAGGAATGGAGCTGGGGCAGGGGCAGGGAGAGAGGGAGGGAATGGGAAAGTTCTGGTGCCGCTTCCCAGGAATTAAGGAAGAGGAATTTAAGGGTGTTTCCCTCCCTTTGTGTCTCGTCAGGAGCAAAAATTGAGAAGCTCAAGTGACCAAAGCCAAAGGTGCCTGGTAGTGTCCAAGGCCAGGTTGGAGCAACCTGGGATAGTGGGAATGTCCCTGCCCGTGGCAGGGGGGTGGCACTGGATGGGCTTTAAGGTCTCTTCCAGCCCCAGCCATTCCACGATTCCATGAGCCTCAGATTTCCTTCCTCCCCTTGCTCTTTTCTCTCCTGGACAAACGACCAAAGTGGACAAAACTCTCCAGGCAGGTGAAGCCCTCAGTGACACCCTCAAAACCTTCCCCAAGCCCAGGACTTTGCAAGCTTTGCTTTAGCCTTCCCCAGAACTGGAGGCTGTAAATCTGCCAATGCTGCCTCAGGAGAGAGAAACCAACCCCAAATCTCCTCGAGCTTTGCTGCACTACCAGGGGAAAAAAAAAAAAAGAGCTAAAAAAGCAATGTTCTGGTTTGCAAGGGCTGGAACACCACGGGCAGGTCTGCAAATGCATCTGAAAGGCTCTGAAAGGCCGTTTTTCCCTCCTTTGAAGCTGTTCTTGAAGAGAAAACTCATTGTAGCAACAAAAAAACCCTCCCAGGCTGCTGGAGCAGATCCTTCTGCTGCCTAAAAAAACCCAAAAAACCCCTCCCAGCCCGGCTTTTACGGGCAGAACTGAATGAAACTGTTCTGAGCACGTGTGGGACTGGACTCTTTGTGTCAAGCCCAGGTGGTTGAAGGGTTCAATAAATGCTCATTTCAAACCATGACGGGCTTTCTCCAGCCTTGCTGCCGGGGGGGTTTTACTGGGCAGGGCAGTGAGAGAAGTTAATGAGGTTGGGGATCAGCTCAAGCCCCAGGTTTTGCTGTTCCAGCTGTAAAAACTCCGGGAGATTATTCAAATGCAATAAAAAAAGGTGTTTGCATCACTAAAAAGGGAGGGGAATATGCCAAAGCACCACATAGCCAGTGCTGGTGCCCTTTATTTATATATATAAATATATATATATTTATATTTATATCTTTTTATTTTTATTTTATATATTTTATATATTTATATACATTTATATATTTATATACATTTATATATTTATATATTTATATACATTATATATTTTATATATTATATGTTTTTATATTTTATACATTTATATATATTATATATTTTATATTGTTATATATTTTATATATTTATATATATTTATATATTTATATATTTTATATTTATATACATTTTATATTTATATATTTTATATTTTATGTATTTTATATATAATATATTTTATATTTTATATATTTTTCTAGATTATATATTTTTATATTTTATATATTTTATATACTATATATATTTATATGTGTATATTTATATATATATAGACACTGTGGTCACCTCCAACCTCAACATCTCAGAGGTACCAGTGTGACAGTCTCTCCTGTCTCTCTCCTGATGCTGTTCATCCTTGAAAAGTGGCCATTATTAACAAATGGCCATAATTATAAATAAGTGGCCATAATTAATAAATGAGTTATTAATTCCCAATTTTCCCAGCCATTCCTTCGATTCGTTTTCACACAACGGGACATAAACTCTCAAAAAAAACCCCCCAAAAAACCACCAAAAACACAACCATGGAAGCAAAGTTTGCAAAAATCTGCAGCCCAGGGCAACGACACCCAAGAGTAACTGTGAGTTTGGCCAAAAAAAACCCGGCCCTGGCCCAAAAGGAGCTCGGGGGGAAATGATGTGGGGAGTTCGGATCCACTCCCCGTCCACTGCAGCGAAATCAGCTCGGGGGCTATTTTTAAACGTGGGCTTTCTAATTTTTTATTTAGCTCTGGTCTCAAGGAAAAGTCCGTGTGACTCATCCATCACGCTTCTCCCGCCGGGCTCGTGGCAGGGACTGGGAAACAGGGATGAGAAGAAGAATTTTGTCCTCGTTAAAAATCCGTCGGGTTCCCAACCGAGAGGAACTCGTGCTTTGCTTCTTACTCACACTTGACAACAACGTTTCCCTTTGTGGGATTAGAACATGTCTAATTTTGCTCCAGGTTCCGTGGATAGAAAAGAATCTGGAGCTGATTTTTCTTTTTTTTTCTTTTTTTTTCCCCCTGCTCTATTAATTCCCAGGATTTCCAGCTCCACCTGACATTTTGCATCGCAGCGACAACGACCTTTGCCTTTTCTGTGCCAGTCCCTCCTTCCAAAATCCTCCCAATCCTGGTCTTTCTGGAGGCAAATGAACTTTCTGAACAGGGTGAAAACATCCTGGGATTCATTCTGACTCAAGCAAGTGCCCCTGCTGAGAGCAAGCAAACACCAAACTGATCTATTTATCACAGGAACTGTTGTCTGGCACGAGGAGAGATGGCCCATCAAATATTTACAAGCCTTTGGAAAGGAATTTCGAGCTGTTCAACCTGGAAGATTCACTCCAGGCTTTAGGCTGGAGGCAGGAAAACTCAGCTTTCCTGGATTCAGGGCCAGTTTGGGGAAGAAGCTTTGAAATTTGGACACTTTGAGCTGAACTGGGAGAGGGATCAGCTGGTGGAGCAGCACAGGCCAACCCCACCGAGCTGCTCGTGGCACCACAAGGCTGAGATTTCCATGGAAAACTGGGAATTGGGCTGGTGCCAGGCTTGGATGCTGTGGGAGAGCTCCCAGCACATCCCAGTGATCCCAGCACCGGGGCAGGGATGGGGGTCTGGGATTCCTGTCCTTGGAAAGCTCCTCTTCCTCTCCCAAAAAACCAGCTCAGGGCAAAGCAACCCCCTCCAAAAGGCTGAATTTAGGGAGCTGGAGCCAAAGGAGCCCTGTGGATCCTTAGCTTGGGAAAATTAGGATTTATGGGCAGGGAGGAGGAGGAGGTGAGAAAATTCCCTGTTTATTTGCACCAGTTCATAAACACTTGGAGGGAAACTTTCCCCCTTTCACCTCTGCAGAGCAAGTGGGTGAATGGGCAGTTGGGGGGTTGTTCCCACCACTGGGAAGGATCCCAAGCCTTCCCTTGGATTGGGAAGGCCACCCAACCACACCCCGTGCCCACAGTTTGTACTGGGAGTACTGGGGTCACTCACTGGATAACGCTCCAGGCAGGAGAAAAAGGAGGGGTATCTGGGATCCTCCTGCAAGCTGGGAGGATCCCAGGGGCAGGGGCACAAGGATCCTTCCTCACAGACCACAATCCCACCCAGACACCTTCCACCCCACTCCCCTTCCTCCTCAGCAACCCCTTCAAGCCCTGAGGGTCCGAGTTCTGGAGAGGGACAAAGCCCTGGTCTGCCAGAACATCCAGACCTGGACCATTTCAGCCAGGAAAACATGGAGAACAGCCCATGGAAAAGGGGCTTTCCAGCTGCCTGGGGTTCAGAGCACGGCCTGAGCTGTGTCCCAGGGGTGGTGGGAGCCCTGAGGGCCGTGGCCAGGCAGGGCTGGCTGAGAGAGACACCCCCAAAGCCCCCTGAGGGACCTTCAAAACAACCCCCCCAGCCAGGACCCACAAAACCCCCCCATATCCCCTCAAGGACCCTACAAACCCACCTGGGACCCCCCAAGCCCCCTCAAAACTGACCCAGGAGCCCCTAAATCCCCTCAGGGACCCTCAAAACTCCCTCAGGGATCTCCCAAATCCACCCCAAACCCCCCCAGGACCCTCTAACCAGCAATGCCTGCCCAGTGCCTCCCAATCCTCCCCACTCCCCTCCCAGTCCCTCCCAGTGCCCCCTACTCCCTTCCCAGTCCCTCCCAGTGCCTCCCAGTCTACCCTCAGTGCTCTGCAATCCACTCCCAGTCCATCCCAATCCTCCCCAATCCCCTCCCACTCTCTCCCAATGCCCCCCAGTCCATCCTAATCCTCCCCAGTCCATCCCAATCCTCCCCAGTCCATCCCAATCCTCTCCAGTCCATTCCCAGTCCCTCCCAGTCTACCATCAGTGCTCTGCAATCCATTCCCAGTCCATCCCAATCCTCCCCAGTCCATTCCCAGTCCCTTCCAGTGCCCCCTACTCCCCTCCTAGTGCCTCTCAGTCCATCCCAATCCTCCCCAGTCCATTCCCAGTCCCTTCCAGTGCCTCCCAGTCTACCATCAGTGCTCTGGAATCCACTCCCAGTCCATCCTAATCCTCCCCAGTCCCCTCCCACTCCCTCCAATGCCCCCCAGTCCATCCCAATCCTCCCCAGTCCATTCCCAGTCCCTCCCAGACTACCCCCACTGCTCCCCACTCCCCTCCCAGCCCCTCCCAGTGCCCTGCAGGTTCAATTCCCTGCGCACGCCCACGTTCCACCCCCATCGCCGGCAGGAATTCGGGATGGCCCCGGAACCCAAACCCCGTGAGGGGTCTGGGGGGGGCTCCTGGGGGCGTGTGGGTTCCAGAGCTGTGGTTTAGGGTCTCACCGATGCAGCGGGATCCGTCGGGGCTGGTCATGAAGCCCCGGGGGCAGGTGCAGACGTAGCTGCCCGCGGTGTTGGTGCACTCGCCGCCGTCGCACGCGCCGGAGATGGCCCCGCACTCGTCCACGTCTGCAAGAGAACACACCCAGGGCAGGGTTGGCCTTCGGAGAGTCTCCTGTCCCGCCCGGATCCGGCTCAAAGAGGGGCAGGAGTGGGGTTAGGGGTGGTTGGGGGATGCTCCAGGTCATCGCTGGGCTGCTACGGGCAACAAGAGGCTCCCACAACGAGGGGTTCATGGAGACTCTCCCACACTGAGGGGTTCATGGAGTCTGTCCCACACTGAGGGGTTCATGGAGACTCTCCCACACTGAGGGGTTCATGGAGACTCTCCCACACTGAGGGGTTCATGGAGACTCTCACACCGAGGGGTTCATGGAGTCTGTCCCACACTGAGGGGTTCATGGAGTCTGTCCCACACTGAGGGGTTCATGGAGACTCTCCCACACCGAGGGGTTCATGGAGACTCTCCAACACTGAGGGGTTCATGGAGACTCTCCCACACCGAGGGGTTCATGGACACTCTCCCACACCAAGGGGTTCATGGACACTCCCACACCGAGGGGTTCATGGAGACTCTCCAACACTGAGGGGTTCATGGAGACTCTCCCACACCGAGGGGTTCATGGACACTCTTCCACACCAAGGGGTTCATGGACACTCCCACACCGAGGGGTTCATGGACACTCTCCAACACTGAGGGGTTCATGGAGTCTGTCCCACACTGAGGGGTTCATGGAGTCTGTCCCACACTGAGGGGTTCATGGAGTCTGTCCCACACCGAGGGGTTCATGGAGTCTCATGGAGACTTTCCCACACCAAGGGATCATGGAATCTCCACAGGACTCTCCCACAACAAGGGGTTCATGGACACTCTCCCACACTGAGGGATCCATGAAGTCTCATGGAGTCTCTCCCACACTGAGGGTTTCATGGAGTCTCCACAGGACTCTCCCACACCAAGGGTTTCATGGAATCTCATGGAGACTCTCTCACACTGAGGGGTTCATGGAGTCTCCAAGACTCTCCCACACCAAGGGTTTCATGGAGTATCCACAGGAATCTCCCACACTGAGGAGTTCATGGAGTCTCCACAAGACAGGGGTTTCATGGAGTATCCAGAGGACTCTTCCACACTGAGGGTTTCCTGGAGTCTCCTCAGGACTCTCCCACACCGAGAGTTTCATTTCAATTTTTGATCAATATAATTAAATGCCCAAGGCTTGGGGGGCACTTGGCTCCAAGGATTGTCTGGAAGCAGGAGTTGGAGCTTGGGCCATCTTTGGTTTGCCTCAATAAGGGGTTTTTTTTCCTTAATGATTCAATGATTTTATGATTTATTTTTTTTAATTGGCAACTGAAATGTGTTTCAGGAACCGAGCTGGAATCAGATTCAACCTCTAATTAATTAATTAATCAATCCCCCCAAAGCAGTTGGTTGGTGGTAAAAGACAGAAGGAATATTTCACCTGATGGTTTTTACAGTGGCAAAAAAAACCTCCTCAAACCCATTGGTAAAATGAATTATTTCTGTTAAACAACATTATTTATGACATCCTAAAACCTGTGGTGCTGTTGTGAATGGATAAGGGGCTTTTTTCTCTACTGCCTGGGGCTGGCAGGAAGGAACTGGTCAGAGTTTGGTCCTTGGAGGGAATTTTTTCCGCTGGGAAGAGCGGCCTGATGGCATTAACACGTGTGGAGCTGGAGGTGCTGCAGGGCAAAGACTAACCTGCAAAAAAAAAAAACTAATCTGCAAAAAAAAAAAAGATACTAATCTAAAAAAAAAAGACTAATAAAAAAAAGTCTAATTTGCAAAAAAAAAAGGCAAATCTAAACAAAAAGACTAATCTAAAAAAAAAAGATTAATCTAAAAAAAAATTAATCTAAAAAAAAGACTAATCTGCAAAAAAAAAAGAGACTAATTTAAAAAAAAAGACTAATAAAAAAAAGTCTAATTTGCAAAAAAAAAAGACTAATCCTAAAAAAACAGAGTAATGTGCAAAAAAAAAGACTAATCTAAAAAAAAAGACTAATCTAAAAAAAAAAAGATTAATCTAAAAAAAAATGAATCTAAAAAAAAAGACTAATCTGCAAAAAAAAAAGAGACTAATCTAAAAAAAAAAGACTAATAAAAAAAAGTCTAATTTGCAAAAAAAAAGGCTAATCCTAAAAAAACAGAGTAATGTGCAAAAAAAAAGACTAATCTAAAAAAAAAGACTAATCTAAAAAAAAAGATTAATCTAAAAAAAAAATGAATCTAAAAAAAAGACTAATCTGCAAAAAAAAAGAGACTAATTTAAAAAAAAAGACTAATGAAAAAAAGTCTAATTTGCAAAAAAAAAAAGACTAATCCTAAAAAAACAGAGTAATGTGAAAGAAAAAGACTAATCTAAAAAAAAGACTAATTTAAAAAAAAAAGATTAATCTAAAAAAAATGAATCTAAAAAAAAAGACTAATCTGCAAAAAAAAAGAGACTAATCTAAAAAAAAAGACTAATAAAAAAAGTCTAATTTGCAAAAAAAAAAGGCTAATCCTAAAAAAAGAGTAATGTGCAAAAAAAAAAGACTAATCTAAAAAAAAAGACTAATCTAAAAAAAATTAATCTAAAAAAAAAAGACTAATCTGCAAAAAAAAAAAAAAAAGACTAAACTAAAAAGACTAATCTAAAAGAAAATCTGCCAAAAAAAAAAAAAAAAAAAAAAAGACACAACGGCAAAGACCCCTCGTGTGGGAGAGGGTGGAGGGGATTTTTTTGGAAGAGCTCATCCGGCAGATTTTCTGGGAAAGGGTCACCTGGGAGCCACAACTCCTGGGTGTGAGGATGGATACGAGAAAGGAGCAGTAAAATTCCGTAGGGAAATTAATGTGGGTGACCCCGGGGGGCGGTGACTCGGGTCCTTGTCCGGTGGGCAAGTGAGGAATGCTGGAGCTGGGAAGGGACTCGCGATCCCACAGTGCCCTGCAGTGGCTGCAGGTGCCAGTGCAGCCCCGAAGGTGGGAGGGAGAAGGGCAGGGGATGTTTAATCCTGCTCTGATCTCCCCCTGCTCCAGTGGGAAGTGTCCCTGCCCATGGCAGGGGGGGGAACTGGCTGAGCTTTAAGGTCCCTCCCATCCCAAACCATCACAAACCAGTCCGGGATTCTCCATAGCTGAGCTGATGTTGGTTGTTATTCCCATTTCCAGGCACAATCAGCTCTTCCTGAAGCTCCTGCACTTTTTAGCAGCAGCTGTTGTGACAGCACAGGGGGGGAATGGTTTCAAACTGCCAGAGGCAGGGTTAGGTGGGATATGGGGAAGGAATTTCTCCCTGTGAGGGTGGGGAGGGGCTGGGATGGAATTCCCAGAGAAGCTGTGGCTGCTCCATCCCTGGAATTGTCCAAGGCCAGCTTGGAGCACCCTGGGATAGTGGGAGGTGTCCCTGCCCATGGCAGGGGGTGGAATCTGACAATCTTTAAGGTCCTTTCCAAGCCAACCCATTCCATGATTCCATCATTCTGTGGTTCTCTTTTGTGATTCTATGATTCTATTCTACTAAAAACAGGAAGACACTTCCCTGCTTGGCTTTTTAGGACTAAAATTCCCCCTTCAGCCACCACCTGAGATGTCCCCTGAGCCCTTCCCCTGCTCCTCTGGCTCTTTGATGCTCAGAGCCCCCGGGACAGACGGAAAGGACTCAAACCTCCCAAGGCAGCAAAGCAAAAGGACAGAAAACACTTCCCCCACCTGGGCCCCTGCAGTGAAAAGGAGATTTTATCACTCCAGCCTGCCCTGTCATTTAATTACAGCCCTGCCTTGGGTTACAATTCACAGAGCACTGGAAGGAAAAGAGCTTTGTGGAGCAGAAGCTGGTTGTACTATTAGTGAAAAAACCAGTTTAATACTCCTGTGTAGCACTGGGAAAGTTGTTGCATGAGAGGGCTGGGGGCCAGATCGATACCTACAACACAGCCAGTCATCCAAAGGGGTGTGTGGGCAGCAAATCCACTCCATTCTTAAGGAAAAACAGTGAATTCAAGAGGTTAAATCCAACTGCAATTTTCTTTTCCCCCTGAAAATCCCAGCCCGGCCCAGAGCAGCAACCCAAGGAGCAGGAAAAGAGGCCGTTCCTCAAGCCTTGCACATCCTGTGCTTTGAGAACCTGAGCTCTGGGCTTTGTTGTTCTTTCAGTTCTTCCCCCACCACACATTTTTTTGCCTTCTTGGTTTTCCCTTTGTGAAGTGGTTTGGATTCGTTGAGCCAGGGAGAGCCCGACACGGGTACATCCACCTCCCATTAACACCCGGCGCTGGGCAGGGAATCCTTCCAGCTCCAGCCTGGCTCCTCCACCACTTTTCCAGCCCTCTGTTAAAAATTAAAGCAACATTCTGCCTGCTCTGCTGTGCAGACAATGGCAGGATTCAAGGCAAACGTTGATTTTGGATCTGCTCTCCACCTCTGGCTCGGAGTCGGAGCCTGATCCTTACGGCTGCAAACGCTGGGAGCCAAAGGCTACAGAGCTCCAGAAGGAGCTGGAGGCTGCAAAGCCCATCCAACACGGTGCCCACAGACATGTTGAAACCCCAACTTCTCCATCTGCTAAAAAAAAAACAGGTCTTGATGGAGAAAACATCCCCGTGTCACGTAGCAAAGAGGTCAGGCCTCGACGGCAACTCACGGGACTCTGAGACCTCCCCTCCCAGAAAGCACAAAGAAACCACAGAGGAGAGGAATGGAACCCTCCAAACCACCCCAAATCCGTGGAAATGAGCTTTTAATGGGGCCAAAACAATGAGCTCTTCTGTAGGAGTTTTGCAGGAAGGTTGAAAACGGGGCTAATAAAGCGGCTCTCGAGTTCCAGCCGAGCTCGTGGAAAAGATCCCTCTCCCCTGTGCAGAAACAGGGATGAGATTGGACAGAGTGAAAAACAGAGCCTTGTGTTCGTCAGAAAACACGGGATTTTGTGCCCCTGGTGACAAAAGAGGGACATAACATCTAAATAGAAAGGGGTGAGTGAAAATTGGTGATATTTGTAATTAAAGGCTTCATTCTGCCCCAACAAAACCTCCTGGAGAGGCCAAGAGTGGTCAAAAAGGACTTCTGCTGGAGGGATTGGAACAGAGCTTGTTGCACACGGTTTACAGAGCCTTCCTCTCCCTTTCCTGGTGTTTCTCCCTGGGTTTTTTTGGTATGTCATCACCCTGGAACAATTCAAGACGTGAGACATTCCCTTTGGAAGCATCCTGGCCTTGCCTCACTGATAGCAGAGCTGGCCTGGCATTTTGTCATCCAGCACAGGAAGGGCCATTAGAAAGTTAAAATTCTTGGCAGGGGAACACTGGAATTGTGGCAGGAAGAGCTTTGTTCAGCCAGTGATTCCACCCCTTAGCTGCACACCACGGAGCCGTTCCCCTCGGTGCAATTTTTACGGCCGCTTTTCCAGGATAATTTAAAAATGTCACTGGTCCCAACAACCCCCCACTTCCCTGTGATTTATGGATCGAGGGCTTTGCATCAGGAGGATGGGCCTGAGCTCAGCTTTGATGTTTTCCCCTCTCCATTTTGCACCAGGAGGGTTTTCTTGTGTCCTCCTCAACGATTTTACTCAGCTGGATAAAACCCTGAGCCTCTCTCCAGGCTCCCCCACTTCTCATTCCCTGCAAACCTCCACAAATCCTGCTTTTTTTTCCCTTTTTTCCCTATCAGGCATAGGATCTATTGATTCAGCCCTAAGCTGGCAACTTCTGCCTTCCTTGCTGATCTTTTTGGACAATATAAACCCGACTTTTGGTGCTATGGTTTGTCTCCAGCCTTGCTTTAGGGAGCAGCCTGACCCCTCCCCACCCTAAATCCACCCCAAATTCGCCCCCATGAATTCCATGATTCACAGGCTGCTCATATCCCTCAGAAACTCTTGTGCCAGCAAGTTCTCCTTAACATTGCACAGCCCCAAGCTCAGGAATTCCTGATCCCTCCAGCTCCCTGGGAATACAAGGAACAAAAGGAATCACAGCAGTGTCACATTTGTCAGGGATGAGCTGCAGAAACAAGCCTGGAACTGAGCAGCCCTGAACTTGGAGGATATTCAGGTCCAAATCCAAGCAGAGAGAAAAAAAAAGGAACCTCGTTTTCTTTCTGGAGTTGACCAAAATCCAGGCCCAAAAATCCAGCTGCAGCCTCCTGGGAGCTCAGGGCCTCCACTATCAGCCTGGAATATCTTTATTCCACACAAGGAAAGCATCTTTATTCTCCAGGGATGCAGGGACTGAAAGCAGAGCCCCCAGCTCCAGGTGCCTTTTGTGTTAAGAGATAAGTATCACTGATGGGAAAGCACCAGCATTATCTCTCCTCCTGCCTGTTCCCACCAACAACCAGCCCCGAGGAGATTAGTGGCACATGCTGCTGCTGTTAATTAGGGAGACATCATTAATCAGCAGTCCTGGTGACACCGGGCTCTGACCTTTGGCTCCAGCACAATCCCATCTGCTGACTTCACCCCCCCCAGGAGGAACCTTCCTGAGCACAAAACACAAACTGCTGGGAATCAGGGAAGAATTTACCATCTAGTTTTAATATTTCCTGGATGCTGGGGCTTGGATGAGGAAACCTGAAAGCAAGAGGGAAGCATCTTCCCTTCCTAAAGCAAGAAGGACTCAGTGCACATGGAAAAATCCCTCCTTTCACCAGCTCTAAAATTAACACAGGGACTCATCAAGGGAACTGCTCCAGCACAGAGATTTTAGGCCTGGAGCACACCTGGGTGAAGAATAAATCTGTCCCTGTCTGCTTGTGGTTGTTATTTTGGTTCTCAGCCTTGGCTCGGGGAGGAGGGGCCGTGGATGGAGATTTTTGGCAGCAGGTGGGGAATTGGGATCCTCGAATTGGGATCCTCAAATTGGATCCTCAGCTTTGATTCTCGACTCCCTGAGGTACCAAAGCACTCAGCAAACTCTGAGAGGGGCTCAGATCTTCCTAAATTTATCAGGTGTGAGCAGCAGACACGATGCTGCCTCTGTATTCCCTTATTCACATCATTTTAGGGAATCACGGGGCACATTCCTAGAGGGGAGCAGTGATGCCCCAGCAAAGGTGATCCCACAGTTCTTTGATCATCCTGATGGGATGTGCTGGTGATTCCCATGTGGGAAACAAGCCCTCCCAAGCAACCCCAACCCCATCCCTTTAGAGCATCCCTCCTGTTTATGTCGTTCCCACAGCAGGACTCCCAGATCCCTCAATCCCACCCAAGCAAAGCCTCCTCTTTCCGTGGTCTCCTTAGCAACCAAGGCAAGATAAGTGATGGAACAGAACCCTGTGGATGCTGGAGATGTCTCTTTTTATGGCCATGCAGGAAGGAGAGTGAAAGGCAGCTGTTTATGGCCACATGGTGCTGCTTTGGCAGGCGCTGGGGGCCCCTCAGCATCTGGACGACAGACCCAGACAATGGATTGGTTTTAATCTCAGAGATTCCAGCTAAACTGATTGCAGATGCTCTCTGCCTGCTCCCCAGCCAGCGTGGGTGAGGCAGAGCAAGGACAAGAACAACTTTTTGTTGCCCACAGTTCCAGGGCAGGGCAGAGAAATTCCACGGGACACCCTCGGATTCGGGTCCTTCACCCCAGACATGGATCAAAAGGCTGAGCTGGACCCTCCTGGTTTCAGGTCCTGGAATGTCAGAGCACTGCAAGAAACCCCCCTTGCTGTTGGAATTTTAGGGAAAGTCTCGTGGCATCCTGCCAGGGAAGATCCACAGGCACAGATGTCTTCTGGAGATAAAAGAAGGTCCATCCCCCCCAGTCCAAGGATTGACCTCTGGAGCTTGGTGTTCCACTCTGGGAAAAGATTTTCTGAGGGGCTGAACTCAGGTCATAGAATCCTGGAATCACAGACTGGTTTGGGTTGGGAGAAACCATAAAGATCATCCAGTTCCACCCCCTGCCACGGGCAGGGACACCTTCCATTAGCCCAGGTTGCTCCAACCTGGCCTTGGACACTTCCAGGGATGGGGCAACCACAGCTTCTGTAGGCACTAGAGACCACTAGAATTATCCTAGCAAGGAAAATGCCTGGATTACAGGAAAGTGGGAGTATGGGAACAATCCCCTGGGAGCAGTGATGCTCCTTTCCTGGAAAAAAATGACTTGGAAGAAACCCCTCTGAGACAAGGAATGCTGTCAGGAATGCTCTAAGTGCTCTCCCTGTGTAGCTTTGCCACAAATTCCATGTTGAAGGTCTGGATTTCAGTGCATTCCTCACCCCTTGTCTTGGTTACAGCAGAGCCTTGGAGAGGAATGAGAGGGAGGGGGAGCTCCTGAGGGATCCAGCAAGGTGGGACTCGATCCCAACATGCTCCATCCATGTTTTCCCACAGAACTGTGTGTCCTGGTCTAGGTGAGCCCCAAATTTATCTGAGGCATACACTGGACCAACTCACCCCAAGCCCAGGAGCAAAGAGCAGTCCCAGGAGCTCCCAGAAAACTTCCAGAGTTCTCCCTTAACTACCACAACCAGCCTGGAAATTGTTAAATTCTCACACCTCATGTGAAGACCCTCAAAAGAAAAGGCTTTGAGTTTTCAAAGCTTCATCAGACTGAGCTTTGAAGGCATCCCTGAGCTAAGCAGAGACCTAAAGCCTTCCAGAGATCCCTTCTGTCCAGTCAGTCTGTGCTGCCATGAAAATATCCTTCAGAAAACACCTGCCTGAAAAATCCAACCCCCTTCTTTCTAATTTAAGTCTGTGCTGCCATGAAAATATCCTTCAGAAAACACCTGCACAAAAAATCCAACCCCCTCCTTTCATGTTTAAGAGAAGATCAGGCAAGCCCTGCTCCTCCTTTCCTTGCCTTGGGACTCCAAGAACCAAATAAACAGATTAAAAACCTCATTTTGCCCTGTCTGGGAGGCAGGATCAAGCCTGGCATGGGAGATCTCTCCCATCTCTCCTTGGAAGTGCCCTGTGAGCAGAGAGACCCTCAAGATTTCCACCCCCTTGTGCTCTCAGGATGTGGGGAAGCTGAGCTAAGCAGAGACCTAGAGCCTTCCAGAGATCCCTTCTGTCCAGTCAGTCTGTGCTGCCATGAAAATATCCTTCACAAAACACCTGCACAAAAAATCCAACCCCCTTCTTTCTGGTTTGAGAGAAGATCAGGCAAGCCCTGCTCCTCCTTTCCTTGCCTTGGGACTCCGGGAACCAAATATACAGATTAAAAAGTCATTTTTTGGCACTTCCTCCTGTTTGGGAGGCAGGATCAAGCCTGGCATGGGAGATCTCTCCCATCTTTACTTGGAAGTGCCCTGTGACCAGGAGATCCTTGAGATTTCCACCCCCTTGTGCTCTCAGGATGTTGGGAATCTGAGCATCCTTCAGATCTGAGCCTTCCTTACCTTCACACCTGTGGCTGGTCTCGCTCTGCTTGTGTCCTGCAGGGCACTTGCACTCGTAGGAACCCACAGTGTTGATGCAATTCCCACCTTGGCAGAGGCCAGGGATGGCTTGGCACTCGTCCACATCTGGGGGAAGAAGAGCAGGGACGTGAGGAAGCGCGGCCATCCCACGGATCCACGGGGGAGGAAAGCTTTGCTCCAAGATCACGTTTCATAAACCCCCTCAGACTGCACCAGAGATAAAGTGAAGGACAGGAAATGGCCCTAAATGGTATTCCTGGCTCATCCACACGAGCAGGAGGGAGGCAAAAGTCTGGGAATGCTTTCCAAAGCAAACGCCCGTGTGTCCGTCCCCCCGCGGTTCGTTCCCCAGGGAAGGCTGGGGTTTAATTTTGAACCTGGAGAAACAACCTGCCATGATTCACCACCTCTCGTGGGGTGGAGGAGGTTTGAGAACTGCACTGTGGCCGGAATCTTTGAGCTAAAATGATCCTGGATGATCCCATGGGAGATTGAAGGTCCGTGGTGCTGCTCTGGGAGACACGACGACGGATTGTGGGAGTCACATAGAGAGTTCTCTGGTTTGGGGCTCTGTTCTCTGTGTTACATGTTTTGGGGCTCTGTTCTCTTTGTTACATGTTTTAGGGCTCTGTTTTGAGACTCTTCTCTGTGTTCCCTGTTTTAGGGCTCTTTTGGGGCCCTGTTCTCTGTGTTCTGTTTTGGGGCCCTGTTCTCCATGTTCCCTGTTTTAGGGCTCTGTTTTGGAGCCCTGTTCCCTGTATTCTTTGTTTTGGGGCCCTGTTCTCTTGTGTTCTCTGTGTTTCCTGTTTTGGGGCCCTGTTCTCCATGTTCCCTTTTTTAGGGCTCTGTTTTGGGGCCCTGTTCTCTGTGTTCCCTTTTTTAGGGCTCTGTTTTGGGGTCCTGTTCCCTGTATTCATTGTTTTGGGGCCCTGTTCTCCATGTTCCCTTTTTTAGGGCTCTGTTTTGGGGCCCTGTTCTCTGTGTTCCCTGTTTTAGGGCTCTGTTTTGCTCCCTATTCCCTGTATCCATTGTTTTGGGGCCCTGTTCTCTGTGTTCCCTGTTTTAGGGCTCTGTTTTGCTCCCCGTTCCCTGTATCCATTGTTTTGGGGCCCTGTTCTCTGTGTTCCCCATTTTTGAGCTCTGTTTTCACCTCCTATTCCCCGTGTCCCCTATTTTGCTGCCCTATCCTCTGCATTCCCTCCTTTGGCTCCCCTGGCACACCCTCCTCCTCCTCCCTCCCTTCTCCCAGCCCGGGCACATCCCCGTTGGCACCGACCTTGGCAGGCCCCGGTGCGGATATTTGGGATGAAGCCCCGGCGGCAGGGATGGGGCTGGGCAGGGCACATCTCACAGGGGTGTCCCCAGGCCCGGCCGATGGTGGCACAACACATGGTCTTGGTGCAGACGATGCCACTGAGCTGGCCCTGGCACATCTGGTTGTTCACTTGGCTGAAGCACGGCCCGGTCCGATAATCTGGGAAAAGGGGGGGGAAAAAAAAACCACATCCAGGGGTTAGATCCCGACAAGAACACCAGGATTCCTCGGCCGTTCGGGTGTGAATCGATGAGTTCTGAGGGGGAAAAATAAAAATGAAGCCCTGCAGTGATGAAAAGAAGAGAAATTTCAGGCCTGTGCTGGGTCTAAAATGAGCTCAAAATAAGGAGAGGTGGTTTCAGGGCTGCGGTTTCACCTGTTCTGTGAAGCAAAGCAATCAAATTTTATTTTATTTAGGAGCAAAGATCCACCCCTGGAAGTGTCCAAGGCCAGCTTGGAGCAACCTGGTCTAGTGGAAGGTGTCCCTGCATTCCTTAAGGACCTTCTTTAAGGTCCTTCCAACCCAAACCATTCTGGGTCATGATTAATTCCTTCAATTTAACTCTTAAAAGATCCCCTGGCAGTTTGAACTTTAAAACCCCAGATGCTGCAGAAGCAACTGGTGTTTCCCATTCCCAACCAGGATCCTCCCATCCCTTAAAACCAAAAAAAAAAAAAAAAAAAGGATTTTTGAAGGGCTTTGCTTGCACTGAGGAATGTTGGGTTTGACCCTCAATTAGGGATATTGGCACAGCAGGAAACTAAATTCTGAAATAATAAGGTTTTCCCTTCTGCTGGGAATAGGTGATTTCGTGTAAGTGTTTGATCTGTGGCTGGAAAAAAAGGACCTTTAACCCAGAAAATTCCACATGAACTGTCTGAGGAAGTTAAGTGTTGGTCTGGCTGAGACTTGCTGAGGGAATTTCGAGGTTGGAGAGTCCAGTAATTAGTGATTGCCTGTGAACCCAACTCCTGCATCAGCTCCAGGATTAACCCCCAGCTGTCTTTGCAGTGAAATATTTGGATTTGATGTGTGAAGCGACCAAAAAGTCCTAGGGGGGGGTGGTTATACCTGAAAAACGAGCCACAGGCACCCACAGGCAAAGGGGAAGAGTTTAACCTGGGCTAGAATTGTCCCACCTGGAAAACACACAAGAAATCCTGGGAAAGGACCAATTAGCAAAATAATTGCTTATTTCCAGCTTAATGCTCCCTCTGATTTGTGTTTCTTGAGCAGCTGGGAGCACGGTCAGGCTTGAAAATTAACGCTGATAAAAGCAAAATGAGAAGTTTGGTCCGTGGGTGTCACCGAGACCAACAGCAAGAAGGATTTGAGGGGAAAAGAAAGCACTGATTTTGAAGTGAAATAGGTGTAAAGGTGATGGGATCTCATAAAAAAAGCCCTTTTTTTTGGCAGCCTGAACAGAACCACGAGCCACGTTTGCAAAGGTGAGTTACCAAATAACCGTATATTGGTTTTTTGGACTCAAATTTTATCGAGATACCAAAAGCAGCAGAAGAAGACGCCCCTCAAAGGGACTCAGAAAGTCAGATTAATAAATGTATAACCCCAAACCAATGCAGGAAAGGGGGTGGACTTGCACCTCCCACCCCCTCTGGAGACGGAAGCACCGCAGCAAGAATTCCTGGAGATGGATCCTAATGAAAGCACAATTGTGAGGAGAACACCCCCTTTGAAACAAGCACTTGACAAAAATAGATTTTCCTATGTAGATTACTCCTTTGGAGGGGAATGAAGCCAAGGAAATTGCAGTCTGGAGGCCAGGAAGCCTGGCTGCCTTCCAGCTCCCATCTGTTGCTAATTCGAACGGGCAAATTATTAAATTTTTAATGAGGCAGCAATCAAATTTTATTAAGGAAATACGGACGCTTAGGAGATGTCTAAAGCCCTTTTCCAGCCCGTGTTACGGGATCTCATCTTCCAGGAACCTCAGTGCAGGGTAAGTTGTCCTTCAGAAGTCCTGTTTTTTCCCTGGAAAAGCAGAGGTGAGGTGCTGAAAAACTGGGATTTCTGCTTCCTCTTCCAAGCTCACTCAGCTTTACAACAAGAAGAGCCCAGTGGTGGGACATGGATGAGTTCCACCCTCCCACCTCCAGGTGAAGTTCTCGTGACAGAGATTGCAAGAAATACCGGATCAGGCTGGATTTTTGGGAAGCTTCAACCACGGCAAGGTGGGTTTAGCTGCCTAAAAACAACCCCCCTGACTCCACCACCCCAAAGGACCCGGCCAAGAGCGAACATCCAGCGGGGGACAACCCTCAGCTCCTCTCCCAACATCCATCAGCAGCCTCGTATCCAGGCACTTGATCCTGTTGCCATATTAATTTCCAGCTAAAAACACGCTCGACACGTTCCATCTGTAAATTCCTTCTCGCTGGGGTTACTCCGGGGTTACTCCAGGGTTGTTCCGGGGTTACTCCGGGGTTACTCCCTGTGTCTTCTTGCTTGAATTGCAAAAGACACTGTGGAATCAGAGCTGAACCACGAGCCAGGCAGGAAGGGAGCTGGGAGTGGGGATGGACAGGGAGCTGAACAGGAGCCAGAGTGTGCCCAGGGGGACAAGAAGGCCAATGGATCCTGGCCTGGCTCAGGAACAGGGTGGCCAACAGGTCCAGGGAAGTGATTCTTGCCCTGGACTCAGTGCTGGTGAGGCCACCCCTGGAGTGCTGTGTCCAGTTCTGGGCCCTCAGCTCAGGAAGGACATGGAGGGGCTGGAGCAGGTCCAGAGGAGAGCAACGAGGCTGGGGAAGGGACTGGAGCACAAGTGCTGTGAGGAGAGGCTGAGGGAGCTGGGGGGGCTCAGCCTGCAGAAGAGGAGGCTCAGGGGAGACCTCCTCACTCTCTGCAACTCCCTGACAGGAGGGGGGAGCCAGGGGGGGGTTGGTCTCTTTTCCCAGGCAACCATCAGCAAGAAAAGAGGGCTGGGTCTGAAGCTGTGCCAGGGGAGGGTTAGGTTGGATATCAGGAAGAATTTCTTTGCAGAGAGGGTGCTCAGCCATTGGAATGGGCTGCCCAGGGAAGGGGTGGATTCTCCATCCCTGGAGGTTTTTAAGCTGAGACTGGATGTGGCATCAGTGCCATGGGCTGGGAACCACAGCGGGGTTGGATCAAGGCTTGGATTGATGATCTCAGAGGTCCCTTCCAACCCAGCTGATTCCATGATTCTATGATTCTATGAAATGGGGCTCTTTGCTCAAGAAATGGGACTCTTTGCTTTGCTCTCTGCAGCCCCTCGCCCTCCCCACCCCTGCAGAGCCACGTCGGGGCTACAACAAGTTGTACCCACTCAACCCCTCAGCCAGACGTGCTCAGAGGAGGAGGAGGCCTGACAGGGACAGACCTCCTGCATTTGAGTTGCACTCTTTGATCCCTGTGAGTCCCTTCCAGCCGGGAATGTTCTGGGATTCCCAGTCTCCCAGGTGGGAATTCAGATCCCCGAAGATGCAAAAGCAGGAATAATTGCACAACTTTCTCTGTTATTTAAAACACAACCCCCCCTCCCAGGGTGTGAGCAGATCCCAAGGGAAGGTGAAGGAACTGAAGAGCTGCTCCCACCCCTCTTCCAGCCTGGGTTCCTCTGGCACCATTTGGCTGGAATTCCCTCCCGGGGCAGGCCCTGGGGCCGGGTGAATTCCTTCCTTCCAAAATAAACAAACAGAGAGGAGATTTTGCTTTGCTGAAAATCCAATTCCTTCTCCCAACAAACAATGCCTTCACTGGGGGTTTTTTATTTAAAACACTGAGGACAAAAGGATGCCTGTGAGTCCTCCCTGGCCATCTCTGGACTCACTGGCATGAGGGCACCCCAACACACACCCCAGGCCTTGGCAGGAGGCCCCGCTGGGATCTGAAAGCTCCAGCAACTGGAACAAGGAGAGAAAGGGCAGTGGAGGTCCAGCCCAGGGTGTATTTTGTTGCTCTCCATCAGCTGGAGGTTTGGTCCCCCAAGTCCTTCCTGTCTGTGACCCCCTGGGCTTTTGGAGCAAGGCATGAGTGTGCAAACTTGGAATCATGGATAAAATCATGGAATGATTTCCCAAAAAGTGGGAAGGACCCCCCAAGGATCATCCACACCAGCTCCTGGCCCTGCCCAGGACACACCAACAATCCCCCCCGTCCCTCAGAGCATCGTCCAAGAGTTCTGGACATGTTCCGCAGGGTTTTCCTTCGGTTTTCTCCACCCCCTGCCCCTCTTTATTTAAGGAGTTGGGGTTAATTTGTCCCCTACGAACACAGAAACATCCACAGCAACAATGCAGCAGGATTTCTGTAGAATCCTGGAATATCCTGAGTGGGAAGGGACCCCCAGGGATCATCAGGACACCCCAACAATCCCCCCCTGTCCAAACCCTCCTGGAGCTCTGGCAGCCTTGGGGCCGTGAGCAACTTCTACCCAAAAAGTTCCCACACCAACTCTGGATGGGAGTGTTCCCTGGAGAAGGCTGTGAGTGCCCTCCAGGACCTGCTGGGACAGCTGGGAGCTTAAAATTAAATGTTTAATGGAGCGATGGATGCCCTGCTCCTGGAGAGACCATGGAATCACAGAGTGGTTTGGGTTGGAAGGGATCTTAAAATTCATCCAGTGCCACCCCCTGCCACGGGCAGGGACACCTCCCACTATCCCAGATGGCTCCAACCTGGCCTTGGACACTTCCAGGGATGGGGCAGCCACAGCTTCTCTGCCCAACCCATGCCAGGGCCTCCTCACCCTCCCAGGGAAGGATTTCTTCCCAATATCTCATCCAAATCTCCCCTCTGCCACTGGGAATCCATTCCCTCCTTGTCCTGGCACTCCATGAACATATGGGACAGCACACAGGGGAACAGCATCTCAAAAGCCACCAGCCAGACATCCCTGGAATGACCCAGCTCCAACCCCTGCCGTTGTTTCGGGGCGAACACGGAGATTTTCCAACCGGGATCGTGGCTCTGGGCTCCCAAATCCCTGCTCAGCCTCTCAGCCTGAGCTGATACGTGACAGCTCCGGGAGGGAGGGAGGGGGGGCTGCAGAGGGAACAGCATGAGGGTCTCCTTAAAGGGCTCCTTTCTCATGGAATACTTTCTCCACCTAGTCATTTCCTTACCTCATCCAAACACAGCCACATTCCTCATGTTTAACTGTTTGGACTTTTGCAGAAAAGAAAAAGCTGGCTGGGGCACTTTTATATAAGGCCAGACATTCCAAGTGCTGAAAAAACACATTCAAAGGAAATAGTGAAGAGAGAAACTTTTTTTTTTCTTTTTTTTTGAGTTTTCCTGTCCTATTTTTACAGTTTCCTGACGGAGTCTCGGCCTCCCGACGAAACCCGAGATGGAGCCCCACGCACAACCCTCCTCCTGCCCTCCCAGCAGCATCTGAGGCACAAAGAACACACCAGGATGGGAGTTCCAGCAGTTTTGGGAATGTCTGGGAGGGCTGGAGCCGTGTCCTGTGTCCTGGGAGAGACCTCAGGATGAGGACACTGGTTAGGCAGGGATGGAGGTGCAGGAGTGGAGGTGGCACTTTGGGTGGAAGCCTTGCACCTCTCAGAGTCCTTGGGAACATGTCTATGGACAGGCTCTTGGAAAAAAAGGGCATGGAGATGGTGGCTGTGGCCTCCTGGACTGGGTGTTCCTAACAGGAATGAGGAAGGGAAGGAGGAATTCATGTCTGACCAGTGGGAAGCATTTTTGGGCAGAGCTTTTGTGGACTTTGCCCACCTTCCTTCTGGGAGGAGCTGATGGCAAGGACACTATGGAGTGAGGGCTTCCCAAAAATCTGGCTGGGTTTCCAGGTCTTCCCTGATCTTATCAAGGTGAAGAGCATCTCCCTCTGTCCCTCCCGTGTTTCACGAGTGGGTTTATTTTGTTATTTCAGCCAAATTTGTGACCTGTTGTTCTGCCTGGAACAGGTTTGCACCCAGGAAAAGCAGTTTGGGAGAATTCCAGGCCAAACATTCCTGCCAGATATAAAGCTAAGCCGTGGGAATGCTGCTCCCAGGAGGAAATGAACTCTGAGGTTGGTTCCCACCGGGCACCGTGACCCCTGAGCCACCAAACAAGCAAATGAAGGGATTAAATATCTATGCTGGAGAATAATTCTGGAGAACTTTTCCCCTTTCCCTCTGGCAGGGGAAAAGCAGCCTGTGATTGTCTCATTAAGGATAAACCATAAAAGCCACGGGCACACAGGGACATTCCATGTGCAGGATCCACCAGGGCTCCCAGCAGAGCCTGCCTGGTTTTCCACAGAGGGAAGAAATGTGGTTTTCACACAACCTGTCATTATCTGATCAAGGCAACCTGTCTGCAGGAGGCAAATTGCAGCCTGAAAAACCGAATGCAGGGAAGTTTCTGCCAGATCTTTCCTGCAGGAAAATTTACATCAAAATGCCTTTTCTGCCACGAGGCAGAGAAATGGGAGGTTATTCCTCACCTTTGGAAGGAGGCTGAGGAGGAGGAACTCCATCACACAGCTCAGCAATGAGCTCTGCTTTATGTCTGAACATCTGCTTTAGCTGAGCACCAGGAAAAACCCAGCTGAGCTCCTGGTTTCTGGGCAGGAGGAGGAATCTCTTTGTGAACATGGAATTTTAATAAAAAGCTCATCTGGGGGGAAAAAAATTCATAGAATCCCAGAATGGCTTGGGTTGGAAGGACCTTAAAAATTATCCAGTCCCACCCCCTGCCATGGGCAGGGACACCTTCCACTATCCCAGGTTGCTCCAAGCTGGCCTTGGACACTTCCAGGGATGGGGCAGCCACAGCTTCTCTGGGAAAACCTGTGCCAGGGCCTCCCCACCCTCCCAGCCAGGAATTCCTGCCCAATATCCCATCTCACTGTGCCCTCTGGCACTGGGAAGCCATTCCCTGTGTCCTGTCCCTCCATCCCTTGTCCCAAGTCCCTCTCCAGCTCTCCTGGAGCCCCTTCAGGCCCTGGAAGGGGCTCTCAGGTCTCCTTGGAACTTTCTCTTCTCCAACCTGGCCTTGGACACTCCCAGGGATGGGGCAGCCACAGCTTCCCTGGGAATTCCATCCCAGTCCCTCCCCACTCTCACAGCCAGGAATTCCTTCCCAGTATCCCACCTAAATTTCCCCTCTTTCACTCTTAAGCCATTCCCTGTGTCCTGTCCCTCCATCCCTTGTCCCAAGTCCCTCTCCAGCTCTCCTGGAGTCCCTTTAGGCCCTGGAAGGAGCTCTCAGGTCTCCCTGGATCCTTCCCTTCTCCAGTTAAACCCCCCCAACTCTCCCATCCTGGCTCCAGAGCAGCCCTGGGAGCAGCTGGGCATGGATGGAGGAGAGATTTTTGCCAACTGGAGATTTATCCCCAAACCAAAAACCGACTGGGCAGCTCAAACTAATGAATTCCCCATCTTTTCCTCACAAATTCATCCTGGGGGGTGGTTTCCAAATGAGGCTGGAAATTTATGGAGAGGGGAAAAAAAAAAAAAATCATTATGAGAGGAAAAATCTGAGACAAAGCCACTGAATAACTCAGGAGGTGGGAGTTGGAGAGGCCTTCCAAGGAAGAGTGATGGGGTATCCTGCAACATTCCCAGCAGCTGGAAATGTGAGTGGATTAAAGTGCAGCTTGTGCTGAGACACCCTCTGGATCCATCTGTGTGTTCCAAGCTGGAATCCTGGATGGGATTGTGGCCTGTTTACACGTGGCATGGGGTGCCTGTCACTGGAGAAGCTGCAGCTGGAGGGAAGGGGACAGATCCATCAGGATGGAGCTTTCCCTTGGACAAGGCTGACTGGCAGGATTGGACCACCCCAGCATTTACATCATAGAAATAAAAATCCTCATAAATTATTCCAGGCCTTAAATATTTCAGGGCGAGTGGCAGAGTGATGGAAATTAAATGGAATTAGGAGAGGAATTGTTCTGGGCAGCCAAGACCTTTGAGAAATTGGTAAAACATATAAAAATGTGCCAACCTGGGGGGGCTTCCACGAATCTGACTCAATGCTAATGGAAATTTCTTCCAGGATTGGAATTGTGGGAGTTAACAAGGAACCCCAAGTTCCCAAAAAAACCCAAAGATGTGAAAATCCCTTTGAAATTTTGGTGAATCCACGGACACAGGCTCAGAAATGCTCCCTGAGTGCACCTCAGAGGGGATCCCTGTGTTGTATGTGCTGAAATAATGACATATTTCTATAAAAATAGGAAAAGCTGGGTCTCCAGGGAAGCAGAATCCTGGATGATGTGATCTGTACGTGGACACAATCCCTTCCAAGGCTCTTCCTGGGATGTGGGACTTGGGAATTCTGAGGCTTCAAGAGCACAGCTGCCTTCCAGCTCAAGTGTTTGCACTCAAGAACATCCCTAATTTTTGGAAACCAGGGAGAGGAGAGGACATGGAGACCCCCCCAGGGCCTTTCTGAACCAGCCAGATCAGAGGAACCTCCAAAAGATGGGGGATGTTACTCTTAAAAAGCTATTTTTTTTTTTCTCCAGAGGAAAAGAAGATTTTCTTTCATGGCATCCCCAGGGATGGAAAAAAAAAAAACCAACCCCAACAACCCAAATTAAAACCTCATCCTTGGCACCACAGGAAGGGCTTCAAACCACCACCTGAGCCAAACAGGTCATTACACCTCATTTTTTCCTACTTGCAGGAGGGTGAAATCAGAGACATGACATCAAAACGCTTCATTTTTCGCCGTAAAACCATTAAAAAAATAATAATAATAATAATAAAAAAAAAATTTGGCCTCTGTCCCCCCACAGCTTCATTTTTTTCTGGGCTGCAGCTTTTTCCTCCCACACTGATGTAATGGGAGTTCACGTTCCCAGAGCCTGCTGGGCTTGTACAATGCAGTCATTAGTTCCTCATCCCTGAAGATGTCAGGGGGAGGCAGGAAATGATGCTGAGGTTCTGGGAGTACCTCTCTCTTAAGGTATTTCCCTCTGAAGTGGAGAATTTCCTAAATGAAGTGTGAAGGTGCTCAGGTTGCTCCCAGTACAAAGCAGCCTCTTACTGGAGCCCCCACTGCTCCCAGCACTCAGAAATTCAGTTTATCCTCAGAAATTCAGTTTATCCCGGTTTAAAAGCCAAGGGATTTCTCTTTTTGGTCACAGAGAAAGAAAGTCAAGTGAAAACCCCGAAATAAATCTGATATTGGGTGGATTTTTGGGGGGGTTGGTGACTTCTTTTTACCAACACCAACACGGGCACGTTCAGTGCTCACCGGTCCAAAGTGATGCTCCAGAGATGGGATCCAGGGGTTGGCAGAATCCTGGGATATTTGGGGTTGGAAGGGACCTCTGGAGATCATCCAGGCAGGGTCCCCTGGAGCAGGTGACACAGGAACTGCCCCAGGTGGGTTTGGAATGTGCCCCACACCCTCCCCAGTGCTCTCCACCCTCCATGGGAAGAAGTTCTTCCTCAGGTCGAGGTGGAATTTCTGGTGGTTTAGTTTCTGGCCATTGCTCCTCACTCCTTATCTCACTTTTGAAGTGAAGAGAGGTCCATGTGCCTGTGGCAGAGCTGGTGATCCCTCTGTGATCCCTCCCCCTACCCAGGATCTTGGCCAAAAGGCCGAGGACTCGATGGGACGCTGAGGAAGTTTGGTGAAACAAATCTGGGAGGAGCTGTCGGCTCCCTCGAGGGCAGAGAGGCCCTGAAGAGAGACCTGGATAAATGAGAGGGCTGGGAATCACCAGAGGTGTGGAATTTAACACACACAAGAGCTGGATTCTGCCCCTGGGGTGGGACAACTGGACAAACTCGGGAAGGAGAGGCTGGAAAGCAGTGCCATGGGAAGGGACCTGGAGGTCCTGGTTGGTGGTGAGTTGAATATGAGTCAACAGTGTCCTGCTGGGCAGGGCCAGGAGTTGGACTGGATGGTCCTTGTGGGTCTCTTCCCACTCAGAATATTCCAGGATTCTATGATGAAACTCATCCTTTCCACCTATGAATATAAAAAAACCCTTCTAGTGGGTTTCAGGCTCTGCTTTGAATTAATCTTCCCTCTGAAAAATCTTTGGGAACAAGGATTAGAGCTAACATGAGAGCTACAGATGATCCAAGGCTGTTACTTGACTCTCCTGCCACTGGAGACTCCCAAGGATGCCCCTGAACACCTCAGACCTCAAAGAAATCCAGCAGTGGTCCCATCTCCAGCAAATCTGGTGCTTAGGGACTCCTCCTAACGGACTCAGGGATGGAGCAGGAACTCATTTTCTCCTTGGAAGGGTTAAACCTTCCCTGCCACGCTAATGATCCTTGGAAGGTCATTCCCAAGCACCTCACTTGGCTCCAAACCCCCCAACTCCAGAGATGGAGTTCAGGGGTTGGCAGAATCCCAGGATGTTTGGGGTTGGAAGGGACCTCTGGCTGGGAAGGCTGGGAAGCAGTGGCATGGGAAGGGACCTGGGGATCCTGGAATATGAGTCAACAGTGTCCTGCTGGGCAGGGCCAGGAGTTGGACTGGATGGTCCTTGTGGGTCTCTTCCCACTCAGAATATTCCAAGATTCTATGATGAAACTCATCCTTTCCACCTATGAATATAAAGAAAACCCTTCTAGTGGGTTTCAGGCTCTGCTTTGAATTAATCTTCCCTCTGAAAAATCTTTGGGAACAAGGATTAGAGCTAACATGAGAGCTACAGATGATCCAAGGCTGTTACTTGACTCTCCTGCCACTGGAGACTCCCAAGGATGCCCCTGAACACCTCAAACCTCAAAGAAATCCAGCAGTGGTCCCATCTCCAGCAAATCTGGTGCTTAGGGACTCCTCCTAACGGACTCAGGGATGGAGCAGGAACCCCTTTTCTCCTTGGAAGGGTTAAACCTTCCCTGCCACGCTAATGATCCTTGGAAGGTCATTCCCAAGCACCTCACCTGGCTCCAAACCCCCCCAATCTGCCCGGCCAGGAGCCTCTTGGAGAAAAGTGTAACTTTTAACATCTCCCGGCAGAGCGAGGGCTCTGTTTGTCTTGGCAGGGAGGAGCTGTGTGTACACAGCTGGAGAGCTTGTTTTGTCTCTTAGTACAAGTCTGGGCTAAGCCAAATCTCCAAAGGCTTTGTAAAAATGCTCTCTTTATTTAAAGAATTTTATACATTACAAGATGTCTCCAAAGTCAGCCCCTGCTCAGACCCCCTTCTTTTTTCCCTGTCTCTTCCCTTTCTCCCTCTACACTTGGTTTTCCAGCCCTGCTGGATCCAGAAGTTTCTTTGAGGAATTTCCAGCTCTCTGTTCACACACACAGCCAATGCCTGCCTCAATTTATGAGCCTCGACACTTCAGCGAGGAGCTCTGCAGACACAGCTCTGGAGCTTGGATTTGTGGGGTTTTAGGGGAAGGGATCTTCAAAAGGCCAATCAGGAAAACCTGCCCTGACTGAAGCAATGCAAGGAGAGGGCTTGGAGGATCCATAACTGCAGCACTCCACAAGATCTGGGTTTGAAATAGAGATGCTGAGGCTGCTCCATCCCTGGAAATGTTCAAGGGTAGGGACTGGAGCAACCTGGTCTAGTGGGAGGTGTCCACTGGACACCTCTAGGGTGGAACTGGATGGGCTTCAAGATCCTTCCAACCCAAACCACTCTGTGACTCCACAAAAGCAGGAGACTGGAACAATGAAAGGTTCCTTCAGCAAATGTGGTGTGTGGAGGCTTTTAAAGAACTTTCCCTTCTCTGCAGCCAATAAATGTGAGGCTCCAACCACAGCAGAGGCCTTTTATGGGGCACCTGCTCCGGGAGGTTCAGGAGACACTTTTCCAAACCAGGGAATGTTGCACAAGCCCGTGGAGCTGTGTGTGTTTAAGCAGGGCTGGCCCATGCCTGGGCTACCAGAAACCAACTGTTATTCCCATCTCACCCCCTAAATCACCTGGCCAAGAAGCCCCAGCACGGAAAAAAAAACATTCGAGGCAAGAACAGCCCAAATCCTTGGCCATGGAGTTAAAACAGGACGAGCCCAAGCTCAGGGAAGGAGAGAGGCCAGAGAACCGGAGCGTTTCCAGGGAGCTTTGATCTTCGTTCGGGGAGTTTGCACGGCGGTGTTTCGGTTTCATTTCTGAGCCGTGCCACCCTGGGCCTCGCCAAAAATCATATCAGGGACGTCCAACAGGAAAGGAAAGGGAGAGATTTTGTGTCTCGGCCAAACCCTGGATTGACAGGGAGCTGAACAGGAGCCAGAGTGTGCCCAGGGGGACAAGAAGGCCAATGGATCCTGGCCTGGCTCAGGAACAGGGTGGCCAACAGGTCCAAGGAAGTGATTCCTGCCCTGGACTCAGCACTGGTGAGGCCACCCCTGGAGTGCTGTGTCCAGTTCTGGGCCCTCAGCTCAGGAAGGACATTGAGGGGCTGGAGCAGGTCCAGAGGAGAGCAACGAGGCTGGGGAAGGGACTGGAGCACAAGTGCTGTGAGGAGAGGCTGAGGGAGCTGGGGGGGCTCAGCCTGGACAAGAGGAGGCTCAGGGGAGACCTCCTCACTCTCTGCAACTCCCTGACAGGAGGGGGGAGCCAGGGGGGGTTGGTCTCTTTTCCCAGGCAACCATCAGCAAGACAAGAGGGCTGGGTCTGAAGCTGTGCAAGGGGAGGTTTAGGTTGGATATCAGGAAGAATTTCTTTGCAGAGAGGGTGCTCAGCCATTGGAATGGGCTGCCCAGGGAAGGGGTGGATTCTCCATCCCTGGAGGTTTTTAAGCTGAGACTGGATGTGGCATCAGTGCCATGGGCTGGGAACCACAGCGGGGTTGGATCAAGGGTTGGATTGATGATCTCAGAGGTCCCTTCCAACCCAGCTGATTCCATGATTCTCTGATTCAAGTGTTTTTGTACCCACGGTGCCCAAACATGAATGTGATCCAGCCCCTCAGCAAAGCCACGCGTCCCTACGAGGGCAAACTGTGCTTCCCACTGGAGCTGCTTCCCACTGGCACCAAACCACGGGAGCTTTACAACGAACCAGAGCTGGCTCGTGCTCCCCTCCGTGGCGTTTTTAACTAAAATAAGGTTCTTTCATGGAAAAACTCGATGTTCTGGTCACGGCTTTCAAGCTTTTTCGAGTAAACGTGGTACTGAGCCATCAAAATAACTTTGCCAAGGTGTTGTTTCTCAGTACAAGAGTACTGGCTCTTGGCCTTTTATTAAATTCATGTTGACTTTTGGGGTTTGAGGTCCGCGGGCGTTTGAAAATTATCAGCTGTTGGTGTTGGTGATGTCATTAGTTTTCATTTTTGAGGGCTGACCTTCACCCAAAAGCATCTGTCTCCAGAGGCACCCAAGACACGTCAAAATCAGGCAATAAATCGAGTTCTTATTGGATTCTCTGAAATAGGAGAGGCAGGAGGCTGCAGAAATGGTGCTGCTGTGGGGGGAGCTCAGAGCTCTCCCAGGGAGCTGCCACTGCCTGCTGGAATTCCTGTGCCAGCTGGCCAAGCCTCACAGCAGCATTTTCCATGTGCTCCCAGACTCTGGGTGGTCCCTGACTCCTCCAACGTCCCTGCTCTGCCAGAGCTGCTCTGAGCCCTTCTTGGGGTGCCCCAGCCTGTCAGGCTCACAATAAATCCTCAGGGAAAGATGGAGAAAGGGGTACAAGGTCTTATGTCCCCCCCTTCCTCCTCCTTTCCTTGAGGTTTTGTCTTCCCAAGCCATCATTACAGGTGCTGTTTCCCAGGAAGTGGCTGGATGTCATTCCACTGATGGGATGGAGTGAATCAATTCCTTATTTTCCTGGGCTCCCACACCCAGCTTTTGCTCTCCTTGTTGAAATGGGGATGCCACCCCCATCCATGTCCCTGCCTGACTTCCACCTGCCTTCTGCCCATCCCAAGGGAGATGGGGCTGAGAGAGATGTAGGATTGGCTGTTTGGCTGCCCAGTGGGGTCATCCCATCATAAAATCAGGGAATCTCAGACTGGTTTGGGTTGGGAGGGACTTTAAATCTCATCCAGTCCCGCTCCCTGCCATGGGCAGGGACACTTCCCACCATCCCAGCTTGCTCCAACCCGGCCTTGGGCACTTCCAGGGAAGAGACATCCACAATTTCTCTGGGCAGCCTGTGCCAGGGCCTCACCCCCCTCATAGCCAAGAATTCCTTCCCAATATCTAAACCTGATTTCCCCCCCTGGCACTTTTAAACATTTTGGTTTCTGGTCTTTCCCTCTCAGTGATCAGGAAGGGACCGATGGCGTCCCCTTCTCTTCAGGAGGAGCTTCCTGGCATTTCTAAGCCTCTCCCAGGCCACCAAGACAAAAAAAGAGGGACATGCCCAAGAGGAAAACACCCTTTTTGTCCTCAGCAGTGATGGGAAAACACCCTTTTTGCCCTCAGCAACAAAACAAACTGCGGAGAGGAGGATCCAGAGACACCACAGGGAGCGGGGACTTCTCATCCCGTAACCACGAAACGCTTTGCACCCGAATTTATCATTTCAGGCCGGGCCATCCGAGCAAGAATTCCCATAAATGGAGCATCCTTAACACACAGACTTCACCACACCCCTCCTGATGTTCTAATTTGATCTGATGTCCCTTACCTCTCTCGCACTGGGGGCCGGTGAATCCGTAGACGCAGGCGCAGCGGTTGGGCCCGATGCACCTCCCGCCGTTCTGGCAGCCGTTCTCACAGACAGCTGGAGAAAAAACAAGGAGAAATCCATGATTTTTTTTTTTTTTTTGCTCCTGGTGAACCCACAGAGCTGAGGTTCAGCCACATCCCTGCTGCCAACGCTTGCAGTGCCACCTCCACCTCATTCGCCCGCCCGGAGCCTCCTCCGCGCTGGGAAAAGTCTGAGGGGTTTTGGTTTTTTGGTTGTTTTTTTTTTCCTTGGAAAATTACATCCTGTTCCCAAAGGAGCCCGTTTATGACAAGGCTATAAAACCCTCGGAGGATTTCCTGAGCTCTGGAATCTCGGTTTGTTGGGGTCAGCACCGGGATTTAAATGTCAGGGCCGGGGATGGATTGGTGGCGAAGGAGGAAACGCAGACGGGAAAATGTTTAAGGAATGACAGTGTGTGGGAATGTGAGGAATGGGAGACGAGTCAGGAATTTAGTCCCACGTCCCCAGAGCAGGGAAGGAGCAGCCTGAGCAGCACGTGGACTTTTTAAATATTCATTGGCTTAAAATGGGACCTGCCAAAAACTGCGGTGGACGGTCCGGGAGTCAAAGGAGGAGGTTGGTGATTGGGAGCCTGGAATTATGGAATATCCAGAGTTGGAAGAGACCCACAAGGATCAGGGAGTCCAACTCCTGGCCCTGCACAGGACAAGCCTCAGCGGAGAGGAGGATCCAGAGACACCACAGGGAGCAGAGACTTCTCATCCCGTAACCACGAAACGCTTTGGACCCGAATTTGTCGTTTCAGGCCGGGCCATCCGAGCAAAAATTCCCATAAATTGGGGAATTTATGGGAATCCTGAACACACAGACTTCAACACACCCCTCCTGCTGTCAATAACCCAATCTAATGCCTGTGCTTTGTGCCCAGCTCAGAGCCCAGGTAGAGCCTCCTCTGGGACCCGGATCCATCCCGGAGCCGAGGCAGCCGGAATGTGCTCCTTTGGGATGCTGCCAGCGGGAGTCTCCGGCGTTCCCACCCTGCCGGCGATGTCCTGCCAGCATCTGAGCCCTCTCCCAAGGACATTCCAGGTGGAGCCGGGAGCTGCACGTAACCCAGGGCTCCCTGCACGCTCCACTCCAAGCCCGGGGGTTGCTGTTACTCAGATTTTTCCCAAGTTTTTGGCTGTTTGGGATGAAATTTTCCAGCTGGTGCCTCCGGCTCCGCTTGGACTTTCGGGAAAGTCGCGGCACCGACGAACCAGTGGGAGCTGAGGGGAAGTTTAGGGGGAATGGGAGGGGGTTTGTCCAGCTTTTAAAAGTCCTCCTTGGCTTCCCTGAGAACTCTGGGGGGTTCCCACAGTGATTCCAGGGATTGGGAATTTGCCTGGAAAGTTCTGATGGATCAGAGATTCTCTCAAAGACATTGCTGGTGGTTGCTTGTTAAAAGAAATGCTTATTTAAATGTATTATTAAATAATATATAAATAATAAGATATAAATTTAGTATATTTATTAATTATTTTATTAATTAATATATAAATTATTAATATATATTAATATTAATATTAATATATAATTAATATAGTTATTGTTATATTAATTTATTAATAATAATTAATGAGAAATAAATACTGCAAATAATTATGTTATAAATAAATATAATTCAAGTGTTGTTTAATGTAATAAATAGTTCTATAAAAAAGAATTTTACATTATAGAAATAATAATATATAATATTTAGTATATTTATTAATTAATATATATTTATTAATATATCAATTTATTAATATATCAATTTATTAATAATAATTAATGATAAATAAATACTGCAAATAATTGCTATAAATAAATACAATTCAAGTGTTGTTAAATGTAATAAATAATTCTATTAGAAAGAATTTTATGTTATATAAATGATATTAATTCATCATTATTATAGTATAAATATATGGTTTAAAGTATAAAATTTATTATATTAATATATCATCTTAATAATACTTATTATTATATTCATTATATTAATGTATTTATAATTAATATTATATTATTATATTATTGCAGTATTATTAAAGTAAACATCTGAATTATTTGGTTGTTTCCAGAGGAATTTTAACTAATACACACCTAAATTTATATATATATTTATATATATATTTATATTTTTATACTGACAGTGAATTTATATCTAATCTATATTTATAGTGAATTTATATCTATTTACACACAGTGAAATTAGATCAAATATATAGAGATATATAGACAGAGACTTGCTAAGGGGCCCTCCCTGCCCTTCCCATGGCATTCCCAGATCCCTGAGTGCCCGTGCGCTCCCTGCCCTTCCCGTGGCATTCCCGGATCCCTGGGTGCCCGTGCCCTTCCCGTGGCATTCCAGGATCCCTGGGTGCCCGTGCCCTCCCTGCCCTTCCTGTGGCATTCCCAGATCCCTGGGTGCCCATGCCCTCTGTGCCCTTCCATGGCATTCCAGGATCCCTGGGTGCCCGTGCCCTCCCTGCCCTTCCTGTGGCATTCCCAGATCCCTGAGTGCCCGTGCCCTCTGTGCCCTTCCCGTAGCATTCCCGGATCCCTGGGTGCCCGTGCCCTTCCCGTGGCATTCCAGGATCCCTGGATGCCCGTGCCCTCTGTGCCCTTCCTGTGGCATTCCCAGATCCCTGGGTGCCCATGCCCTCTGTGCCCTTCCCATGGCATTCCCGGATCCCTGGGTGCCCATGCCCTCTGTGCCCTTCCCGTGGCATTCCCGGATCCCTGAGTGCCTGTGCCTATCCCGTGGCATTCCTGGATCCCTGTGTGCCTGTGCCCTCCCTGCCCATTCCCAGATCCCCAGGTGCCCGTGCCCTCCCTGCCCTTCCTGTGGCATTCCGGGATCCCTGAGTGCCCGTGCCCTCTGTGCCCTTCCCACAGCATTCCCAGATCCCTGGATGCCCGTGCCCTCTGTGCCCTTCCCACAGCATTCCCAGATCCCTGGGTGCCCGTGCCCTCTGTGCCCTTCCCTCAGCATTCCCAGATCCCTGGGTGCCCGTGCCCTCCGTGCCCTTCCCATGGCATTCCAGGATCCCTGGGTGCCCGTGCCCTCCATGCCCTTCCCGTGGCATTCCTGGATCCCTGGGTGCCCGTGCCCTTCCCGTGGCATTCCAGGATCCCTGGGTGCCTGTGCCCTCCCTGCCCATTCCCAGATCCCCAGGTGCCCGTGCCCTCCCTGCCCTTCCCATAGCATTCCCAGATCCCTGGGTGCCCGTGCCCTCCGTGCCCTTCCCGTGGCATTCCCAGATCCCTGGGTGCCCGTGCCCTCCCTGCCCTTCCCGTGGCATTCCCAGATCCCTGGGTGCCCGTGCCCTCCGTGCCCTTCCCTCAGCATTCCCAGATCCCCAGGTGCCCGTGCCCTCCCTGCCCTTCCCATAGCATTCCCAGATCCCCAGGTGCCCGTGCCCTCCCTGCCCTTCCCTCAGCATTCCCAGATCCCTGGCTGCCCATGCCCTCTGTGCCCTTCCCATGGCATTCCCAGATCCCTGGGTGCCCGTGCCCTCCCTGCCCTTCCCATGGCATTCCCAGATCCCTGGGTGCCCGTGCCCTCCGTGCCCTTCCCGTGGCATTCCCGCGGCATTCCCGCACTCACGCTGCCCGCAGTAGGTGCCGGTGTATCCCTTCTGGCACAGACACGACTCCTCGGAGCAGCTCCCCCCGTTCATGCACCTCACGTTGCACGTTTGGACTGGGGGGGAAGGAAGAGCGGGGAAAACGTCACCCGGGGATCCCAACCCCTCCAAAATCCCGGGATACGAACCCCTCCCGTGGGATGGACGGGCAAAGCTTCGCCGGCCCGGGGTGGAAAAGTTGGGTCGGAAGTTGCCGGTTCCGGTTAAACACACTGAGTAAAATCATGGAATATCTTGGGATATTCCCACAAGGATCATCCAATCCAACTCCAGGCCCTGCTCAGGACACCCCAACAATCCCCCCCTGTCCCTCAGAGCGTTATCCAAGAGTTCTGGACATGTTCCCCAGGGTTTGCTTTTGTTCTTCTCCACCCCCTGCCCCTCTTTATTTAAGGAGTTGGGGTTAATTTGTCCCCTACGAACACAGAAACATCCCCAGCAACAATGCAGCAGGATTTGTGTAGAATCCTGGAATATCCTGAGCGGGAAGGGACCCCCAGGGATCATCAGGACACCCCAGCAATCCCTCAGAGGATCATCCAAACCCTCCTGGAGCTCTGGCAGCCTTGGGGCTGTGCCCAAACCCTGGGGAGGCTGGTCAGTGCCCAACCACCCTCTGGGGAGGAAGAACCTTTCCCTGAGATCCAACCTCAACCTCATTCCACAGAAACCAAAGGCACCCACCCATTCCTTAAGGAATCCACCCCAATTAAACATCTCCAGCTTCATCCTTCCTCCAGGACATCCCACCACAGCCCAGGAGACTGTGAGTGAGGGCAGAATTCCTGACATCTCCCTTTCTTTGAGAACTCTCTCTCTTTGAACAAATTTTTCTTTCAGATATTCCACATTTCCAAGATCTCCATACCATTTTTTTATCATTATTTCACGGTACTGCTTCCCTTTAAACCCTTTTCACATCCTAAAATCTGCCTAACCTTTAACATTCCTCCGTCTTAAAGCCTCGTGAGATGTTTGGGGGGATAGAATTTCTTTGGTGGAGGAAACTTTGAGGACATTTATCATCCTTTTACAGTAACTACATGGCTTTGTTGGTGACATTCCTTGGCTACAAGAGGGTTTTTTTGACAGAAATCTGCAGAGAAAAGCACGTCCCATCTATTCTTCCATGTGAGAGTTCAGCTTTCACACCAGATTATGACCCACTGGATGTGACTAAGGCACTGTAGGAAAACAATAGCAATAAATAAGCTGGGAAGTTTTATCCTGCTGCAGACACAAAGCCAGGACAGGGCTTGAAGTGTTTCATCGTTGGAGGAGAAGAAGAGCCCCCAAAAAATTAAGTTTTCCTGCTAAAAGTTGAGTTACAAATGGCCCTGGAACGACACATTTCTCCTTTTGTAATGTGACAACTCCGACTGCAAGGGCCTGAGGTTAGAGCAAGTCACGTGAAAACTGTTTTTCACGTTAAAAAAAATGAAATATTAAAATCAAAAGGCATGGAGAGAGCACAGCTCGTGCCTGCCAGGGAGAGGAGGGGCCGTGCCTTGGCAGCTCCGGGGGGCTGGAGAGGGGAAGCGTCTCCTCCGTGCATCCAACACCACTTCCAAGCAGGCAAGAGCTGCCTGTCCAAGAGGCAGCAGGACTCAGGAGTGTCCAGCAGGGATAATGAGGCGGTTCAGAGGGATTCTGGAAGGCTCAGGGATGGGAAGGCTCGGGGGCTCCGCGCTCGCCGCGTGCGCCGCGCGTTTAATCCCGGCGGCGCTGGGGTGGTTTGAATTAGTCACGATGTCTCCTCGTCTTCCTACTGCTCCCCCCGGGCCAGGGATCCGGCCAAATCGGGATGGAAGCTTAATCCTTAAGGAAAACTGAGCTGGAGGCTTCAAAGCACGGCCCGGGGTTGTCAGACACGAGGTCGGTCTCTCTGGGAAAAGGCCCCGATCCCGGCACATGCTTCCCCTTCCAGCCCTCACCTCCATCAGTCAGCCCTGGGAAAGCAATTAGAGCCAGAAATCTGGGAGGGCTGCCCAGAGACACAGGGAGCTCGGAAGTGTCTGTCTGTCAGAGCTGTCCATCTGTCAGGACTCTTCCTTACGCATCCCGAGCCTCGCGTTCAACGCGGGGTGTGAGAAATTCGGGGCCTGGATACGAGAAGAGCCCTGATGCTCATCCAGAAACATTCCAACTAACTGGCAAAGGCTGTTCCAGCTCCCATTTCTTACCCCTGCCACGTTCCCGAAAGCCCTGAGGTCCCATCACCATCTGATTTATCACAGACTCCCACAATGGGTTGGGTTGGAAGGGACCTTAAAGCCCCTCCAGTTCCACCCCCTGCCACGGGCAGGGACACCTCCCACTATCCCAGCTTGCTCCAAGCCCTGTCCAGCCTTGAGTTGTCCAAGGCTGGCCCTGTTCAACCCCCCCCTGCAGATCTGGAATGCAGAAGAACCATCTTTCAACCGGGAATTTCAAGGCCTGTTGTGCTTTTTCGGGATTTTCCAGGGCAGCAAAGTTGTAGGAAGAGAACAACAGCTCTCCCTGGTTAACTTTTCCCATGCTTGGATGGGGCTGGATTAGTTCTCCAACTGATTTTGAAGGCTCAGTGGCTGCTGCTGCTCTGCCAGAGGAGTTTGCAGGCAGGTTTTCCCTCTGCTCACACACTCCCACATCTAAACAGCCACTTGCAAAGGGCTCCTAAAACATCTTTGCTCCCCAAAGTAGGAAACCCAGCTTTTTGGGATGACACAGCACAGGCAGAGCAGCTTTCCTTGCCTCTGGAATGCACAGCTCATCTGCTTTACTCCCCCTGAAGAATTCCTGAGAAGTGCAGCCCCAAACATGCCCTCAATGAATCCCAGATTGGAGCCCCTGCAGAGGAACCCACCCAACCCCTTGGAAATCCACCCCAGGCTCCTGGGAATGCCCAAATGTCCACCCTGCTCACAGCATTCCTGGCATTCCTCCCTGATTGCTTCCACATGGACCCTCACTCCAGATTCCCCAACTTCTGTGGCTCCAGCACCTTCCCCTTCCCAGAGCTCTGGGCACCCACAGGCTCTGGAGCTTCCTGGGGGGTATTTCCAGGGATCTCTGGGAATTTCCTCCTTCCAGTCACACCCTGATTGTGATTTTGAGGCTTTTGGAGGGTGGGGGGCAGTTCTCTGACCTTCCACCAGACGCCTGCAAGTCACTTTATTAACAATATATTAACAATATATTAACAAGAGCTCGTCTCCAGCTGGTCAAAAATGGAAATAATTCACTTCTGGGTTGTCTCTTTCCATCGGAGACCTCAAAAGACTCGATAAAATCCCATTAATTTCTGGATTTTACACAAAATCACCCTTCTTAAAACACAACTCTGGGGTTTTTTTGCTGGCAGGGGGTTTTTTGGCTGTGGTGGGATCGAGGAGTGTTGTCACTTATGGATGGACTGATATAAATCACCCGGTGTTGTTGCCCACATTTAGGGATCTACAGTGCAGGAAAAGCCTCATCCAGGTGTTATCCTGGCTTTTTAGAAACACGTGGAGCCCTTTTGGGAAGAGCTTTTGGCCTTGTGCCACGTGAACAGGTCCCTGTCCCAGCACTGCCTCACCCTCCAGCCTAAAAGGAACCTTCTCCACGCCTGCAAAATCCCAACTGGGAACATCCCAAGTGGCAACTCGTGGCCAGCAGCCCCTCATATGGGACTCCTGACTCATCTCCAGCCTCCAGCAGAACTCCCAGGTCCTTTCCAGTGGGAAAAGGGCACAGAGGAGCAATAATTCCTTTCCACCAAAAAAAAAAAACCAACCCTGTGAACTCTCGGGATTTAGATTCCACCTGGAGAGTTTTCCATGCAGAGCCCTGTGCTGCAGGTTGGTGTTGGAAGCACCATGCAGGGATTCCCAGAGGGATTTGGGAATTGCTTCCTGCCTGCCTGTCATTCTGCTCTGCAGAAATCCAAGCCAGCCAGCCCTCTTCCTGGAATTTTCCAGGTGTTTGTCCCCAGAAAAAGCGGGAATGCCGCGTTCCCAGCTCCAGCAGTAATTCCATCTTGTCACTGCAGTTTGCTTTAAAACCCTGGGCAATCCCTGCCCATCCAAACCACAGCCTGGCAAAAACTTCATCATTTTTCCATTGGAAAAAGAAAAAAAACAACAATCAAAGATATTTCTTCAGTTCCCAAAAGCAGGGACTGATTTGATTCCACTTCAAAGAGCAGCCAAGGCTGGATGGACTCCTTGGCAGGCCCTGTTTGCTGCTCTGGGATGTGGTTCCTGAGCTGCATCCCAGAGGATTTTTCATCCCAGAGGAGCAGAATTCATCAGCAGGTGACAATTTCCCTCCAGGAATTCGGGGGAAATGAGGATCCTTGGGGAAAACAACCCCAAAAACCGGAATATTTTGTGACCTCTGCCCGGGTCAGGTTGGGAAGGGGCTGCCAAAACACCCCAATATTTGAGGTGCCCAGAGAAATGTCATTTCTTTTTTAAGAGAAGGTCCCCAGGACATTCTCTTACCTCCAGCTGAGCCACAGTTGGGAGAAAGTTGTCCGTTGGAGCACGTGCACATGTTCGGCCGCGAACAAAACCCGTCGCCGCAAGAATTCCTGCAGATTGCTGGAGGGAGAGAAGGAGAAGGAGGAGGAGGAGGAGGAGGAGGAGGGGAAGGAGAAGGAGAAGGAGGAGGAGGAGAAGGAGAAGGAGGAGGAGGAGAAGGAGAAGGAGGAGGAGGAGAAGGGGAAGGGGAAGGGGAAGGAGAAGGAGAAGGAGAAGGAGAAGGAGAAGGAGAAGGAGAAGGAGAAGGAGAAGGAGAAGGAGAAGGAGAAGGAGAAGGAGAAGGAGAAGGAGAAGGAGAAGGAGAAGGAGAAGGAGAAGGAGAAGGAGAAGGAGAAGGAGAAGGAGAAGGAGAAGGAGAAGGAGAAGGAGAAGGAGAAGGAGAGGGAGAGGGAGAGGGAGGAGGAGGAGGAGAAGGAGAAGGAGAAGGAGAAGGAGAAGGAGAAGGAGAAGGAGAAGGAGAAGGAGAAGGAGAAGGAGAAGGAGAAGGAGAAGGAGAAGGAGAAGGAGAAGGAGAAGGAGAAGGAGAAGGAGAAGGAGAAGGAGAAAAGAGAAGGAGAAGGGGAAGGGGAAGGGGAAGGGGAAGGGAAGGGGAAGGGGAAGGGGAAGGGGAAGGGGAAGGGGAAAGGGAAAGGGAAGAGGAAGGGGAAGAGAAGGAGGAGGGGAAGGGGAAGGGGAAGGGAAAGGGAAGGGGGAAGGGAAGGGAGAAGAGAAATATTAGTGGATTATACAGGGTTGAGAGCCCAAACAGCACAGAAAACTCCCAAAACAGAGGTGTGATTTGTCCAAATCCTCATCCTGCCCTGGGTGGCCACTCAGAGATGCAAATTCCCGCTTGTGGACCCATCTGCTGCCATGGGATTTGCAGCATCAGCATCTCAGTGGGGTTCAAGGAGCTCAAACATTCCATCCAAACGAGCAGCTCCAAAATAACTTCGCCAGGAGCCTCCTTGGAGGCTCATCTCCCAAAGCAGGCACCCAAACTGCCCGGCAACGAGGAGCACAGGGGCTGAAACGGGGCCGAAAATCCAATTTTATCCCGTTAAATGGGAGCGGTCGGAGCCGTCCCGGTTTAACCAGGACCGGGAGAGAAATCCCAGGAATCCCTGGGGGTTGGGAAACGTACTCTCATCCCAAGTGTGAGCTGGGCCTCCCTTCCCAAAGCTTCCCAGGGTGGATACTCACGGACAATGCACTGGTTCCCTCCGGGCAGCGTTTTCCAGCCGGGACAGCAGTAGGAATGGAACCTGGAGCCGCAGACGTTGGGCCTGAAAAGGAAAAATCAGGGTTTTCCTCTGGTTCTGGGCAGTGCCAGGGGGTAAATCCAGCTGTGGCACAGCTGCAGGACAGCAGGGAATGGCTCCTGCTGGGATATTTCCCTGGCAAACCCCGTCCCCTGTTAAATGGGATAAGTCGTGTTTAATTCCCACTGAATTTTAATAACTGATTGTGCCCTCGTGTGCAGAATGCTTTGGGTTAAAGACCTTTGCTTTGGGTTAAAAACCTTTGCTTTGGGTTAAAAAACCTTTGCTTTGGGTTAAAAACCTTTGCTTTGGGTTAAAAACCTTTGCTTTGGGTTAAAAACCTTTGCTTTGGGTTAAAAACCTTTGCTTTGGGTTAAAAACCTTTGCTTCGGGTTAAAAACTTAATTTTAAAAGCTCCTAAAGGGTTGGTTGATCTCTTTGGATTTTTTTATTTTAAATCCTGATTTATCCCTGATTGTCCAGAGCAACAAATAAATCTCATTTTCCAGGGAACAGCCTCCCTTTATTTATTTCCCTGTTATTCTGCCACCAGCAAGGAACACGATTTGGTGCTTGGGTTGGGGGGGTGAAGGGTAAATCTGAATTTTAATCCCAATTTTTCCAAAAGCCTGGGCCTGAGGTTGGCACAAACTGGGAAGAAAAGTTCACTCTGAGCAGAGGAGGAATTTTAACTATATATAAATATTAATATTTATAATTTTAACTATATATAACTATATATAAAAATATAAAAATATTTATATTTTTAAACTTACAGTAAATTTATATATAATATATACTTATAATGAATTTATATCTATTTACACTTACAGTGAATTTATATCAAATATATAGAGATATATAGACAGATATATCCCTATATTTACTAAGAAGAGTGGGATGAGATTCCAGAGGAGAGGAGAACACGGTGCTGCCACCAAACAGCCAAGAAAATGCTGTTTACAGAGGAATTTTAACTAATGTAAAAATATATTTATATTATATATAATTGATATTTTTATACTCATAGTGAATTTATATATAATCTATATTTATAATTAATTTATATCTAATATATTTGTGCTTATAGTGAAATTATATCTAATATATATTTATATATTAATACTAAATTATTATTAATATTAATATTAATATTAAATATATATTTATATGTGTATAAATGTATATTTATATATTTACCTTTATAAATATAAATTTATAAATTTACCTATATAAATATATATTTATCATGAATTTCTAATTTCAGGTCCTGCAGAATCTCATTTCAGCACAGGAATGGGACCAACCATCCAAAGAACATTAATTTTTAATAATTATCCACCAACAGTCATCCAACCTTGGCCTCAGGATACCTCAAGCCTTGGTGGAGATTAAAGAATATTCCAGAGCCATTTTATCAGGCAAAAGACTCGGAGAGGTTTTAGTTTTGGGGGGGGGGTTTGGCCAAAATTAGTGAAGGAAGAGGAATTTGGCATCAATCCTGTGGGTCAAAACAGAAGGAAGTTGAATGAAACTGGTAACAAAGTGGAATATTTTGAATTTTGGTGTCAAATTCCAGCTCTTTCCAAAAGAAATTCGGCCAAGGATTCCATCCAGGGATCCTGGGAGAGGTCCTGGGCACCCTTTTCCACGGAGGGTCAAACTCCAAAATCCCAATTTTTTCCTCCCAAACCAGCCCTTTTGGAAGCATATGCTAAAAATTAGCCCGAGTTTCAAAACAAACCACGGGGAGAATCCAGTTTGAATGGGCTGAGATGAATCTGGTGGCCCAGGAATGACCTGGAGGGAGAATGAAATCGGATTCCAGGGCAATAACTCAGCGAGGAGAATGGTGTTTTGGAAGGAAAATAAAACAATAAAAGAACATCTTCAGCAGATTTGGGACAAAAAACGCTTTTTAAAATGAGCACAGTTCTCTCTCCAGGCTGGGAAATACAAGCTGGAATCCCATCACTGGGGATAAAAGGGATGTTGTGGAATTCTGGAATCCTGGAATGGTTTGGGTGGGAAGGGACCTTAAAGCTCATCCAGTGCCACCCCCTCCATGGGCAGGGACACCTCCCACTATCCCAGGGTGCTCCAACCTGGCCTTGGACACTTCCAGGGATGGGGCAGCCACAGCTTCTCTGGGAAATCCATCCCAGCCCCTCCCCACCCTCCCAGCCAGGAATTCCTGCCCAATATCCCACCTAAATTCCCCCCTTTTCACTTTGAAGCCATTCCCTGTGTCCTGTCCCTCCATCCCTTGTCCCAAGTCCCTCTCCAGCTCTCCTGGAGCCCCTTCAGGTCCTGGAAGGAGTTCTCAGGTCTCCCTGGATCCTTCCCTTCTCCAGCCTGGCCTTGGACACTTCCAGGGATGGGGCAGCCACAGCTTCTCTGGGAATTCCATCTCAGCCCCTCCCCACCCTCCCAGCCAGGAATTCCTTCCCAATATCCCACCTAAATTCCCCCTTTTTCACTTTGAAGCCATTCCCCGTGTCCTGTCCCTCCATCCCTTGTCCCAAATCCCTCTCCAGCTCTCCTGGAGCCCCTTTAGGCCCTGAAAGGGGCTCTCAGGTCTTCCTGGAGCCTTCCCTTCTCCAACCTGGCCTTGGACACTTCCAGGGGTGGGGATGGAACAATCAGTCCTAAATTAAAAAAACCAAGAGGGTTTTAGAACCCTCCTCACCCTCAGCTTTGCTTCCTTCCTACCAAGGGGGTTTTACCCAGAGTGGGTGCATTCCAGGAGCATTTTTCCATGGTTGTGCCACTGAGGTGGTGCCAATTCCCACAGGAATTTTCCTTTGGGTGTCAGAGCCCTGGAGATAAGAGCCCTCTACCCCAATCCAAGCAGGTCCTGGTTTAATCCCTGGAGCAGCCAGTGAGAAGCTGAAATAGTCCCATTTGTGCTGGTTCTTCCCAGGAGTGTTTTCTGGCAAAAGGACCCACTGCTGGTCCAGGCCCTGGTTCAACTTCTGCAAAACAGGACCTTGGATCATCCCTGAAAAGGCTGGAAGGGCTCAGCTGCTGGAGGGAACTTTTTAAATGCCAAGGAAGGACAGAGAGAAAAGCAACTCTGGCCATGCCCGTCCTCTTTGCCCACTTTAAATGAACAATGGGATTGAGGAGATAAGCAGGGACAGAGCCAGCAGGAATTTCAATGATGGCACCAAACGCTGCCCTCTGGCAGTGCCTCCATCGGAGAGAGCTGGAAAATGCCAAGGAAAAAAAAACAAACAAAACAACCACGGGAACAGAGCAGGGCTGAGGCCACGGCAAGAGGAGCCCTCCTCCCAAATCCACAGGGGCTGGGAGGCAGGAGAGAGGGCTGGGAGACGTTCCCTGCCCGCAGGCTGGGGGTGCCAGCCCTCCCGTGGGCACAGGGCACGAGGGGCTGCTGGAAAAAGCTGGAAAAACAACCTGGAGTGGTCGTTTATGGGCTGAGCAAGGAACTGGAAAGGGCTCAGCCCTGCAGGTTATCGGTGTGACTCCAGCAGGACTGGGCTCGTTGTGAAAGGTGGGACTCCCTGGGCTGAGGAGTCTCTGCAGGCTCAGATTCCAGCCCAAAAAATGGTCACAATCACCCCAAAGTCACCAAAAAGTGACCCTGAGCTTCCTGCTCGCCCCCTGCGGCTTTTTGTCCCCAACACACACACACACCCACCAAGGTTTTGCCACGGGAGACAACTCCCAGCTGGAGTGAAGCCCCCAAATCCTCCCCAGAAAGCTCTGCCCAGTCACTAATTGGGGGAATAACCAATTTCCCAGGAGCACTTTTCCTCCCAGAGCTAATGAACCCCCGGCTGCACGGGGTGGGAGTTTTCCAGACAGCAGGAGCAGCAGCCCAGGGTTTGTCTCCCCTGTCAGGGGCAATCAATGCACCTCAGTGGTCACCAGCCTTCCCAAAGTGCTATTTCCACTCCCTAAAATTACAGGAAGGCAGGAATAAATGAAAATTGGTGGATTGCCAGGGTTGGGGAGGGGGGAACTCTCAGAGATGTTCTGCTCTGCTCAGGGCTTTGCTGCCCTGGCTGCTCCTGCATCCTCCTCGTTCAACACGTTAATTTGGGAAGAATTCATTGCTTTGGGACAATTTCCTGCTCTTCTCAGCAGCTGGAGAGACCCTGAGATTCCCTGAGGTGTAAGCCTGGAATTAGCTTTGCTTGCACGCTCAGAGGTCCAGCAAATGCTGTCCCCAACTCTGCCTGGAAAAGTTTGGGATGGATTATCTGCTCCCTGAGCAGATCACAGTCAGCCTTCCTTTTCCTCCCTGCTACCACCTCAAACTTGGTCCTGCTGGGTGAAAACATGTCCCCTGGGCACGGGGAATCTCCTGGGCACCACTCTCCAAGGTGGAGATGCCAAGGAAGGACAGAGGGAAAAGCAAGTCTGGCCATACCCGTCCTCTTTGCCCACTTTCCCCTGTTCAACGGGAAAAGGAGTCTGAGACAAATCCACCAGCACTGAGTGATGGTTCCCTGGGCCAGCTGGGGTCTCTTGGTGAGGACAGAGATGCCACCACTTCACCTCCCTCTTGCAGGTTCCTCCCTGGATGAGGAGGAGCCCCAGTTCCAGTTTGGGTGCCCTCGGAAACTCAACGGCCCCGTTTTTTGGGAACTGAGACTTGGTTAATAAAAGGATCGTTTGCTTTTTTCCCCCGGGCCCCAGATGGGAGTCAGGCAAGCGACCAAGCCCGAATTCCTCCTTCTCCAAGTGTTTCAAACAAAACACTCCCTCAAATCCCCCCTCCTGCCCTTGCCAAAGCACAACCGTGCGGGCGACGGCGAGGCCGGAGCTCAGCGAGCGGCAGCTTTCCCGGGATCCGGAGGATTTCGGGATGAGAAATAGTGGACTGCTTCGGGTTGGAAGGGATCTTAAAACTTAACCTGTGGCCAGGGACACTTTCCACCATCCCAGGTTGCTCCAAGCTGGCCTTGGACACTCCCAGGGATGGGGCAGCCACAGCTTCCCTGGGAAAACCTGTGCCAGGGCCTCCCCACCCTCCCAGCCAGGAATTCCTTCCCAGTATCCCACCTAAATTCCCCCTCTTTCACTTTGAAGCCATTCCCTCTGTCCTGTCCTTCCATCCCTTCTCCCAAATCCCTCTCCAGCTCTCCTGGAGCCCCTTTAGGCCCTGGAAGGGGTTTAAGCTCTCCCTGGAGCCTTCCCTTCTCCAGCCTGGCCTTGGACACTTCCAGGGATGGGGCAGCCACAGCTTCTCTGGGAATTCCATCCCAACCCCTCTCTACCCTCACAGCCAGGAATTCCTTCCCAAAATCCCATCTAAATCTCTCCTTTTTTAGTTCAGAACCGTTCCCCCTGGCCCTATCAATACCTGCTCAGGTAAAAAGTCATTTTCCATGTTTATAAATGACCAAGAGATGAGAAACTTCTCACCTGGACCTCAAAATATGTCGGAAAGATCCCAATCAGACCCTGGGCTGGATTAAGGGAAGTGTGGCCACAAAGTCCAGGGGAGCCATTTCTCCCTCTCCTGAGGATATTGGGGAGATTTTGGGATTGGGGAGGGGAATTTGGGGATTTTCGTGGATTTTGATGGAATTTGGGGGGATTTTGGAGCCATTTCTGGCCGGTTTTGGGCCAAAAAATGGCATTTTTAAGGTCCAAAATGGGGATATTGGGGTGCAAATTCCCAGGGGTTTAAGGTCAAATCCATCACATCAAAAGGTCAAAGCCATCGGATTTGGGACCTTGGGAATTCTGGGGGTGATTTTGAGGTGGATTTGCCTGGATTTGGGTGTGGTTTGGGGGATTTTTAGTGCGAGTTGGGGCTGTTTCACTGCGATTTTCAGGGAATTTTGTGGGAATCGGATGGAATTCTGTGGGTTTGGGAATTCTGGGGGTGATTTTGAGGGTGATCTGGGGTGGATTTGGCTGCACTTTGAGCGTATTTGGGGTGGGTTTTCCTGCAATTTTGGGTCATTTTGCTGCAATTTTTGTGGCTTTTCGTGGGAGTTGGGTGGAACTTTTGTGAAATTTGCGTGGATTTGGGAATTTGGGAATATCTGGGGGTGATTTTGAGGGTGATCTGGGGCGGATTTGCCTCCATTTGGGGCACATTTGGGGCGTGTTTTCCTGCAATTCATCACCAGATTTCAGCCACAGCCCTTCAGAGCCATCCCTGCCTTTCCAATCAGTGAAAACTCAGTAATTCCAGGCTAACAAAGATTTCTGATCCGATATTCCCAAAAGGAGGCCTGTCTGCCATCCATGGAAGAGCTACTTTAAGGAAGGGACAGAGAAATTTCTTCCTGGATTATTTGTGACCCCCCTTCAGCCCTTATTGTGAAATTCCTGCCACCAGCCCAACAAAATGACTTAAAACCTGTGGTTTTTCCAAGGACAATGATCCCACCTCTCCATCCAAGCTGGAAATTTTTTTTCCCCCCTATAATTCAAGATCCTCTTGGGTTTTGATCTTTGGGGCTGATTTTTTTTTTGCTGCTCTCACCCCTTGGCCCCTCAGCCGGGGGGGGGGGACACAAAATAATTAATGCCAAATGTGAGGGTGGCTTTTGGCAATTCATGTTTCTCCCCCCCTTCCCAGAGGGATTTGGGATTGTGTGGTGGCGTGAGAACGGAGCTGAAACAATGCTGACTCTGGGATCCTTGGAATGTTGCACCCTCCCCAGAGGGGTCCCTCAAAGAAAGGCCCAGAGTTGGATTTTTGGGGGGAATTCTCAGTTTTAGGAGAAAACTGTGGGCTGTGGTCTCTCAGTGTTTTCTCCTCCACCTGTCAGTGCACACACATTGCTTGGGCAATTTGATGAGCTGGTTTGCAAAGGAAAAATTCCAGGAAAACCACTGGAAAAGTCAGATCTGAGCGAGGCAACCCCTGCTCAATGCAAGGATAACAACTTCAACGTGCGAATTCCTCCCACCCTCCTGTTCCCAAAAGCAGCCTGATACCACCCAGGAATAAGTGGAAATCCCTGATTCCTGATACCTCTCGGGAATAAGTGGGAATCCCGCTGATTTCAGTTGTTTCTGGGTCTAAAAATCAAGTTTTAAAGGTGCAGAGGTGCTGATTGTCCGAGCCACGAGTAAAACTCCCACCCCAAGAACTCCCAGCAGACATTTTGCAGGGTGGCAGTGAAAGGACAAAAGTGTTCAGAACTCAGCACCCAAAAAAAAAAACATGGAATCCCCCAAAAGTTTAGGCTGGAAGGGAACTTAAGGCTCATCTCATTCCACAGGCAGGGACACCTCCCACTATCCCAGGTTGCTCCAAGCTGACCTGGGGCACTTCCAGAGGTGGGGAAGCCACAGTTTCTCGGGGAAAACCTTCCCATTGAGAGATGGAATTCATTTTTTTTAATGATTATTCTTCAATTTCATAAAAGAAACGAAGAAGAAAAGCCTTAAAAAGACTGTACAGGGTTTGGTTTCCAGCTGCTTTGGTTGAGGCCAAGTTCAAGTCCAATAATCCTCACAATTTTCTGTGTTATCTTTTTTTTTAGCAAGGGGACCCCTAAAATCTCATTATACACCTTTTTCTCTGTCAATAATAGTGGGGTTTTTTCCCCCCCTTGATCCAGATCTTCACACATCTTTCTATGAGTGGTGGTAGGGAAAATCTGCCCTTGTTTGTGCACCTTTAAATCCACACCCTTTAGACCAGCAAGGAGACACAGAGAGAAGACTTTCCTTTGAAAAAGACTAAAAATCCAACTGATTTCCAGGAACTGCTCAGCACTTCCATTTGGAAAGCAGCATCACCCACTCCTCCACCTTTTTTTTTTTTTTTCCCCTCCCCTTAAACTCTGAAATAAATCAAAACTTCAAACACAGCCCTCAAAACTTCCAGACAAACCCATATAACCCCTTCACTCCTCTGCCAGATAATCCCTTCCCGTGCCAATGCTCTCCTTGATGTTTCCTGCCCGGGCCAGAAGTCCAAGATCAACCATTTCACGACATAAATCAAGGCACAGGAGGAAAATTTAGGAAGAAAAGCCTCAAGTCAGGAATTTCCAGCGGCCTCCTGAGTTTGGTTCCTGCTGTTGTTTGTAGGATTTCATCTCTGGCTCTAAGGATAAACTTTATGTGTGTGGAGGGCATGGAATGTGCTCAGGGCATGGATCACAGCGACAGAAACTCCAGTGGCACCTTTAGTGGAGGAAATTTTGTGTATTTTGCCAATTAAATACTTTTTTTTAAAGTATTTAAATTGCTGGAGTGGAGTTAAAGGCTCTTTTGCACCAGTAATTAAAGGGAGTCTGCCTAAATGGAGTGAAGAATTAATCTGGCTGCCTAAATTAAGTGAAGAATTGGGACATTCCAGCTTCTGCTGCCTCTTAGGTCAGAGAATCAACAGAATCATTGAGGCTGGAAAAGACCTTTGAGGTCCTCAACCCAACCACCACCACCTTCACCACCAATCCACCTCCCCAGCTGCCACATCCACACATCCCTGGACACTTCCAGGGGTGGTGACTGCCCTGGGCACCCTGTGCCAGGGCTTCACAGCCCTTTCTGTGGGAAAAAAAGAATCCCTCATGTCCAATATAAACCTCCCCTGGCACAGCTCGAGGCCGTTTCCTCTGCTCCTGCCTCCTTGTTTTCCCTGATCCCACCCGGCTCCATCCTCCTGGCAGGGAGTTGTTCCTGCTCCAAACAGTGTTGTTGATTTTCAAGCAGGTTTTTCTACAGCTTGTAGGTCAAGATGTGAGGGTTTTTTTAGGAGATAAAGGTGAATTTTTGTGTTTAAAAGGCTCCGAGGGATTGAGGAAATCAGATCCCGAAGCTCCAACAACTCCCTCACGAGGGGCTCTGAGGGACAGGGGGGGTTGTTGGGGTGTCCTGGGCAGGGCCAGGCGTTGGACTGATGATCCCTGGGGGGTATTCCATGGACCCTGTGATTCCCAGGAGTGGTAAAGGCACAGAAGGGATTTGCTGATCCCCCCTCGGGGCCGATTCCTCCAACTCCAACACTGAGCTTGGGCTTGGCAGAACCAGGGCCTGGACTGGGGAACTTTTGGCAGGGCTGGGGGTGTTTGGGGCTCTTTTTAAAAGCTCACATTCCTGGTAAACCTTCATTGAGAGTGAAGGGAACTACAATTCCTGCTGGTCCAAAACAAAAACCCTCGTTGGGATTCCTGGACTAAGTTTCTGGTGGAACTGCAATGTCAGGGGTGGACTTGGTGGCAAACACTGCTGGAAATCACCTGTGGACACCTCAGGTGCCTTTCTCAGGTACATCCTCGATGTCAAACACCACCCCAAAGCCAGCTCCTGTTTAACTTGGTGCCCAGAAATCCCAGCTTTCCCTCTCCACTGCTCAGGGAGGGGATGGAGGGTTCACCCCCATCCCTCAGCTCCTGTTCTGCAGTTTTTAAAAGCTCACATTTCTGGTAAACCTTCACTGAGAGTGAAGGGAACTACAATTCCATGGATCCAAAAAAACCCTCCTTGGGATTCCTGGGCTAAGATTCTGGTGGAACTGCAATGTCAGGGGTGGACTTGGTGGCAAACGCTGCTGGAAATCACCTGTGGACACCTCAGGTGCCTTTCTCAGGTACATCCTTGATGTTAAACATCACCCCAAAACCAGCTCCTGTTTAACTTGGTGCCCAGAAATCCCAGCAGAACTCCCTCTCCACTGCTCAGGGAGGGGATGGAGGGTTCACTCCCATCCCTCAGCTCCTGTTCTGCAGTTCCTCCCCTTCCCATTCCCCAGGGACAAGCTGGAAAATCAGGAGAGCGTCCCAAAGTTGCAGTTTGGGAACTCCTCCTCTCCCCCCCTTTTCCCCACAGGGAATTCAGACACCTCAATCCCTTCCCATCAGCCAGAGCCAGGGAAGAGGCACAACAAACACCTCCCCAAAACATCCCCTCTCCATCCATCTTCTCAATTGCAGTGGCCATTTCATAATTAATGGGCTTGACATAATTAGTTGTGTTTAAAGTCAGGCCATAGCTGAGCCTTTATTCTCCCCCTGAAAAAAAGAGGCAGCCAGGAACTCACAGGAAATCGTGGTGCCAGCACAAGAGCTCAGCTGGCTGCAGACTAATCATCTTTGCTTTCCCCCTTTGTTAAACACATTCCTGCTCTTGGAAGCCGTTCAATACTTCATTAAACTAATAATCCCATTCAAATCCTGCCCTCATAAATGGATTTGTCAGGGCTGTTCCTTTCAGGAGACCGGTGATTTCGAATTGTCTCCCCTTTAATGAGCCCAAGGACAGATTAAAATCGTGGCTTTGGCCCTGATTTATTGCTTTTATTAATTGTTATTTGTAAAAGCATTGGTGGATAAGAGGCTTGTTTGTTTTGTGTTTAGGCCATGCTTTGCATTTGTTTCGTGCTTTCCCCCTTATTGGAGGGGGCTGGGATGGGAACTGAGCTCCCAAATAAATAGATTTTCCAGAAAAAACACACACAACCTCTTGGCCTGAGCTGCTGAAGCCTCTTTTATCAACAATTCATCTACAACTGCCCTCGTGGTGCCCAAACATCAACAAGAGCTTGTCTTGGAGCTCTCCTGGAGAGCAGTTTCTTTACCATGAGCTGGTTGATATGAAATTTGGGGTGTTTCCATGAGTATTAATGGATGGAAGACTTCACAGAAATCAACTTGCCACCGAAAGAGAAAAGATCTCCCGGGGCCACTTGGGTTCACTCAACTCTTTTCCTGGGAAATGCCCCATCCTGACACCTTAAAGCAGCAAAACCCAGGTCAGGGAGGATTCCAGAGAAGGTTGGAAACGACCTCTAAGATCACCAAGTCCAGTGTTGATGTTGACCCACCACAATAAGTTGTTTTGAGCCAGAGCACAAGGACAAGGGATCAGCCCAGTTTTGGGGATTCCACAGGAAAAATCACTGGGATTTTTGGCTCTGCAGGAGATGGCTCTCACTGGCTGCCAGACCCACCTGGTGACACCTGTAGGTGCTTCCTAAGCCCAGCAGAACATTATTTAAAATGCAGATTTCTCGTCACAAGTGGTGTCCCCCCGCCTTGGAAAATGGGGATTTTTTAAAGAGAGGGATCTCTGAGGGGCTGGAAATCCTGAGATTTGGACACCAAACCATCAGGGAGCATGGGAAGTGCCTGGGGCAGGAGCTCCAGCCACTCCAAGCTTTGCCAGCTCCCCCCTGTGCTGCCCACCACGAATCCCTCCCTCGGAACGAGTCCTGCTCTCCCGAGGGGCAAGAAAACAATGAATCTTCAGTTGGCTTAAATTAGAGCTGCCCAGACTTCCTTACACAGACCTTGCACTTGGTTTTTTTCTCTCTTTTCCTCCAGCAGTTGCTCCACGGGGCGTGAGGGAAGCAGGAGGGGAGGAGGAGGAGGGAGGAGTGTGGTCCTCAGCTCCCTGCAGGGGACTGGGAGCCAGACAGGGCTGTGTGGCCACTGAGAACTTGCCCAACCAACCCCCTTGGAGTCATTTTTACTTTGGTCCCTGCCTGATGCTTCAAAGTGCAGAAGGGTTTTTTTTTGCAGAAGTCATTTCTGCCTTGGGAATCTGCCCCTTCATGTTTTTTTAAAAGCGCCCTCGGGATTTGGACTCTTCAGACTCGACCAGAAATCAAAAAAAGGGTTTAAGCTGGAAATAATTTTTGGAACCAGGGTCTGGCCACTGAAGTCACCGAGTGCCAGAAGACCACTGGGCACCAGTGACCTTTTGTTTTGGGTGCTGTGAGCAATGGAAACATTTCTTTCCTTGCTCTGCCCTTCCTTTTTCTTCACAGGGCTGCTTGAGAAAACGTTATCCGAGCCCACAGCAGCTCCTTCCAGTCCTTCCCACCTCCACTGGGAGCTCAGGAATCAGCCACACACAGCCCAGGGTGAATCAGAGCCCCTGGATCTGGTAAAACCATCCTTTCCAAACAACAGCCTTCCCTCCTTTTAGTCACAGAACCGTGGGAGGGTTGGGGTTGAAGGGATCTCTGGAGACAATCAGGCCCAACACCCACAGCCATAAAGATTTTTTGGGATGATTTCTCTGAGGGATGAGGAGCAGCAAAAGCAACGGGGGAGAAAAAGGGTGTCCCTACCCCGGGAGTGAGCAAAGGGCTGCTGGGGGGGAGCTGGTTTGGAGAACCCCAAATCCCAGGAGGGCGATCGTCCGCCTTTCCGCGGGAAGGGGAGGCCACGCGCGCCGGAATCCCGGGAGCAGATTCCCTGCGGCGGGGCCAGGGCCCTGAGCTCCGGCTCCAGCCCAAAACACGGCACATTTGAGCCTGTCTGGGCTCAAAGCTCAGCTCTCCAGGCCATTCAAGCCACATTCCCGGCGAGAGCCGAGGCCTCTGGCACGGCCGGGGCCCCGCGCGTGGATCACGTTCCGCTCCGGCCCTGCCCACTGACACAGGAAAGCTTTCCAAGAACTGCAGCCAGACAGACTTAAAATAACCCAGAGTCCACACCGGGGCCAGGAACCATCTTGAGAGCAGGAAACACAGCCCAGCTCCGGCACAGGGAGCCTCTGGCCGAGCCCTGTCTCCCTCCTCAGGTGGAAAACGGGTTCTCGAGCTGATTCGTCCCACAGATGAGCCCACGAGGCACAAGGAGGGGCTGAGGGGCACCTTCCCCTCAGAAACACTCCTGGCAAAGCAGCTCTCAGGGGCAGTGACCTCCCAGCACAGACACAGCCACCGGCAGCAGAGCCAAAGGCAACTCCAGGGTCAAATCCCGAGGTGACAACATCCCTGCCGGCGATGTGGAAAACGCGGCCCCGGCCATCGCTGAGGGGTTTGGGGGGGAAGGACCTTAAAGATCATCCAGTGCCACCCCCTGCCATGGGCAGGGACACCTTCCACTAGCCCAGGGTGCTCCAACCTGGCCTTGGACTCTCCCAGGGATGGGGCAGCCACAGCTTCTCTGGGAAATCCATCCCAGCCCCTCCCCACCCTCTCAGCCAGGAATTCCTTCCCAATATCCCACCTAAATTCCCCCTCTTTCACTTTGAAGCCGTTCCCTGTGTGCTGTCCCTCCATCCCTTGTCCCAAATCCCTCTCCAGCTCTCCTGGAGCCCCTTCAGGCCCTGGAAGGGGGGTCTATGGTCTCCTTGGAACCTTTTCTTCTCCAACCTGGCCTTGGACACTTCCAGGGATGGGGCAGCCCGTGCCAGGGAGCTCCCCACCCCTCCCAGGGAAGACAAACAAGGGGATCCCTCCCACCAAACAGGTGGGTGTGGGTGGCTCTTCACAACCACTGCAGATGAACCTCGAGGTGCTGTGACCCCCAAACAGAGTTCAATGCCCAGCTCTGCTCCCACAGGACCTTCCTGGGACGTCCTCCATGGTGGAAGCCAAGGGAAAAACAATCCCTCCGGCCCAGCCGCGCGTGCTGAGCTCACACCCCGACCCCCGCCGCGCGCGAAAACACCCGGAGAACATCCAAACTCACCCTCGTAAGGAGTCCTGGCCTCTCCTCCTCACCCTGCTGGGCGGCCTCTCCTCGTAGCCGGCGAATCTGTCCGTCTGCAGGTCCCCCTCGTACTGCGCCCGGGCGTGCCCCACGCACGCCACCGCCGTACATCCCAGCACCAGCCTGGCCAGCCACAAAACCCCCATGGTGGGTGACGGCCCAGAGCCCCTCGAGTCCCCCGAAAGCTTCTTCCAGCCGCGAGGGCCTCCCCGCTGCGGATTTTCGGCGGCGGGTCCCCCCGAGCGCCGAGGTGCCGTCCGTGCCCTTCCCGGTCTAGGAGGGGAAAGATGGGAGAGAAAAAGAGAGAGGAGAGTGTTCTCAAGGGCTTTCTAACACCTTTATATCACCCCACTCTTCCATCACCCCACTTAACACCATGGGGTCGCACAGTCCCACCCGCTTTGCCTCCCAACCACTGCGGTGCCAAATCCTTCTTTCCCAAGAGCTGGAGACCAAGAGAAGATGTCCAAGGGTCTCCCATCTATTTTCCTGCCCTCCTGGTGGAGGAAACAAGCCCACCAAGCAGGAGGAGAACTTCAGGAAAGAGCAGGTCCTATTTATGGACCATCTTCCCAGCTCTGTTTGACTCCACTGCACTCTGGACAGGCCATGGAGTGGAAATCCACTTCCAGCTGCTGGAAAACAACCTCCTGGATCATTCTGGCTGCCTGAGGGGAATGGTCTGCTGGGAAACCATCAGAGGGACATGGACACCGGTGCACACCAGCAGGAAAAAGGATCCTGGTGGAAAACCATGAGCTGGGACCAAGGAATGAAGATGCTTGAATCCAGGAAGCTAAGCCTGGATTCCATGGAGAGGGAAGGGCCAGAGGAGAGGGTGGACATGCTGGAGGGATGGAGAAGAGCTCCTGAGCTGGGCCAGGCAGCTGAGAGGCACGAGGAGGAGGATGACACAGGTCCAAAGCCTCTGTGGAGAAGGGGAGTGGGCCAAGGGAGGCAGGAAGGAGACCCCTCACCCCTCGTGGGCCGTGGAAAAAGCTTGGGATGAGCACAGCTTGCCCAGCTCCAGAGCCTGGGAGATGGACACAGCTCCAGACCCAGAGGCTGGCCCCAAACCACACCAGGGCAGGTCTTCACCCCCAGAGGCTTTTTTTTGCCACGAGCAAAACCCTTCCCGGGGAAAACAGGGACACGGCACGGGGGGGCCCGTGGGCAGAGCTGGGGAGAAGGAGCCCAGGGTGGGCTCAGTCCTGAGAGCCATCCTGGGGCTGGGGGGCTCTGGGGGAAGGAGAACAGCCCTGGGAAGGGGTGAGGACCCTGGCACAGCACTGACCCCCCCCCGGAGCCACGGGGACATTCAGGGACTCCCTGGGGTGGCCACTGTGACCTGGGGTGTGGGGAGAAGGGAGGGGGGGGCAACGAGAAAACCCAAGGAAAAAGCTCTGGAAAGTGGGTCACACTCCACACTCTGCACCCCCTCCTCCTCCCCCTCATCCCCATCACCCCCTCATTCCCAAATTTCCCCCTGTGGAATTGGGGCTGGGGAGCCCACCCTTTTTCCTCCGGGCCAGCAGCAGGGTCAGGATCCATCTCTCACCTCGAGACCCCCTCCCAAAATAAAATCTGGTCTTTCAGGGAGGCAAATGCTGCTGGATCTCCCTTCTCCAGCCCGGAGTGGAAACAATTTGGAGCTGGAGAGGCCCCGGGAGCAGCTTAGGGGAGGGAAAAGGGCCCCCGAGTTCCCCCCTGACTGTCCCCCCTGCTTTCCCACAGCAGCTTTCCCGTTCCAGCCCGGCCTCAAAGCAGGCAAAAAGAAAAAAAAAAAGGAAAAAAAATCAGCCCAGACAAGACAGAAAATGTGTCTGAACCATTAAAAAAAAAAAAAAAATTGAAAAAAAAAAATAGGGCTTTAAAACAAAAAAAAAATTATTCGAAAATAATTAAAACCTCATTTCCCTCCCCTGCTTTTTTTCCCAGCTGGGAATGTGTCAGCTCGAGAGGGCAGGGATTTTTTTTTCTTTTTTTTTGCAGGCTCTAATATTTCAGTGAATGAGAAGGGAGAGTGGGAAGGGGGGGGAAAGGCAGGGCTGGGAGACAAAGAAACTGCCCTTCCTGCAGAGCCCTGACTTCGCCTGGCCGGGCTCGGGTTATCCCGGCGAGACAAAAGGGAGAGTGTTCCCTCTCCCAGAGGTGCGGGACAGATGCGGGAAGAGGGAAAAAAAAAAAAAAAAGACAAAACAACACAAAAAAAAAAAAAAAAAGTGGTAAAAAGCATAAATATAAAGTTTTGCCCCCGCAGAAATTTCAAGCGAAGAAAAAAAGTCCAGCTGCTGCTTTTCCATTTCCTCTCCCGGAGAACTGAGAATCCTGAAGAAACGATCGATCCCCGAACCCTGAGAGCGCTCGCACAAGTCTCACTGAGAGAGCCCGGAAAAGTCGTTTACACCCGGCGAGAGAGTTAAAAATTTAAATAACAACGACAGCGACAAAAAGAAGAAGAACAAAAAAAAAAAAAAAAGGCTCCGGAGTTTTTTTCAGCGCTGAGAAACCCCAGCGAGCCCCCACTTGTAAGAAACACCCCGAGAATCAACCACTAAATCAGATTTTTAACCCGGGTGTTGGGAAGGGAGCAGGAAACGTTTCCCGAGGCAAAAGGCTTGGAGTGTGCAAATTAAACCGATTAAAAATAAAAAACCAACAAACTAAAAAACACTGTGCAAAACCCCAATGAAACAGAGAAAAAAAAAAAAAAGAGAAAGAGAAAAGAAACCGGCTCTGGCAGCTCGGGCTTTTTTTTTTTTTTTTTAAGTCTGAAAGTGGGTTTTTTTAAATACCTTTTTTACGTCCTGGAAGTGGTGATGTGCCCAGAGCTCCTTTGTTTAAAGTGGGGAGATCTGAGGGGCAGAAAAGAAGGGAACTAAAAAACCCTCACCCTGGAAGGGGACGAGAAGAAAAGGTGCAGCCTCATCCAAATTGGCCGAGGGGGAGGGCCCTGAGCCGGGGAAAGGGGTGCAGGAGGAGTGGGAGTAGCGGGGAAGGAACAACCCAACCACATTCTTGAGCCAAAAGTTTTTAACTTCAAGGAGGGGCTGGGGGAGAGAGAGAGAGAGAGAGAAAAAAAAAGAGGTTGGGTTTAGCAAAGCCTGAGTGCAGACGTGATTATCACCTCCCCACTCCCGGGGAAATTCATTAGGGAAGGTTTTTCCCTGTCCAGCTCGTCCCAAATTTTAAGGGTGGGAGCAGCGAGAAGGAATTAGTGGTGGTGGGTTCACATTAAAAGAGTTGGGGGGAGATAATTCGGTTTTAATTTGGGATTTAGCCCCCTAATTTCAGGGGGTTGGATAATTCGGTTTTAATTTGGGATTTAGCCCCCTAATTTTAGAGGGGGTTGGGTAATTCGGTTTTAATTTGGGATTTAGCCCCCTAATTTTAGGGGGTTGGATGATTCGGTTTTAATTTGGGATTTAGCCCCCTAATTTCAGGGGGTTGGGTAATTCGGTTTTAATTTGGGATTTAGCCCCCTAATTTCAGGGGGGTGGATAATTCAGTTTTAATTTGGGATTTAGCCCCTTAATTTTAGAGGGTTGGATAATTCGGTTTTAATTTGGGATTTAGCCCCCTAATTTCAGGGGGTTGGATAATTCGGTTTTAATTTGGGATTTAGCCCCCTAATTTTAGAGGGTTGGATAATTGGGTTTTAATTTGGGATTTAGCCCCTTAATTTCAAGGGGTTGGATAATTCGGTTTTAATTTGGGATTTAGCCCCCTAATTTCAAGGGGTTGGATAATTCGGTTTTAATTTGGGATTTAGCCCCCTAATTTCAAGGGGTTGGATGATTCGGTTTTAATTTGGGATTTAGCCCCCTAATTTCAGGGGGTTGGATGATTCGGTTTTAATTTGGGATTTAGCCCCCTAATTTCAGGGGGTTGGATGATTCGGTTTTAATTTGGGATTTAGCCCCCTAATTTCAGGGGGTTGGATAATTCAGTTTTAATTTGGGATTTAGCCCCCTAATTTCAGGGGGTTGGATGATTCGGTTTTAATTTGGGATTTAGCCCCCTAATTTTAGGGGGTTGGAAAGCGAGGGGGTGTCACAGCAAATAAATAAATAAATGGATAAAAATCAAGTAAAAAGCACTTTTCTTGCTGATGGTTTTCTTGGATTTGGGTGTAACTCAGGTAAAATTAAGGAAAGTGGGTACTTGGATAAGTGACATCTTCAGGGTCAAAAGTTACCTCGGCTCCAGAGGAGGAAAATCTTGGAGGTTAAAAAGAGTTTTGGCCAAATAAATGTATTTTTAAAAAATAAAATAAGAAATAAAAGCACAGTGGTGATGTGAAGCCTTTCTTCTGAGGGAGGAGTTTTGTCAGTTGGGAGTTTAATTCCACTCTTTTCCTCTCCAAAAAAACCTGCAAAACCTAAAAACAAAAAAAAACTCCTAAAACAAAAAAAACCTGAAACAAAAAAAAACCCTAAAACCAAAAAAACCCCTAAAACAAAAAAAAAAAACCCTAAAACTAAAAAAAAACTCCTAAAACAAAAAAAAACCTCTAAAACAAAAAAAAACCCTAAAACAAAAAAAACCCCTAAAACAAAAAAAAACCCCTAAAACAAAAAAAAAAACCCTAAAACAAAAGAAACCCTAAAACAAAAAAAAACCCCTAAAACAAAAAAAAAACCCTAAAACAAAAAAAAAACCCTAAAACAAAAAAAAACCCTAAAACCAAAAAAAACTAAAACAAAAAAAACCACCTAAAACCAAAAAAACCCAAAACCAAAAAAAAAACCTAAAGCCAAAAAAAAAACCTAAAACCGAAAAAAAACCCCTAAAACCGAAAAAAGGCAAAAAAACAAAAAAAAAACCCTAAAATCAAAAAAAAGCCCTAAAACCAAAAAAAACTCAAAGCCAAAAAACCCCCTAAATTAAAAAAAACCCCAAAACAAAAAAAACCTAAAACGAAAAAAAACCTAAAAAACCCTAAAACCAAAAAAAAACCAAAAAAAACCCCCAAAAAAACCAACAAAAAAAACCCCTAAAACAAAAAAAAAAAACCTAAAACAAAAAAAAAAAACCAACCAAAAATACTTCCCTCTGCTTCTCGCTTTCGGAGCCACGGCTTTTCTTTCAATAATATACATAATAAAATGCACATGGCCCTTCTCTCTGCTCCCTGCACACCCACAGCCTTTCCCGGAAGGTGCCGGAATTCTCCCTGGAAAAGCCCCAAATCCAGCTGCTTTTCCAGGTCCCGGAGGTTCAGAGGAGCTCCTGCCCCAAAGGGTGGATTGAGAGGAGTTTTCCTGGAGCTCAGGCCCTTTTTTTCCCCCTTTTTTGAGGCTTCACATCCTCAAATCCCCAATTCCCAGAGGGGCAGGAATTCCAGGGAAACTCATCCCTTCTCCCGGTGTCTTTGACCACTTCCTTTGTTCTCCCGGCTCTTCCTAATCAACCCCCCGCCGGTTTTAGAGGAGGCAGGAGGATGCTCGGCCTAATTAAACCCCGCCTAATTAAGAGCGAGCTGGGCAAAGGCGGAGCTGCTTTTCCCGGGAATGGGAGAGCCTTGCGTGGAATGCGGCTCTGTCAACACCCCAAGGAGATACAGACCCCGTTCCTGGGTTTAACTAAACCTGCCTTGGGAATTCCAGAATTCCTGGGGCAAAAATAGCCACCGAAAAATTTACATTTTTCCACTCCCGAGGTCAAAGCTGTGGGGGGAAAAGATTAACTCTCCAGTCCAAGCTTAGTTTAAACTTCTTTGTGTTGGGATCATCACATTGTTTATGGTGTTAAAGGTGTCCTAAAAAACACACACGAGGGTTTTGTTGTGTCTGCAGGAGCTCCCAGAAATCTGTTTGTGGCTTTTGACCACAAATAGTCCAAAAAACCCCCAACCCAAACTTTTCAGGTGTCCAAATGTCAGAGAATGATAAAACCTCTGGAGAGGGAAGGGACACCCACCCCTCCAAGGATCAAAACTTAATAGTAAAAACCATCCAAAAAACACCCAAAAAAATCCAATAAAAACACTCAAAAAACACCAAAAAACCACAAAAAAAAAAAACACACCCAAAAAAAATCCAAAAAAACCCCTCGAAATTTCAAGTGTCCAAATATTAGAGAATTATAAAACCTCTGGAGAGGGAAGGGACCTCCCCCCCAAGGATCAAAACCTAGTGGTAAAAAACACCCAAAACACACTCAAAAAACACCCAAAACCCACCCAAAACACACTCAAAAAACAAGCAAAAAACACCCCAAAAAACCACCCCAAATCCCCCCCCCTCTGAACTTTCAAGTGTCCAAATATTAGAGAATTATAAAACCTCTGAACAGGGAAGGGACCTCTCCCCCCAAAGGATCAAAACCTAATAGTAAAAACCATCCAAAAAACACCCAAAAAAATCCAATAAAAACACTCAAAAAAACACCAAAAAACCACCCAAAAAAAAAACAACTACAAAACACCCCCAAAAAAATCTAAAAAACCCCCCCAAACTTTCAAGTGTCCAAATATTAGAGAATTATAAAACCTCTGGACAGTGAAGGGACCTCCCCCCCAAGGATCAAAACCTAGTGGTAAAAAACACCCAAAACACACTCAAAAAACACCCAAAACCCACCCAAAACACACTCAAAAAACAAGCAAAAACCACACAAAAAACCCACCCCAAATCCCCCCCCCTCTGAACTTTCAAGTGTCCAAATATTAGAGAATTATAAAACCTCTGAACAGGGAAGGGACCTCTCCCCCCCAAGGATCAAAACCTAATAGTAAAAAACACCCAAAAAACACCCCAAAAACTCCAATAAAAATACTCAAGAAACACCAAAAAACCACCCAAAAAAAAACCCAAAAAAAACCCTCGAAATTTCAAGTGTCCAAATATTAGAGAATTATAAAACCTCTGGAGAGGGAAGGGACACCCACCCCCAAGGATCAAAACCTAATGGTAAAAAACACCCAAAACACACTCAAAAAACACCCCAAAAAACCCAAAAACCACTCAAAACCCACCCAAAACCCACTCAAAAAACACCCCAAAAACACCCACCCCAAATCCCCCCCCTTGAACTTTCAAGTGTCCAAATATTAGAGAATTATAAAACCTCTGGAGGGGGAAGGGACCTCCCCCCAAAAGGATCAAAACCTAATAGTAAAAACCATCCAAAAAACACCCAAAAAAATCCAATAAAAACACTCAAAAAACACCCAAAACCCACCCAAAAAAACCACCCAAAAAACACCCAAAAAAATCCCAAAAAAACCCTCAAAATTTCAAGTGTCCAAATATTAGAGAATTATAAAACCTCTGGAGAGGGAAGGGACCTCCCCCCCAAGGATCAAAACCTGATAGTAAATCAATCAATCAATAAATAACAAATAGATATAAAGCCATAAATGGAGAGTTTCCTTCTTTCTTCTCCAGGTGCTGAATCAGCCACAGCTCTGGGCTTTTGGGCAGTGTTTTATTTGGGCTGTTCTTTGTGTGTAGAACAGATTTTATCCCCTGTCTCCCCTCTGCCACCATCCTGCTCACCCCATTCCTCGTTAATTAGCACGGAAGTGATCCCAGACCACAATTAATTCACATTTCCTGGGTGCTTTTACCCTCCTCTCTCCACCCCAGCCCTACAAACCACTGGCAGGTGAGGGGGAAATCCACCCTTTTATTATTTTATTTTCCCTGCATTCCACTTTGGAGGGTTAGGAAGCATTTTAATCCCTCCAGCACATGGAAAACTCCCTGAACATGGAATTTTCAGCTGATGTTCCAGAGCTTTCCAGGGCAGAGCAAACCCCCAAATCTCTGCCACTAAGTTGTGCCCCCAAGTGCCACATCCAGGGGTGTTTTTTGGGCAATTCCAGGGATGGTGATTCCACCACTGCCCTGGGAAGGTGCCTGACCACCCTTTCCATGAAGGAATATTCCATAATATCCAACCTGAACCTCTCCTGGTGCAACCTGAGGTGGTTTCCTCTCCTCCTGTCCCTTGTTCCCTGGGAGCAGGAGAGCTGGAGAGGGGCTTGGGACAAGGGATGGAGGGACAGGACACAGGGAATGGCTTCAAACTGGAATTTAGGTGGGATATTGGGAAGGAATTGATCCCTGGGAGGGTTGGGAGGGGCTGGGATGGAATTCCCAAAGAAGCTGGGAAGTGTCCAAGGCCAGCTTGGAGCACCCTGGGCTAGTGGGAGGTGTCTCTGCCCATGGCAGGGGGTGGAATGGGATGAGCTTAAAGGTCCCTTCCAACCCAAACCAGTCTGGGATTCTTTGATCTGGGAATTTGGGGGGGGTGAGTTCTGATCCTGCCAATTCCTTCCCTCTATTCCCGGACAAAAGTGTGGGAGATGCTGCCTCCAGTCCCCCCAGGGACTGTCAGGAACACCCAGCAAAGCTGCCTGAAAGCAGCTTGAATTTTTTCCATTTCTGGCTTTATTGAGTGTCAGCTAAGAAGGGCCTTTGCTAAAATTAGGGGCACTAATTTTGACTAATTTTAACACACGAGTTGCCTCTCGCAGGGATGACACAACTGCTGTCAGGGCAACGACAGTTCTGGGCTGTGATGTCACTGAGGGGAAAAAAAGGGGTGAAAAAAGGGGAAAAAAGGGGGAAAAGAAAAGGGGGAAAAAGGAAAAAAAAAGGAGAAAAAAGGGGGGGGAAAGAAAAAAAAAGGAGGGGAAAAAGGGGGGAAAAAGAAAAAAAAGGAGAAAAAAAAGGGGAAAAAACGGAAAAAAAAAGGGGGGGGAAAGGGAAAATAAAAGCAAGATTGGGCTCTGGTGTTGAGATTCCTGCTGAGAACTGAGGTCAGGGAATGTGGGATTCCCACTGCTGCTCCCAGCTCCCTGCCAGGCTGTGTCCTGGCAGATCCACAGCTGCTCCCTCTGCCTTTGAAAGTCAGGAATGAAGGCTGAGAAACCAGGGGATGCTGAGCTGGACCCCCAGGACCTGATAATGGGATGGGGAGGGCTCCCTTGCCAAGGTCTCCACTCCTCCTGGAGGACCCAGAGAATCTTGGAATGGGTTGGGAGGGACCTTAAAGATCCCCCTGTTCCAGGGACCCTCCCCCTGCTCCAGGTTGCTCAGGTGGTTGTTTCTTGGGGCCAGGACCACCTGAGACCCTCCCTCCCTCCTCCAGGAGGTGCAGGATGTGTCCAGAGCCCCGTCCTGACTCTGGAGCCAAAATCCTTTTGCTGCTGTTGCTGTCAGTGAGATCTGTGAGATGAAGACAGAGCCCAAGACACACAATTCCCACCCTTCTCCAGGTCTGCTGAGGGACAACCACCTCTCCCTGTGCCCTTATTTGCTGGGGACACACTGGGGTGAAGATCTGTGACCCAAAGACCAGGAGCAATCACTGGGATATCAGGAGCAGACACATCCACCTGCCCATTCCACCTCCTTGGTTCCTGCCCCCCAGGCAGTGGGAGCTGCTGGATCCACGTGGATGTGGGATGGAGAGGGATCCTGTGCCAAGGTCTCCATTCCTCCTGGGTGGGGAGCCAAAGGTGCTCTGTCCTGGATGGATCCATGTGGATGTGGATCCTGGGTTAATGGTTGGACTCAGTGACCTGGGAGGGCTTTTCCAACCTAAACAATTCCCTGGTTCTGTGATTCCCCTGAGGGAGGGACACGATGCCATCCTTGGTGCCTCCGCCCTGGAGTCCAAACCAGATGCAGGGAATTTCCAGGAACTTCTCATCAAATTTTCATGAAGGGCTCAAGATCAAAACTGGGCTCCATCAGCACCACATGAGCCATCTAAAGACAGTCAGGAACAAACTCAGGCCAAGGTTTCCTCAGGGAAATTGTTCCAAGCATTAACTCCTTCACTTGCTGCCCAGTTTCACACCCAAGGGGCAGGTTTTGAACCCCAAACCAGGCTGGGGTTCAGGCTGGCTGATCCCCTTCTCTGACATCCCAAATATCAGCCCAGACCATTCTCCTGCCTCACCTCTGGCTGAGCCAAAGGAACGTTTGTTTGCCTAAAACATGCACTAAAAAAAAAAAAAGCCCTTTGTGGACACCCAAAAAGGGAGGATTCATGACAAGAACTCTCCAAACGTGCAGCCAGGGAAGAGAAAGGATGAGCCAGGGAATAGGTGATCCCTGAGGTTTGGAAAAGCTGGATCAGGTGTGCTTGTGGCACTGCTGCCCACAGTTAATGCCAGAGCAGTGGAGCCTGGGAGGGGAAGGGTTAAATGATGCTCTGATGATCTCCCTCCTTAATTATCTCCCTCCTTAATCACTGTGGGCAGTGGATGGGAGCAGCACAAGGGGGAGGTCAGTGCCAGCCCTGAAAAAGGATGGAAATTATCCCATCTCCTGAGCAGCAGGGAAGAGCAGTGGCTTTCACCTCCTGCATGTTCCCACTCCTGCACATCGTCCAGGTGCCCTCAAAATTCACCACACAGCCCCCCCCCAAAAAAACCCCCAAAATCATCCCAAGGGATCACCCCATGGCTGACACCCAAAACAGAATCCCAGGATGGGTTGGGTTGGAAGGGACCTGAAGGATCACCTCGTTCCACCCCCCCCTGCCACGGGCAGGGTCACCTCCCACTATCCCAGATTGCTCCAGGTTGGAGCCTTGGACAATTCCAGGGATGGGGCAGCCACAGCTTCTCTGGGCAACCTGTGCCAGGTTCCCCAGGGGGGGAATTCTTGGCTCTACATCCAACGTGGATTCACTTGGATGAGAGTCTGTGCCCATCCCAAGACTTTGGGTTCCAATCAGGGGCATCCAGACAGGAGCAGGTCGGCTCCAGACGGAGACCTGTGGAAGGCACAGGAAGATCTGAGTGACCCCAGGGCTGGGAAAAGGCACCAACAGAGCTGATTAAACCCCCATCACCTCCTGCAATTCCCAGGGCTGGAGGAACATTCCCTAATTTCACACAGTCACGTGAGGAATCACGTCCAGGGAGGGAATTGGGACGAGGGATCGGGGTTGAGAGGCAGGACTGACCCCAAGGTGCCCACTCAGGCCTCACCACTCTCAGCCTCTCTCTATGTGTGTGTGTGTGTGTAAGATTTCCAGCCCTCCAGCCTGTGACCACGGGGTTGCAACATTCCTTTTGTTTTCTAGGAATTCGACTCCACCAAGGAGGGGGAAACCACAGGGAAATTGTTTCAACGTGCGCGCTGGGGCTCGGGAGAGAGCGGGGCTGTGATGTCGAACACAGCCAAGCTGGTTAAAAAAAACACACTTTTTATTTCAACCTAAAGGAAAGGAACTCTTCTTTTTTTTTAAGTTTGGCAGGCTGAGCCCAGCCCAGGCAAGGGCAGATCAAAGCCGGGCGAGTCTGCTGCGAAAAATCAATTTATTAAGATTTTATTCATTAAAAAAAGAAAAAAACAACCCAAAAAAGTTCCCCGGCCAGCGAGGTGGGATTTCGCTGTGGAACTTTTGACACGGGAGCTGCTTTATTTAGAAGGCAAAAATTGCCTCTTTCTCCTGCCCAGGAGAAAGGTGATCCCTCCATTTCCCCTGTAATTCCGACCAGGGACACACCAACACCTTTCTTGTCGCCCTCAGGTGGGGCTGGAGGCACTTCCAGGGGGAGGAGGTGGGAATCTCCCACCACATCCCTCTGCTCCAGCCCCACGGAGCTCCCACCTTCTTGTCTTCTCCATTCAAAGCTCGCCCATTTTCAAACCTTTTTTTTTTGTTGTTGGGTTTTTTTTCGGGTTTTTTTGGTTTTTTTTTTCATTTGTGGCTCTTTTTCTCCCCTCCGTGAAATCTGCAGCACAGAAGTTTGACTTGGCAACGCTGCTGGAACAGATGGAGAACACTGGCCCAGCTCCCCCAGATCCCAGCAACTTCTGCTCGATGCCGTGTGCAGGATTTCCAGCCACTCACTGCTTGGATGGGCCAAGGCAGAGCCTAAAAAAAAAAAAACCACCCCAAAAAAATCCCAGTTTTCAGATAGAGGAGCTGGAATTTTCTTTAGGATGTGAGTAATCCACAGGTGACCACGTGAGTGGCCTTCCCCCAAAGGTCCAAAGCCTGCAGGTTCCAAGGGAGCTGATTTCAAGTGAGAACAACGGGATTATTTTAGGGAAAGCTTTAAAATCCTTCCCTTGGTGGAAGCACCAGAGTGGTGGATCCACAACTGGATTCTCATGGAGGTGAAGATGGGGCAGAACACATTGCAAGAACATCCACACATTTCTCAGCTGGGAAAAAGGCACAGGTTGGAGTCATTCCCTGTGGGAGAAAATCCTTTTTTTGTCTCCCAGCGCCAACAACTGAGGAAAAACCTCATGGAGGTTGTTCCCAATCCCAGCCCAGTTGGCACAAGGAGAGGGAAAAGGGATGAATCCACAGGGAGATTCAGGAGGAGGGGAGCACAGGGCAACACTTTGCCACTTTGCCACTCCCAGGTGGCTCCTGGTGGTTTTCCTGACCCAGGTGGGTTAAAATGACAACAAGCAAAACTTGGGCAGGTTCACAAAAACCAGCCAGAAACGGGGAGGATTTCCCTGTGGGAAGCAAATCTTCTGGAAGGGGATTGTTGGAAGTTCTGGGCTCACCAGGAGACTCTTTCAGCCAGAGATTTGTTGGGAATTGAGGAGACTCAGGGGACGTGGGGTGGTGGTGGCAGAAGGGTTGGACTCCGTGATCTTGGAGGGCTTTTCCAACCTTAACTTCAAGTTTGGACATTCCCTAGTCTTTTTTTTATTTATTTATTTATTTTAATTCCAGACCCAGAACAGGCAGATGGGAGCAGATGGGATGTATCCAAAGGTGCTGATGGCTCTGGCCAAAGTCCCTGGGAGGCTGCTCTCCATCATCCCTGGGAGCACAACCTGTGTGAGCAGCCAGCAGGTCGTGGGCAGGGATTATTCCCCTTTTTTTCAGCACTTCCAGGCCACATCTGGACGTTGCCTCTGGCCTCTGCTCCCCCCTCCCAGCAGAAGGAAGACAGGGATATGTCCCACTGAGCTGGACAGGGGTTGGGGAGCTGCTGGAGGAGCAGGGGGTGTGGAGAAGGAGCTGGTTCACATCTACAGCCACCAAACAGCAGGGCACAGAGAGATTTCAGAGGAGATCCAGAGATTCCAAAGGAAGATCCAGAGATTCCAAAGGAAGATCCAGAGATTCCAAAGGAGATCCAGAGATTTTGCTTTGCTTGCTGTGCAGAACCAGCTGGGAAATGCGAATCCTCTCAGGTTTCCTCCTGCCTGGGCTTTCTTTCCTTCCCTTCCCGTCCCAGGCTTTGCCTCCACGGAAGGTGGAACACAAACCCTGCCAGACCACGCAGGCAACGTTGGAGCTGGGACAGTACAGAGTGTGCTGGAAGGGGTTCCCCCCTCCCTGCAGCCCCAGTGCCACGGACAACAAACCCTCCTGAGCTGCAAATCCAGCCCTGAGTTCTCCCCAGTGCTCCAAACCCTCGAGCGGAGCCCGACTCTGCCACCCACAAATGGTGTCACACCAGCTGCAGGGGTGGAACGAGCTCCATCCCAAATCAGCACAACAAGGGCTGTTCTTCTGACCTGAAAATGTTGCTTCATGGATAACATCCGGATCCTGGGATTCTCTTCCTGCCCCGGGACATCTAAACTGGAGCAGAACCATCCCCTGAGCACGACACAAGGGAGGAGAAGACTTTTGCTCCAAACCTGGCTCCCAGCAGGGAATGGCTTCCCACTGCCAGAGGGCAGGGTTGGATGGGACATTGGGAAGGAATCTTTCCCTGGGAGGGTGGGGAGGCCCTGGCAGAGGTTGCCCAGAAAAGCTGTGGCTGCCCCATCCCTGGAAGTGTCCAAGGCCAGGTTGGAGAAGGGAAGGCTCCAGGGAGAGCTTAGAGCCCCTTCCAAGGCCTAAAGAGGCTCCAGGAGAGCTGGAGAGAGACTTGGGACAAAGGATGGAGGGAATGGAGGGACAGGACACAGAGAATGGCTTCAAAGTGAAGGAGGGGAAATTTAGGTGGGATATGGGGATGGAATTCCTGCCTATGAGGGTGGGGAGGCCCTGGCAGAGGTTGCCCAGAGAAGCTGTGGCTGCCCCATCCCGGGAAGTGTCCAAGGCCAGGTTGGAGCAACCTGGGATAGTGGGAGGTGTCCCTGCCCATGGCAGGGGGTGGGAGTGGAACTGGATGGTCTTTAAGGTCCCTCCCAACCCAAACCACACTATGCTTCCACAATTCCCATCATTCCATCCCATCAGTGCAGCCTCCTCACAGGAATCACTCGGTGTCTTGAGCTGCCTGGCAGAAGATCTCTGAGCCCCTCAGGAGTCGCATCATCCCTTGGTCATCCCACAAATACTATTAATATTTCCAGGGCCGGGGAAGGAGATTTTCCTTTTTAAATCCTTTGGCTCATCCAGGGGCTCTGCCTGTCAGGGCCGTGTCACCCTCTGCTCCGAGTTCCTCCATCAACTGATGTCACCCTTTGGCCACAGACTCTCCCACCCATCACCTGCAGAGTCTCCTTCCCAGAGAGAACAACCCAGGAGCCAGCAGAATTTAGAATTTAGATCTCAACAGATCTAAACTGGAGGGAACAGTTCAGCTCTTACTTCTCTGCCTTTCCCTGGGAGGTACAAAAAAAAACCCCCTTCTTTTCTTGTCCCCGCCCCGGGTGCCAGCTGTGAACCGACGGCAGGAGCGACTTTCCCTCGGTGCCAACACCTCCGTGAGTTATTCCCTGGAAAAAAAAAGCCATTCCTGGCTGACGTCTGACACGGTGCAGGCGGTGGACAAGGGCCTCAGAGGGCTGGTGCAGCTGCTGGGGGAGCAGGAACCGTGCCAGGAAAGGTGCTGGTGGGAGCCGACGCCGGTGCCAGGAGGTTTTATTTTTGGGAAATGTTCAAGGGACTCGCCAAGACGAGGGATTGAAAGGCTGGAGGAGCAGAATGGCAACGGAATTTCGCTTCCTCCATGGCCTGTGTTGCTCCTGGACTGGCCTTTGGCAGCAGTGCCAGGACAAGGGGGAATGGTTTCAAACTGCCCGAGGGATATTGGGATGGAGTTCCTCCCTGGGAGGGTGGGGAGGCCCTGGCACGGGTTGGGCAGAGAAGCTGTGGCTGCCCCATCCCTGGAAGTGTCCAAGGATGGGGCTTGGAGCAACCTGGGATAGTGGAAGGTGTCCCTGCCCATGGCAGGGGGTTGGAACTGGATGATCCTTAAAGTCCCTTCCAACCCAAACCATTCTGGGATTCCCTGGATCTGTGACCTTCCATCTTCCATCAGAAGCACAGGGGAAAAAAATAAAGTAAAATCACTGCTAGGAATATTTACAGACCCCAGATTGGCCAAGTTTTCCACAGGGATAAGGACAAGGCCATGAAAAGCAGGGAGCTGAGGCCCAGAGGCCGTAAAACAGAGCTAAGACTGATCAAAGGCCTCAAGAAAGTCCCTGGTCACAGGGCTGGCAAGGCTGAGGGGCTCATTTTATCAAAGCAAAAGGAAGTCTGAGGGATAAATTGGTTGCCAGGCATGGATATCACTGGGGGAAGGGGAAATGTGGGATAGAAAATGACCCTTCACCATCAGAGAAAAAACCATCACGAGCCGGACGCCAAATCCAGATGATTAAAAATGAGGAATGAGGAGAGGGAGTTTTAACAGCAACCTGGGGCAGTGGAAGTGTCCCTGCCCATGGAATGAGGTGGGCTTTGAGGTCACTTCCAACACAAACCAGTCTGGGATTTGCCACTGCCACAAGATTCCGAGGAAGTCACGGATCACCCTGAGCGAGTCTGGATGTCTCGAGGGAGGAAACGCAGCGGTCAGATGGATGGATGGGCTCAGGACCAGGAGAAATGGGTGAAATTTGGTAATCCCTGACAGATATGAGGTCACTGGGGATGATCTCATGTCCCTTCTGGCCTCTGTGGAGCTCTGTCACCGTGTAAATGTCACCACACCTGCTCAGGGTGGGGAGGGGATGATTCCCAGCCCTTCCCTGGGCTGTTCCCCCCATCAAAACGACAATTATGGCACTGATGGTTCCAGCTAAAAATCCCAGATCACCCCCTTCCCCTGGGATTCCTCCTCTGAGCCTGCTCCCTTGGGCATTCCTGCCCAAACCTGCCCTCCCAACCCTCTCTGTGTTTTTAATCCAAGCCTAAGACCAGGCTCAGCAAAGCCTCTGCTGTGTCTGAAGGGCTGTCAAAGCCCAGAACTGCCCATTCCTTGGTTGGGCTCCTGCAGAGCCTCCACTGTCTCTCCAAGGGTCCATCCCCTCATCCAAGGAGCACCTGGTGGGTGCTGGAGACCCCAAAGACCTGCTGAGTCCCCCAGGAGGGCAGGGGGACGTGTTTAAGCCATGGACACACACAGCCAGTGGCTCTCTGAGCCCATTCCAGGCTCACAGGAGGACACAAAAACTCCAGGGAATACCCTCCATCCAACACTCGAATTCCCAATTCCTGCAACGAGCCACGGGACAATTTTTTTCCTCCTCTTTTTTTTTTTTTCCCACTGTGGAGTTTTCTTTTCCCCCTCTTCCCTCCAGCCCAGTGTTCCCATGTTCCCGTGGCTGGTTGGTTTTTTTTTTAGGGATCCAATCCCAGCCACCCCTCAGGAAGTTTGTGCCTTTCCTGCAGGTTTCCTGGTCCTGCTCACAGGAGACATGAGTTCATCCAGGCTCCCTCTGTCTAATCACTAACAGACATGGAAAAAACCCCCTCACACACCCGAGGAGAACATAAACATCCATGTGATGTGCACAAGCTTATGGAGACGGGACTATGGGAAACACATGGTTCCATTTTAATAAAAAACTCTTACATTTCCAGGGCTTTTTTCTATTTTTTTTCCCTTTTTTTTTTTTTTTCCCTTTTTTTTTTCTCTTCCCCCTTTTTTATGGCTTGTTTCACCGAGCTGTGAATAGCAAGGGCCTGTTTTGTTGTTATTGTTGTGTTTTATGAGGACAACTCTGTGTCCACAGCCCCAGACATCACATATTTTGGGTGGTGGGGGGAGATAAAGCTTCCCTTGGCTCCCACCCAGGTCTCTGTTAACTCCTTCTGGGATTGCTCAGGCTCTGACAGCCGGGGATGGGGTGGTCAAGAAGCCCCATGTGTTCTGAAATATTTTATCTAATCTCTCTTCTCAAACAATTTCAGCCCCTCACTTGGATTCTTCCAAGTCCTTTATGGGGTTTTTTTGTTGTTTTTGGGGTTTTTTGGGGGGACTCATGAGCAGTTTCCTGAGGGATTTTGGGTTGGGGAGGGGGAAGAAGTTTGGCTGCCCAGCTGGGCCAGGAAAAAGAGGATGTGGAGGATAAGGACACGTTTAGCTCATAAATCATGGAATCAAGGAATGGTTTGGGCTGGAAGGACCTTAAAGCTCATCCAGTCTCACCCCCTGGGACACCTCCCACTGTCCCAGGTTGCTCCAACCTGGCCTTGGACACTTCCAGGGATGGGGCAGCCACAGAGGAGCAACCTGTGCCAGGGCCTCCCCGCCCTCCCAGGCAGGAATTCCATCCCAATATCCCCTCTAAATTTTCCCTCTGTCAGTTTGAAGCCATTCCCTGTGTCCTGCCATTCCAGGCCCTTTTCCAGAATCCCTCTCCAGCTGTCTCAGAGCCCACTGGAAGTTTGGTCACATCTTAACACCATCCTGTCACCACGGTCATGGAATCAGAGAATCCCAGGATGGTTTGGGCTGGAGGGACTTTAAAGATCATCTCATTCCAAACTCTGCCACGGGCAGGATGGGGAGTGGGATGTGCCAGGGTCCAGGATGTTGGGCTCATCCCAGCAGACCTGGATCACAAGGCTCAGGATGACCAAGCCTTTCTTTTCCCAAGAAGAGGAGACACCTTGTTTTCCCAGACAGACCTTTCCAGGCGATTTTCCTTATCAGGATATGAACTCTGGATGACTTAAATGCAGGGATTTGTTTTTTTTGAGGGGAGGGGGAACTCAGCAGGCTGAAGTGCAGGATGGATATTTGGGGGCAAAGTCGGGGCACCAGCCTGTTCCTCCTCCTCCTGCTCCTCCTCCTCCTTCTCTTCCCATTCTGTGATTCCCAACCCAGCATCCCAGCTTTGTTCCCACTTCAAAAGCCCCTCCAAAGCCCATCCAGCCCTGGTCTACAGCAGAGTATAAACAGGCAGACCCCCTTCCAGGCAGACCCCATTCCAGGCAGACCCCATTCCAGGCAGGGCCAGGAGGTGGATTTGTCCAGAAATCCCAGGAATCCTGCCCGAGGGCTGGAGAAGAGGAAACCCTGGGAAAAGCCACTTTCCCTGAAATGCTTCATTAATGTTGTCACTTTTAACACCAAAATGGCCTTGAAATATCATCAATCTGGGTTGAGATCAGACCAAATCATGCAGATAAAGCCCCGAGGGGGTTCAGCTCCGTGGAGGAAGACGATGGGATGGAGGGACAGCAGCTTTCCAGAGGTAAAAAGGCCACCAGACGTGGCCAGCACAGCAGAAAAGGGGCACGTGCAGGGTGCAGGGAGCCTCACATGGGCCTGATTAGAGATTCCTGAGCATCCCTTCCTGCCATTCCCTGTTCCTCAGCCGGGCTCCCGCCGCGTGCCGGGATTCCGGCTGCTTGGTGAAGTGAAGGAACGCGGGCGTCGGGCAGGAAGGAAGGGGGAAAATCCCACCTCAAATCTAATCCTACCACCCCAGGAGCGCCTGGATCCGCCCTGCCAGGGGTTTGGAGGGGGGATCACGGGGTTCCTCCTTCCCAGCAAAGGCTGGACCCGCTTTTCAAGCCGTTTATTTATGGACGAGGAAAGGGAAAGTCAATAAAAGGGCACGATTTTGATCCTTCCCAGTGGGAGGATGAAACCTGGACTGACACAGAGAGAATATTCACATGCCTGGAATATCCCTGGAGGTTTCTCCTCGCTGCCATTCCACTGCAGGGCATCTTCTGCAAGACCTTTCACCCCCAGTAGCCTCTTTTTTCTCTTCCTCTTTTATTCCCGTTACAGCTCCTTGGGGAGGAGGGAAATGAATCTGCTGCCCCTGCTGATGTTTTCCCCATCACTAAAAAGAAGCTCCCTGGAACAAACCCCGAATTCTCAGCACTGATAGTGTTTCTGCCCAGGGAAAGGGACAAAAATCCCTCCAGGAACACTCCTAAGGCTGGAAAAGGACTCAGATCCCATCCGGGCTCTGCTGATTCCTTCAGGATTTTACTGTCCTGCATCACTCTGGGATGTTCAATCCTGCTCTCCCCCTTCCCTCTCCCCTCCTGTGCTGGATATAATTCTGTTTATTTTGGGATTCACTAGAAAATCCCTAAATTTTGTGCTGGCTGCAGGGAAAAAGGTTTGCTGGGATGAGAGGGAAGGGGATGAAGGGAGGAAACGAGGGGCAGAGGGGTCTCCGAGCCCCAAACACCCCTCTGACTCCACAGGCTGCTTGTGCCACACTGGCATCCTGAAAGACCACAGCTCCAGGGAAAATGGGGCTATTCCAGCTCTCACCAAAAAACCAGGAGGATCCTGCCCACTTCCTAGAACATTCCTGGAACTGAGGAGTGCAGAGGTGCAGTTCTGCGGAGCCGTCACGTTCCATGTGGAGAGCTGCCCCGGCGCTGAGCTCAGGCCCGAGCTCCACTCCGAGCCCAGGACGGATTCCAAGCCCTTTGGCCGCTTCCCCACGTTGGATCTGCCGGAGTCAGGCTGAGCTCTGCACCCTCAGAGCTCAGGAGAGGACACGGGGATCCTGCTTTTTTATCCCTCCGAGGGACAGGACACAGGGAATGGCTTCAAAGTGACAGAGGGGAAATTTAGGTGGGATACTGGGATGGAATTCCTGGCTGGGAGGGTGGGGAGGCCCTGGCACAGCTTGGGCAGAGAAGCAAGTGTCCAAGTGTCCAAGGTTGGAGCAATCTGGGATAGTGGGAGGTGTCCCTGCCCATGGCACTGGATGAGCTTTAAAATCCCTCCCAACCCAATCCATTCCACAACTCCATAAGATACTGGGAATGGGAGAAACAGGACAAACACAAACCACAGCCTGACACAGAGAGACTGTGAAAGGGTCAGTGTGACACCAGGGTCAGAGCACCCCCAGAACTTCAGGTTCCCGTGGGACAGAGCAACCAAAATCCAGTGGGGTTTAGCAAGTGGCTTGGAAATCTCCCAGGAATCTCTGGTTTCCGGCAAGTTGGAATTCAAACAAATTCTCCTGGTGGTGTTCAGACAAAACTCAGCACCGAGGGAGCTGGAATTGGGTGGTTGTGTAGGGGATGAGCAGAAGTTTTTCACTGTATTTCTGCTCAAAGCTCAGAGGTCGGATTTTGGGCCGTTTACTCTGATGCAAATTAACTGTTCCAGCTACTGGGCTGACAAACCCAGTTATTCCCTAAAGGAAAGGCTGGAATCAAGCTCAGGAGGTGGTACTAAGGACACGAGCCCGGAAACCCCAGTGCACTGAGGTGCTCCAAGGAAATGGGGGGAGTGGGAGTCCAGGAACAGCGGGGAAGTCGTGCCCTCTGGCCAGGAAAATCCCTCTGGAAATAAACCTGGAAGTGGCTACTGGCCATGTGGCCAGAAACCACCAACTGGCCACTGCTGCTGAAGGAGCTGCAGAAGTGATAACAGGAGTGATGAGTCTCTTCTGTCCCAAGTGCAGCTTTGCTTCCTCCTCAGTCCGAGGTCACTCCTTGTCCCAAATCCCTCTCCAGCTCTCCTGGAGCCCCTTTAAGCCCTGGAAGGGGTTTAAGGTCTCCCCAGAGCCTTCTCTTCTCCAGGTGAACACCCCCAGCTCTCCCAGTCTCTCCAGAGCCCTCGGAGCATCTCCGTGGTTTCCTCTGGACTCCCTCCAGCAGCTCCACGTCCTTCTGCTGTTGAGGACCCCGGAGCTGGAGGCAGCTCTGCAGGTGGGGTCTTACCTAAGGGGAGCAGAGGGGGAGAATCCCCTCCCTCATCCTGTTGGTCTCACACCTGATCCAGTTGCTCTCAGGTTTGGATCACTGCTGGTCTTGGTGTCACCCCATCACACACCCCAGAGTGCTGCTCCCACCTCTGAACCCTCAGTGTCCACTGGGGAGCTTCATTTGCATCAATTCTAATGACTTTTATAGAGTTATAGATCCACAGAGTCACCTGAGCTGGAAGGGACCCACAAGGATCATTGATCCAACTCCTGGCCATGCCCAGACACCCCAACAATCCCCCCCTGTCCCTCAGAGCCTTGTCCAAACCCTCCTGGAGCTCTGGCAGCCTTGGGGCTGTGCCCACTGCCCTGGGGAGCCTGGGCAGTGCCCAACCACCCTCTGGGGGAAGAACCTTTCCCTAATTCCAGGTTATACTGTGGATATAATTACGCCCTGGGCACTTGGGTGTCATTTTGTGGCTGTTGAAACTGAGGTTTCACTTGGTTCCTCCAGTCAAAGTTGCAGCCTGGATTAACCTGGATTGCTCAGTAATCATTGGAGAATACTGGAACATCCTGAGCGGGAAGAGACCCCTAAGGATCATCCAGTGCAACTCCTGGCCCTGCACAGGACACCCCAACAATCCCCCCCTGTCCCTCAGAGCATTGTCCAAGAGTTCTGGACATGTTCCCCAGGGTTTTCCTTTGTTCTTCTCCACCCCCTGCCCCTCTTTATTTAAGGAGCTGGGGCTTCATTTGTCCCCTACAAATACAGAAACATCCACAGCAACAATGCAGCAGGATTTCTGTAGAATCCTGGAATATCCTGAGCGGGAAGGGACCCCCAGGGATCATCAGGACACCCCAACAATCCCTCAGAGCATCATCCAAACCCTCCTGGAGCTCTGGCAGCCTTGGGGCTGTGACCAAACGCTGGGGAGCCTGGGCAGTGCCCACCCACCCTCTGGGGAGGAAGAACCTTTCCCTGGGATCCATCCCAACCCCCCTGGCACAGCTCCAGCCGTTCCAGGTCCCGTCCCTGCTCACAGAGAGCAGAGGTGGCTGTTGTCCCTCTGCTTCGAGGAAAAGGGATGTTATTAAACACCCTCCAGCAGTTCAAGCCAATCCTGGAATTCCTCCTCCTTCCGAGTCCCCAGCCGAGGTTCTGGTGACGCTTCCACCGCCTCTCCTGACCCAGAGCGCTGCTCGGAGTCGCTTCTAATTAACCAGAGCTGTGTTTAATTCGGCAGCTGCTCAGCACCTGACGGGGCTGCTCCATCCCCTGTCTGAGCTCCAGCTCATCTTCATCGCGTTTCACGGGTCACTTCACCCCCTTAACCACCCGTTTGTGGCTGGAGAACACCCGGCCCGTCCTCTCCCCCCCGAGGGCTGGGGGGTGACGTGTCCAGCCGGCCCGAAAAAACGTGGAAATGGTGCTCCCAAGAGGCCCGGAGGAGCCACTCCTCCTCCCGAAATGTGTCTGAAGGTCGTGCTAAACCGTGCACCTCCAGTGAAAAGGCTGATGAAGGGAATTCTTGGCTCACACTTGGGGCGCTTTTTCCAAAGCGTTTTGTCGCTGGCACTCCCATCCACACGGGGTGGAAAATGTGTCCAGCGCATAAAACAACGCTGCATTGTTGTTAAACTGCTTTGGTGTAACCCTTAAATAACCTCCTCCCGCGAGGGAAGGTTGGATTCAGCTTCTTTATTCAGCCTCTTTATTCAGCTTCTTTATTCAGCTTCTTTATTCAGCTTCTTTATTCAGCTTTTTTATTCAGCTTCTTTATTCAGCTTTTTTATTCAGCTTCTCTGATATCTGGAGATCTTTATTTCAGAGATCTCGGGAGGGAGAGTTTATACCTCGGGAACTTGTTTGGGGAAAAAAGGGGAAAAGCTGTAACAGCCCTGGAAAATCTGAAATGCAACCACCACCCCCCACACACAGGCACACTGTGAACATCCCAAAAGTAAAATATAGGTATTTTGGAAACAGCACTGACACTTGGAATCGCAGGATCCCAGGAGGGTTTGGGATGGGAGGCACCTTAAAGCTCATCCCGTTCCATCCCAGGGACACCTTCCACTAGCCCAGGTTGCTCCAACCTGGCCTTGGACACTTCCAGGGATGGGGCAGGAAACCTGAGCAACTTCCCTTGGTGTCTTCAGTGAAAACATGATTTTGTTCGAATCTGGTAAAAAAAGAAGAAAAATAAAAAAGGGGAGCTCTGAAAAATCGAGAGTTACAGGTGACAAAAATCCACCCAGATCCCTCCACTGGTGGCAACCACATGGCTCAGGGAAAGTGCACTCAGGGGGATGGAAAATGAGGTTTCCTCATCCCTACAAGCTCTGGGAAGAATTAAATCCACTCAGGGGCTCCTGGAATCTGGAGGTGAGGCTGTTCCCTTCTGGAATGATAACCAGCCTCATCCCACACCCCAGTCGTGTTTAGAGAACCCACCTCTGAGAGATGCCAAACAAAAACCTCTCCAAAATTCTCCTCGGGGAGGTTGAGTTTCTCCCCACTGATGGTGAAAAGGAATTCAACAGAAATTCATTGCTGGCCCCACTATAAACTCAACCAGACCCAAATATTGAAGGTGGAAGCGACTTGTAAGCAGGAAGAGCAATCCCATCTCCTAAACTAAACTAAACAAGATTTAATGATGCCTCCTGCATGTCCCTGCTGGAAGGAGAACATCTGTTTCCTATGCAGGGGGAGATATCCTCCGATCTAATCAGTTGGGGAGGATTAGAAGGCTAATGGAAGACATTCGCAAATTCCCAGTTTCCTAAAACTCCCCATTTTCGTCTCAGGAAGCCTGGAAGGAAAAGGGTCGAGTGTGTGTGTGCTGGATGCAATAAAATGGGGCTGAATAAAGATCACAGAAAAGCAGGAATCATTCACATGTCTCTTATCAGTTGGAAAACGCTGCGGAATCCAGAGCTTTCCAAAATCCAGACCTTTCCGACGCCGCCGTTCGCTTGGATCCGGAGCTGCTGCACGAGGAGAGGGGACTGCAAACATCACTCCCAACAGCTCCTGAGACACAAAGCCAAACCCCAAAGGTGGGAGGCTCGCCCCAGATTTGTGCAAGGCATCAGTCCCCAAACACAACTTCCAGCAGGAAACATCCATCCCAGGAGTCTGGAGGGTTTATGTCCGGACTGAACCCGGGTGTTGTCAACTATTTCCCTTTCCAGAGACTCCTCTGCAGGTGAAGTGGCTCCTGAAGAGTCTCTGGTGGAACATTCCATGTTCTTCCCACCCCTCTTCCCTGTTTTTCTGCCTTTTCCTAAGTCAATGAGCTAATTCTGCACTAGGAAGAGAAGCCTGGGTGGAAACCTTCCTTGAGAGAGCAGGGCAGGAAGGGATGTGGCGTCATCCCTGCTGGTGCTGGACACTCCTGGAGCTGTCCATGTGGTGGAGGAGACGCTGGCTGTGCACACTCATTCCTCTCTAAATATCAAAACCAGATTAACCAAGTCTCAGGGCATCCATAAACCTGAGCTGGTGAGGGGCATGGAGCTCTCCCAAGGTGGGACGAGCCCAGTCTCTACTCCCCAAAACACACCCAAGCCCCAGGACATCCATCCCCAAAACACACCCAAGCCCCAGGACATCCATCCCCAAAACACACCCGAGCCCCAAGACATCCATCCCCAAAACACACCCAAGACATCCATCCCCAAAACACACCTAAGCCCCAAGACATCCATCCCCAAAACACACCCAAGCCCCAGGACATCCATCCCCAAAACATCCATCCCCAAAACACACCCAAGCCCCAAGACATCCATCCCCAGGACATCCATCCCCAAAACACACCCAAGCCCCAAGACATCCATCCCCAAAACATCCATCCCCAAAACACACCCCAGCCCCAAGACATCCATCCCCAAGACATCCAGCCCCAAAACACACCCAAGACATCCAGCCCCAAAACACACCTAAGCCCCAGGACATCCATCCCCAGGACATCCATCCCCAAAACACACCCAGGCCCCAGGACATCCATCCCCAAAACACACCCCAAGCCCCAAGACATCCATCCCCAAAACACACCCAAGACATCCATCCCCAAAACACACCCAGGCCCCAAGACATCCATCCCCAAAACACACCCAAGACATCCATCCCCAAAACACACCCAGGCCCCAAGACATCCATCCCCAAAACACACCCAGGCCCCAGGACATCCATCCCCAAAACACACCCAGGCCCCAGGACATCCATCCCCAAAACACACCCAAGCCCCAAAACACACCCAGGCCCCAAGACATCCATCCCCAAAACACACCCAAGCCCCAAGACATCCATCCCAAAACACACCCCAAGACATCCATCCCCAAAACACACCCAGGCCCCAAGACATCCATCCCCAAAACACACCCAGGCCCCAAGACATCCATCCCCAAAACACACCCAGGCCCCAGGACATCCATCCCCAAAACACACCCAGGCCTCAAGACATCCATCCCCAAAACACACCCAGGCCTCAAGACATCCATCCCCAAAACACACCCAGGCCTCAAGACATCCATCCCCAAAACACACCCAAGACATCCATCCCCAAAACACACCCAGGCCCCAGGACATCCATCCCCAAAACACACCCAAGCCCCAGGACATCCATCCCCATGGAGGTTTGGCCAACGTCACCTCATGTTTCGACGCTCTGGGTTCGATCCTGAAAGGAAAATATGGCTCCTAAAGCCACCCAGCCCCTCTGCTCCTTTTGGGACTGGACCAAAACTGCACCTCCCCTCCCCCTGCATTTCCCCCCCGACACACCTTTCCTTCCACTGGAACATAACCCCAAATAAGACGTTGGCCTGACATGAAAGCAAAACGTATAAATATTTTTAAAAAGAGAAGAATTCCTGCCTCTCCAACAGTTTGCTCCAGCTAATAGGTTTCAGATGTCTCACATACTTCATTCATTCAGCCCCATTCAGTCTCCTAGGAGCCCCCGCTGTATTTATTAAACACAGCAATCGTGGAATGTTCAGCACTTACAGAATAAAACACACCGATTTCCCCACACACACACCAAAAAAAAATCATAATTAGAAAGCTTTGTGAGTGACCTAAAACTGTCACTCTGTTCCAACCCCGGTGCCCACCCCGGCGTTTTGCAGCTGCCCCAAAGGCTGTGTCGAGGCTTTTAACCCTCCCTGGGCTGTGCAAGCCCCCAAGAACACGTTTTTTCGGGGGTTTTCTCCTCGGCAGGATGATTTTGCCGCCTCGCTGGAGCACCTCCTGCTCGCTGTGTTATTCCTCAGCGTGTTCTTTTGGCCACTTGGCTCTCAAACCCAACTCGTCTCGGCCCTTCCCGCCGCCGAACGCGAGTCAGGCCCTGGAATCCTGCAGGATGCCAGTGCTAATTTCAGCAGCAAAGGGCTGGAGCACACGAGATCTCTCCTAGAGGGATTCAGATGGAAGCAGACAGGAGTAGAAGAGCCATTTTTCATTACAATGCTGGCAGGGAACGCCGAGGAGGACGTCTGGGCTGGAGCGTCGTGGAGAGGCAAGAGATGGAGTTTGTTCCAGCCCCAGTGACCTGCCAGCGCTGGGTGACTGGTCAGAAGGGTTTGCTGGAGGCTGTCCCGGCCCTGCTTCGGGGAGAGACACATGAAAAGCAGCTCAGAGAGGGGACGGGAGGCCCTGAGTCTGGGCTGGGATGATCTGGCAGGAGCCAGCGGGGGAGAAACGGCCTTTTGCTTGAGGCCACGGCCAGTTCATGTGGCTGATGTGGTTCTGTCGGGGTCTGGAGTGCCCCAACAGGAGTTTGTGGCCTCCAACCAGCCTCTCGTGGGCCATCAGCTCCAGTCCAGCCTCCCCTGAGCCAGAACTCCAGTTCAGCCCCCCCTTGGCCACCATCTCTATTCCAGTGTCCCCTAGGCCACCATCTTTATTCCATCCTCCTGTGGGCCAGCAGCTCAAGTCCATCCTCCCCTGGGCCATCAGCTCAAGTCCATCCTCCCCTGAGCCATCAGCTCAAGTCCATCCTCCCCTGAGCCATCAGCTCCAGCCCATCCTCTCCTGATCCAGCAGCTCCAGTCCAGCCTCCCCTAGGCCATCATCTCTATTCCAGCCTCCCCTGGGAGACCAGCTCCATTCCCACCTCCCTTGGTCCAGCAGCTCCATTCCAACCTCCCCTGAGCCAGCAATTCCATTCCAGCCTGCCCTGGGCCACCAGTCCATCCCACCTCCGTCCTGAGTGACATCCAAGGTGTCCCTGTCCCCAGCCCTGTCACGGCTGCTCTGGGCTCTGGTTCCCATCTCTGCTTGGCCCCTGGTGGGTGAGGACCTGCCCACCTCACCTCCCAGCTCTCTGTCCCTTGAGGAGAAACCAACCCCCTGCCAAGAAATTTCCCTTCCCACTGCCAGGGTTAGGTGGGATATCGGGAAGGAATTGTTCCCTGGGAGGGTGGGGAGGGCCTGGCACAGGTTGGGCAGAGAAGCTGTGGCTCCTCCATCCCTGGAAGTGTCCAAGGCCAGGTTGGAGCAACCTGGGATAGTGGAAGGTGTCCCTGCCTGTGGCAGGGGGTTGGAATGAGATGAGCTTTAAGGTGCCTTCCAACCCAACCCATCCTGGGATCCTGTGATTCCATGACCCCGTGGGACAGAGCAGGATTTGGCCACAGCATCAGCAGGCCCTGGGGAAGGCTGTGTGTGCACGAGGGTTTAGCAGAGCTCCTTCTCCCCACTCGGGAAGTTTTTGCCCAAGACTGTCCCTGCAGAATTTTGGAAGGTGCCTCTCCTGCCCTTCCTGTCACCGGTGGACACTTCATCTTCTTCCTCCCCTCCGCGGATCCCCCCAGCCTGTGCCACCGCTCCGGGATTTTCCAGCAGGGATCCAGGAAGAGCCCAGCCCTACCCACACATCATGGACAGACTGACCTCTCCCCAAAGGTGTGGGGACTCATTTTTCACCCTTTTTTGGCCTCACACCTCCCCCCACCTCCCCCATGGCAGCCCCCCTGGCTCACAGGGCGCTGCTGTCACTGTTTCCACATCCCTGCCCACTTCAAAGACCCCAGAATGAGTCTTGCCCCAGACACATTCCCGAGGGAGCTGTTGGTTTCCAGTCAGGATCCTCGATTATTAGTCCCACTGCAGGAGGTTCTACGGGAATAGATGAACACCACGAGCTGTAAAACACACCAAATGTGCTGCGAGTCACTCCAGAGCAACGGCAACGCTTCATTACACCACCCTGGAACGAGAGTTCCTCTGTCTCCTCTGCCTGGGGACAAGGACAACTCCTTGCCCTGACAACTTCCAGGGGTTCCCATCTTCCCTGTACCTTTCACTAATTGTACAGAAGGAAAACTGGGAGCCCTGGTTGCTGGAGTCTGGCTTGTTCCCTGTCCATCCATCCTGGTTCAGCTCTGCCTCGTCGCATCCTGCCAGCAAATCCTTCATTTTCCCTCAGCCAGGCCCCTTCACGTCATCTCGGAGCGTTCCTTTCCCTACATTTCATATCTCACCCATCAGGCACCTGCAGCCAACCTTACACACTCACATTCAACTCCTCCAAAGCTTCAGGAAAGCCCAGGCTATCCCAGGGATCTGAGAGTCCGGATTCGAGGATCTGGGACAGCAAAACTTTTCAGCTCCTTCATTCCAAAGTTGCTCCATCTCAAAATTGTTCCCTGATATTTCGGTGTCACTCATCCCTGTGCTCACGGCACAGTGACAGATTTTCTGGAGAGATGCCCAGGCCATGAGCTCAAACCATTGCCCCACTCCCAGCATCTGACCATGTATTGGAAAAACCCCCTGAGGAAGATTCCTGCCCATTCCCGAAACTTGGTGCCTCTGGGACAACAATACTCCCCATTCCACCGTGGGTTTCCAGCCTTTTTTGTGAGGTTGGCTGAGCATCTGCTGGTGATTAAGGGTTTTGTCATTTGGAAAGAGCTGACAATTACCTCCAATTATTCGAACTAGGTCAGGTTCTTCAGCACAAGTTTATGTGATGACTGTTGGCTGGAATTTAGGATTTCAAACCCCACTGGGGAGCAGAATCCACCTCTCCTCTCTCACATTCAGGAAAGAATTCCTCCCATAAAAAAACAGCTCCTGGTCCCACAGAACCTGACCTGGGCATGTCCCTGACCTGCTGTTGTTTCAGGACAACACCCCAGGAAGTGCAGAACAGGACAAGGGAGTGAAGGGAATTCCCAGGATGTCGGAGGAATTTCAAGGACAGTTTTCTCATCTAACTATCCCTGTTGAAATTCCCAACTTGCTTTGGGGCCTCAGGTGCCAGGTGAGAGGGTGAAGACTGCAGTTATATTTCATGTGGGAAAAGGATACCTCACATTCCTTTTCCTCAGGAGCTCCTGGGACCTCCTGGCCTGGAAAGATCTGAATTTCCCACCGAGCTGGGAACTTGTGTGAGCAGCAACCATGGACCAGGGGCTGGACTTTAAAGATTTCTGTCAGTCCAGACTATTCCATGGCTCTACTTCACCAATCCTACAGGAGCCCTGTCAAGCTGTGTGCCTGTCAGGGAAAGGGATTTTCCAGGCGTTCCCTCAAGAATCTCTGAGCTTTTTAGATGCTCCCAGTGCTCATTCAGGGATCAACACGACTAAAAAGCCTCCTCAGGAACCTTCTGCACAGCGGGAAACACTGGAAGGTGGAGAGAGAACCTGGAAGCCCATTTGGGGCTCTGCCTGTGCCAGGTTCTGTCCTTGTCACCCCGGCATTGTCCAAGGAAAAGGAGGGATGAGCAGGTGATGTGAGGGAAAGCAGCAGAGCCATTTCCAGCTGTCACATGGGTGTGATGCTGATTTTATCCTGCAAAGTTTTCCCCTCCTCTTGCCTTCGGGCATGAACAAAGCTCTTCCCAGAAAGGACAGGGTCATTAATTGATCACAGGCCATTAATTGATCACAGCCCAGTGTGGGACTGTGGCAGCCCCAAGGGGGTACATAAGGAATTCCTTATATCCTTAATTCCCTCCAAAGCTGGATGCCCGTCGGGCACAACTGGCAGGGCCGGCCCAGCACAGGTATCTCCTCCCAGCCCACTTTCCAGGCAGGTTTTTGGCAGTGGTGCCTCCAGAGAAGATCCCTTTGGAGACAGGTTTGTGTCCCACAAACCCCAGCTGATGGGATGGTTCGAGTGGCACAAACACAACTGGAAAATAAGCGGCACTGCGAGGCCGGGATATTCAAATTCCACCTCCCTAATTACATGTGATTGCTTTTTGGCAAGAGCTCAACCTGCCAGAGCAGTGAGGTTTTACAAACATTCACACAGGCATTAGATCATTGTTTGAATGAGTTATTGGCAGCCCGAATCTGAAGTAAAAACATAGTTTAAAGAAGACCATATTGGAGAGGGTGAAGCCGTCGGCTTTCATGTCTCCCGGTTGTCTCTGGACACCTCGAGATCCCCTCTGGCTCCGTGTCACTCACACCACAAGGGTGTTTGTGGGGGTGGGTGTCGTGATTTCGGGGGGTTCTGGCGCGGGGTTGGCACTCACACAAACCACAGGCCGGGGATGGGGCCCTTTCCCGGATTGTGGAGTGGAAAAGGCAGGTTTGGAAGTTCAGGTGCTGTTCAGGGAGGGGAAGGAGACGGAGGCTCCAAGCACAGGTAGGCTGGAGATCTGCCCAGACACAGCAATCAGATCACTGGGAGGATCATAAATGACTTCAAGCTTTCCCATATTAATAAATACAACAGTGCTCCTGCCCCCCAGCATCACCCAGCACTTTGAGGAGGAAGATGGGAATACCACTGAAAGCAAATGTCCTTGTTGGGAAAACGGATTTAGAGAATCCCAGAATGGTTTGGGTTGGAAGGGACATTAAAGATCATCCATTCCCACCCCCTGCCATGGGCAAGGATACCTCCCACTACCCCAGGTTGCTTCAATCTGGCCTTGGACACTCCCAGGGATGGGGCAGCCACAGTTTCTCTGGGAAATCCATCCCAGCCACCCGCTACCCTCACAGGGAAGAATTTCTTCCTGCTGCCATCCAGGGGTGCCTGCACACTCCATGAATCCCTGCTGTCGAGGTGAGGGTGTCCTCCACCAGGCTCAGGTGGTGCTGAGAGCCTCTGGCAGCTCGGCTTGGTGGATAAAAATATTCCAGGCCGGAATATTTTGGCCTGCAGGGAGGTTCCGCCCTCGAGGACACCCCTGCCCTCCACGTGCTTCCTAAATTAGATCTCCTGGGACCAGCCGTGGGTTTTAAGAGGGAGGTGAGCTTGTTAGTGACCAACATCATCCATTAAATGGGAATCAGCAGCTTTTATTGCACCTGGAGGTGCTGTAAAAGGAAAAGAGGGAGGGGACGGCACCGGGAACCCTTTCCCTGCCCCAGCAGAGCCTGGCACAGAGGGGGGGTCACTCAGGAGCTCTGGAATTGTGAAGTTACTTCATGCTCAGGGAGAACGAGCCCCAAACTAAACACAGGAGCCTCGAGAAGGTGCGAGAAGATCAGGACAAGGTTTGTAAGGGGCAGGTCCCCAAAAAAGCCCCTTATCCCCCAGGTCAAAAGCCCAAGCTGGAAAGGATCTAAGGGAGGATTGCCAAGATCCAGCAGGATCTATCCAGGACTGGCTCCTCCACCCAGGAAAGGCAGGGTCTGCAGCTCCCTTCTTCCCAAGTCGTGGCTTGAGTTACACACCCGTGTGTTGCTGGCCCAGAAAACCCAGGGAAATCATGTTTGAGGAGCAAAAAAAGCTCCTCCTGCAGCGATTCCCTTCCACAGCTTGCTCGGAGATCACGGATCCCCGTTGGAAAAGCGTCTCACGAGACGCTGGCCCACGGTTTCATTGACTGAGAGGGGTTGTTGTGCAGTTGTGTGCATTCCCAAAATTCCCAGAGAGCTCTTTTTCCAATGGGGATACCAAGGACAAGAAGAAATTAATAAAGAAGGGAGTTAATCAAAAGTGGTGTCTTTTGCTTACAGGGAAAACTGGAGACACGGAATCTGAACAGAAATCTGTGACATTTGAGAGCTGCCAGGCACCAATAAAACCTGCCCTGCCAAGGATGTTTTTTTTAATCAGAACCCAAAATCAAAGATTTTTGATTAAGAGGAGGAGAAAAAAAAACACAAACTGCACACGAAACTCAGCCGACAGGAACCATCCTGGAAAAGCTCCCATGAATTTGCCGTCGTGTTTCAGAAAGAATGTGGGATTTCTGCTGGTTTAAACTGATTTTCACAATGCAAACCTCGTGTTGCAGCATCAGCTCCGGTAAGATCTGAATCAACAAAAAGCTGAAAGGCCTTTTTGAATATTAACCAGTCCCACTCCAGCACCTTGTGAGGTTTTAGTCATCATTGTCATCCTAAAAATATGGGAATTTTGCTGGAGGGCTGATGTCCTTCCTAAGGTCATCCACGGATGCAAGAGACAGAGCCAGGAATAAAAATAATCGGTCCTGGCTTTAAGTATTAAACTCTGCCTGCCTGAAATAAGGAGTATAATTTATTGTCTTTTCTTGCTCGCGCAGCAAAATCCACAAACTGCAAAGCAAAATCAGGAGGGGGAATTTGTGCCCATATCCATAATTCATATTTTTTTGCCACGGCGAGACCTTGTAAACCCGCGTTCCCCAGCCACTGGCTGCTCCAAAGCACATCCCAGCCAGGCCAGGATTAACCCAGAGCCTGTTTGGGTTATAGGATCACCCCAGGACAGCCCAGGTGTTCAGCCCAGCCAGTCTGGAACGACGCTGGATCAAGGAACGGACGCACAAGGGCCGATTGTCAGCGTGAGGCCGAAGGGAGCCGCCGCTTTCCCAGGGATTTTCCCTTTGCTGTGTGTTTGGAAGGTCACGCAGCTGTAAGTCGGGCTCAGGAGGAGCTGGAAGCCTGGAGGGATCATTGCCCCGATCACACATGTCCTATGGAAGGAAGCTCTCCCGTGGGCTGACATCCCATTAATTCCTGCTGGTGGGAGCCCCTTCCCGGGGCTGGAATTCCTTTGCTGCCGGGTGTTTGTCCCGCAGATAACTCCGGTCTCATCCCTGACCCGGTGACTCGTATTTATTTTCTCGTTTTATAAGAACCAGGCTCTTCCCCGCGCTCGTTCCTGGTGGGAATGCTGGCGTGGTGCGAGGCCGAGACCGCGCTGCTTCAATCTCGGATACTCGAGACGGAAAACTGGGACGTTTTCCAACGCTCCGTCTGCCTTCCCGGGAAAAAAAAAAATCTCTGCTCCACAGGCTCCCAATCGTGCCATCAGCTGGAGAGAGAGGGAACTTCACCAGCCCTTTTCCAAAATGCCCTTTGAGGACAGGGAGAGCTTCCAGGGCCTGGGAAAAGCTCGGGGAAGGTCCTGGGGCTCCCCGAAGGGCAGGACACTTCCAAACTTTCCAAAGGTTGGCAAAGGCGCCAAGGAAATCTGGGGGGCGGCAAAGCCTGGGAAAGGTTGGGAAAGCCCTCAGAGCTCTCTGGAAGGTGGCAGGTCTCCGGGTCCCAAGCAAATCCCAGAGAAAGCCCCAGGGTTCTCTGGAGGGTGGGAGAGTCCTGCCCTAGTTTTGGCTAAACATGGAAAAGGGAATTCTCTGCAAGGACCAGCAAAGTCCAGCAAAGGCGCTGGGGCTGGTGGAGGGAAGCAGGGCTATCCCAGTGTCCTGGAAAAGCCCCAGGGAACACTGGATGCCACCAGGACCTCTTGAGATGTCATTAGAGGGTGAGGGACTGAAGAGAATCCCAGAATCCCAGAATGGTTTGGGTTGGAAGGGCCCTTAAAGCCCATCCAGTCCCACCCCCTGCCATGGGCAGGGACACCTTCCACTAGCCCAGGTTGCTCCAAGCCCCGTCCAACCTGGCCTTGGACACTTCCAGGGATGGAGCAGCCACAGCTTCTCTGCCCAACCTGTGCCAGGGCCTCCCCACCCTCACAGAGAAGGATTTCTTCCCAGTATCCCATCTAAATCCCTGCCTTCTGGCAGTTTGAAGTCATTCCCCCTTGTCCTGTTGTCCTGGATAACACAGGGGACAAAAGGTGCTTCAGGACGGTCAAAGAAAGGCCTCAGAAGGGGTTCTGGGGGAATAAGAGGGATCCAAGGGGATCAAAGGTGCTGTGATGGCAAATTCATGAGAGCTTTTCCAGGATGGTTCTTGTCAGCTGAGCATCATGGGCAGTTTGTGTTTTTTCTCTTAATCAAAAATCTTTGATTTTGGGTTCTGATTAAAAAAACCTGTCCTTGGCAGGGCAGGTTTTATTGGTGCCTGGCAGCTCTCAAATGTCACAGACGTTCCTCCATCATTTCTGTTCGGATTCTGTGTCTGCAGTTTTCCTTGTAAGAAAGACGTCACTTATGATTAATTTCCTTCTTTATTAATTTCTTGTTCTTTGTGTCCCCATTGATGGAACAGGAGCTACTGGGAATTTGGGAACACACACAACTGTACAACAAACCTGACAGGAGCAGGGAGGTCCTGAGGGGACCAGAGGGACTAAAGGCAGCTCAGAGAAACAAAAGCAGGTCTTAGGAAGGAATGTGAAGGAAGAAGGCACTGCGAATGTGAGATCAGGGTTAAAGCGAGCGATGAGGGGCAATGAGGGCGATGAGGGGCTGGAATGTATTTCCCAGAGAAGCTGTGGCTGCCCCATCCCTGGAAATGTCCAAGGCCAGGTTGGAGCAACCTGGTCTGGTGGAATATGTCCCTGGCCATGGCAGGGGCGGGAAGAGGTAACCTTTAGGCTCCTTTCCCCTCCCAAACCCCTCAGCGTTTCGGTCTCCCCCCCTCAGGGCCCCGCCATCGCCTCAGCCCCTGAGGGGCCGCGCCCCGGGGTCGCCCGGCCCCGCGCGCAGGGGCCGCGGGCGGCGGGAACAGCGCAGCGCCCGCTGCCGGAGGGCGGGAAGGCAGCGATGTGTAATGACCGCCGGGCACCAGCGGGGGGACGACACACCAGCCCCGGGGCTCTGGTGTGGGTCGGTAACGGCCCCGGGGCTCCGGTTTTGGGTGTAACGACCCCACGGTGATCAGTGACCCCCACAGCGAGCACGGTGCCCGCACCCAGCCCGTGTCCGACATGGCCGCCCACCCCTCAGCGCTGCCGCTCCCTGGGAATAGTCCCGCCCCTCCCCGCCGCTCATTGGTGGAACGGGCCGCCGGCCGGTGAATGCTCGCCTGCTATTGGTTGTCTCAGATGTCTGTCAGCGAGGGCACCCGGGGGGCGCTGAGGGGGCTCAGGGGGCTGTGCCCCCCCCGTGGCCATGGCGGGGCGGGCATGGGGCTGGTCGGCTTCGCGGGCACCACAGGGACCGTCAAAGGGCAGAAAAGGGAACCTCAAAGGGCAGAAGAGGGAACGTCAAAGGGCAGAAAACAGATCGACCCCAGGGGCAGCAAAGGGACCGTCCTGGGGCAGCAAAGGGACCGTTCCGGGGGAGTGAAGGGGCAGTCCCCGAGGGCAGAATAGGGACCGTCCTGAGGCAGGAAAGGGACCATCCTGGGGCAGTAAAAAGGGACCGTACTGAGGCACCGAAGGGGTCTTCCAGGTGCAGAAAAGGGACCATCCTCGGGCAGAAAAGGGACCTTCCTCAGTGGCAGAAAAGGGACTGTCCTGGGGCAGTGAAGGGACCACCCCCAGGGGCAGCTCAGCCATCACAAACATCCCACACAATCAGAACAGGGGCAGAGCCTGCAGCCGGTTTATTGCCCGTTCCTGGCAGTACTGGGGTCCCTCGGTGGGACAGGGGACAGTGGCCCTGCCCTGCCCGTCACGGCCCCTCCCAGGGTGTCCCCGAGGCCGGCGGGCTCCAGGCGCTGGACTCCCCGAAATCCGCCACCTCCTTGGCGGCCACCTGGATGTGGTGGAGGGTCCCGGGTTCCACGTCGGTCAGGATGTGGGATGTCAGCTCCAATGGCCCGATCTGGGGACAGCAGGGTTAGGGGCACCCGGGGACACGGCCCTGTGTGTGCAGGGCAGCCTCAGTTTGCCCTGGGTGGGAGCAGGGGGGTGGCAGTACCGTGGTGGGGACAGAATCGTTGTCCCGGGTGTAGCGGAGGTGATACTTCAGTGGGAAGTACTCTGGGAAGGGCCAGGACGCCGGAGGGCTCCACTCCAGCAGCAGCTTTGTGGTCTCTCCAGGGATGGGAGAGACCCTCAGGTCCTCAGGGGGGTCCGGCTTTACTGAGGAACAGGGAGATAAGGAATCAGGGAATCCCAGAGTGGTTTGGGTTGGAAGGGACCTTAAAGCCCATCCAGTTCCACCCCTGCCATGGGCAGGGACACCTTCCACTAGCCCAAGTTGCTCCAGCCTGGCCTTGAACACTTCGAGGGATGGGGCAGCCACAGCTTCTCTACCCAACCTGTGCCAGGGCCTCCCCGCCCACAGGGAGGAATTCCTTCCCAATATCCCATCTCAATCTCTCCTCGTGTGGATTAAAACCATTCCCCACATCCTACCACCATCTGCCTGTGTAAAAAGCCTTTTTTCTTCTTTTTTAAATGAAGGGGAAGGTGATGCCTGGGGGATTCAGGGACACGCAGGGGGATCCAGGGACATGCAGGGGGATCCAGGGACACCATGTGTCCCCTCCCTGTGAGCTGAGCTGTGCAATGCAGGCTGCAGAGACAACCTGAGACCCCCAAATCATCGCACTGATGATTCCACATCCCGAGGAAGGGAGAAACCAGAGGGGAAAGACCCAAAGGTATCCGGATCAGACCCAGGGGGGTGAGGTGTGACGGGTGTGGAGGGGACTCCAGTGTCCCCCCATGCCAGCTGCACTCACTGATGTTCTCCAGGAGGAAGGGCAGGATTCCAGAGGCAGTGCCCAGGGGGTTCACAGCCGTCACATTCACCACGTAGGGGGTGAGGGAAAACACCTGCAGGTCCCCAAAGGAGCAGCTCCACGGCCCCGTGCGCTCGCACTCGCCCATGTCTGTGCCATGCCTGGGGGGCACAGGGGGCAGCTGGGTGAAGGGGGGGTGACACAGACACAGGGGGGGCTCAGCTGGGCTTTGAGGACCCCCCCACTGACCTGTACGTGGCCACAAAGTCGGTGTCCAGCAGCGGGTCGGGGGTCAGAGCCCAGGAGCAGTTCACAGCCTGCGGGTAACTGGTGGCCCAGCACTCGATGGCGGGTGGAGAGGGGGGGTCTGGGGAAGGGGACAGGGGTCACCCCACTGCCAGTGCCCCCAGGGGACCCCCCCAGCAGCACTGGGGGCCACGGCGGGGCTGGGGAGGGTCACTCACAGCCCAGGCGCAGGCAGATGGTGGCCCAGGTCTCGCCGGTGCCGGGGTGGTGGCAGCTGTAGTTGCCCTCGTGGGCCAGGCTGGCGTTGGGCAGGGCCAGCCCCGGGGCAGGGGACGTGCCCAGGACGGTGCCCCCCCGGCGCCACTCGGCCGGACCCCCCGGGCACTGCAGCAGCACCTCGGTGCCCAGGGGGCTGTGCTGGGGGGCACAGCGGGCTGGGGGGGACACAGGAGGGGTCAGGGGGACATGCCATGGTGGGGGTGATGCTGGGGCAGGAAGGGTCTGTGCCCCTCTGGGCCCCCCAGTGCCATTCCCAACACCCCAGTGCCCCCAGCCCCCCAGCTCTGCCCTTGATGCCCTCGTGTCCCCAGGCCCCCACTGTCCCTGTTCCTCCACCTCCAGTCCCTCCACGCCCCTGTTTCTGTCCCCCCATGTCCCCTATTTCCCTCCATACTCCCTCCCAGTCCCCCAGTCCCTCCATCCCAGTCTCCTGTTCTTCCCAACCTCCATCCCACTCCCCCAGTCCCTCCATCCCAGTCCCCTGTTCTTCCCAACCTCCATCCCAGTCCCCCCAGTCCCCCATACCTCTGTCCCCATTGTCCCTGTCCCCAGTGCCGTTGTAGGGGACGGTGCAGGCAGGTGCCACAAAAGCCACCACCCAAAGCCAGTTCATGTCAGGAGGCTCAGAGGAGCTGCCCAGTGACCTGCAGGGACAGGCAGGACAATCAAACCCCAGGGCAGGGGACAGCAGGGACACCACAGGGCCTGGGGACATCACCTTGAAGCTGGGGGGGGTTCAAACCCCTCTCTGGGCCACCCCACAGTGCTGTGCCTCAGTGTCCCCTCTGGCTGTGCCACACACCCCAGGGACAGGGATGGATTCTGGCTGTGATGACCAGATCCTGCTGCCAGGGAGGAGAGGGCATGAAAACTCCTGCTGTTCCCACAGTTTCCTACCAGGCCCTGCAGCCACCCCTGCAGTCCCGTGCCGGGAATTGAGGTTTAGGATCACTCCGGGCCTGGACCTGCACCCTGGGATGGCCTCCACCCCCATGGACATCCAGGGTGGGACCATCCCTCAGAGAGACCCCCAAAGCCCAGCCCGGGGCCCAGCTGAGCTCCCTGCTGTCCCCAAGCCCAGCCCCACAGGGACAGATCTTGCCCTTGTCACCTCCCACCGTGTCCCTGGGTTGGCTCAACCCCAGGAGGGACATCCCTCACTTTCCTTGGATTTGGGGCTCCTGCAGTGCCCTAAACCAGGTGCTGTGGGGTCACCCCAGACCCCCAACACCCCCCTCTGCCCCCAGCCCCGTGGGGAGCCCAGTCCCCCAAAATCCTCACCACAGCAGGGCCAGGCCTCTGGGACCGGAGTGTCCCCAGCGGAGCGGGAAGCCACAGCCTCATCCCACTTCCTCGGGCAGGAAACGCCGTCCCCCGTGGGGACCAACACACTTCCCAGTGTTGTTCCACTGGGATCCCCACGCTCGGGGCCCCAGGCTCACAGGGAAGGGATTCCAGCCCTGGCCAAGAGGGTTCCCACCTCCCCACACTGCCACCGAGCCCCCTTCCTTCACAGTCACCCTCTGAGGACAGCGGGGCTGGAGATGGTGGCAATGATCCCCCGCTGTCCCCCCCAGCTCCCCACACAGCCCCCTGTGCCCACCCTGGTGCCCCCAGAGAGGAGCCAAAATTGGTGTGGCTATAAATACTTTATTGCTGCTGTGCTGGGTCGGGGGGCAGCAGGGCCCGGGTGGGTGCGGGGGGTGGGTGCCAGTGACAGGGCAAGCAAAGGGGCACAGAGGGTGCTGTGACAGACCCGTCCCCACCCCGTGTCACTGGCAGTGCCACTGCCCCCCATGGCACTGCCGTGCTGGCAGGGGCTCATCTGCTCTGCTCCTGCAGCCGCTGCATCCTCAGGATCTGGCACAGGAGCCTCTGCACGTCCTCGTCCATGTGGCCCTGGCGTGGAGGGGACATCGAGGGGGACATCGAGGGGGGACATCAGGAGGTCTCTGTGTGTGTCCCAAGCGCCCCTGGGCTGGCACCAGTCCCTCAGTCCCCCACCCCTCTGCCCCCAGATCTTCCCAACCTCCATCCCAGCCCCGTGTTTGCCTGCTGTGGGCACCAAGGCGTGGCTGGCAGGTGGCCCAGTCCCCCCCAGCGGTGTCCCCAGCTGTCCCCCCAGCCCTGTCCCCGTCTCACCTGCACTGCATAGAGCAGGTGGCTCCGGTACAGCGTCACCACCTTGCTGTGCCGCACCTCTGTCTCCTGCAGGACAGGGAGGGGGGTTTGGCCACGGGGCTGGGGCTTGTGGGAGCCCAGAACCCACCAGGTGACGGCCACCAAACCCCCCAGGGCCCACCTCCAGCTTCTCCTCCAGCGCTCGGATCCTGTCCTGGAGCGCTGCGGTGTTGGGGAGGGACTGTGGTTGATCCCCTGGCTTGGGGAGGGCGTTCAGGGCTTCCTTCAGCCTGAAAACCTCCTTGGAGAGCTCCGTGATCTGCAGAGTGCACAGAGATCAGGGGGACCCCGCACCCCAACCCTGCTGGGGTGCAGCCCTGGGTGGGCCCCGTGCCTGGGAAGGGGAAGGAAAAACCAGGGAAGAGCCAGGAGAGCAGAGGAAATTCTCCTCTGGGAGGGTGGGGAGGCCCTGGCACAGGTTGGGCAGAGAAGCTGTGGCTGCCCCACCCCTGGAAGTGTCCAAGGCTGGGTTGGAGCACCCTGGGATAGTAGAAAGTGTCCCTGCCCGTGGCAAGGGGTGGCACTGGATGATTTTTAGGATCCCCCTCAACCCAAACCATTCTGTAACTCCATGTGTGCAGCTCCCAGAGGCAGAGCTGCCTCCAGGAGGGGATTTTCTGGGATTAAAAGCCCCGGAGTCCTTCTCCCAGCACCACCTTTGCCTGTTTGAACTGAACAGCCCTGAGAAAAAGAATAGGGAATAAGGACAGACCCCTGTGGTGCTCCTGCTCTGGTTTAGCCCAGCTCTGCCACCCAAACGAAGCCTGTGCTTGGAGCAAGTGCCGCTGAACTGGGGCCAAACTGGGGGAAATCAAGTCAGTCCTGTCTCATCCCCCCTGGAGGAGGTTCCCAGGAGTTGTGGGGTTTGGAGGAGCACAGGCAGAGCGTGGCTGTTTCCCTCTGGCTTCTGCACCGAGCTCCAGGGGACTTTCAGACCAAACGAGTTTCAGAGGGCTGGGAATGTCAGACCCCCACTCCCCCCAAACCTCTGCTCCGTGTCCCCCCCCCCCGTACCTTCCTATCCCTCTCCCTGACCAGCCGAGCCGCGTCCTCGGCGTGGCCGTGGAGCTCCCGCAGCCGCCGCGCCTCGGCCCGCGCCTCCTCCAGCTGCTTCTGCGCCGCCGCCAGCCCGTCCTCGGCCGCCTGGCGCTCGCTCTTCATGAACAGCGCCTGCCGCTGCACCCTGAACACCTCCTCGCACGTCCTCTCGTGCCGCCGGCCCAGCTCCTCCAGCCGCCGGCCCAGCGCCGCCGCCTCCTCCCGCAGCGCCGCCGCCGCCGCCTCGTGCTCGGCGCGCGGCACGGCCGCCGCCAGCTCGGCCTCCAGCCGGGAGGCCTCGCGCCCCTTGGCCTCGGCCGCCGCCTCCAGCTGCGCCAGCCGCTCCCGCAGCGCCCGCGCCTGCTCCTCCAGCGCGGCCGTGGCGCGGGCGTGCTCATCCCGCGGCACCCAGCCCTCGGCCCGCGCCTGCCGCAGCCGCGCCAGGGCCTCCTCGTGCTCCCGCCGCCCCACGGGCCGCGCCGCCAGCTGCTCCCGCAGGCTGCCCAGCTCGGCCTCCCGCCGCGCCAGGGCCTCCCGCAGCTCCGCCAGCTCCGCCGGCTCCTCGTGCGCTCCCGGCTCCGGCTCGCGCCGCGCCTTGGCCTCCAGCTCCCGCCGCAGCGCCTCGGCCTCGGCCTCCGCCCGCCCGCAGCGCTCCAGCAGCGCTTCCTTCTCCCTCGACGCCTCCTCCGCGGAGGCTCCCGGCGAGGCCTCTGCGGCCTCCAGCCGGGCCTGCAGATCCTTCAGCTGCTGCTCCCGCTCGTCCAGAGCTTTCCGTGCCTGCTGCAGGGCCGCCCGCGCCTCCGCCAGCTCCGCGCCCGAGGAGGAGGAGGAGGAGGAGGGCGGTGGTTGTGGCACCCGCAGCTCACCCAGCGCCGCCTTGCACTCGCCCCACGTCCAGGCCGGCTCCTCGGCGAGCCCCTGCGCCGCGCTTCCCTCCGGGAATCCCTCCGGGACTTGCTCCGGGGCTCTCTCGGCGGCGCCGCGCTGCCCCTCCGGCCGCCCCCCGGCCTCGCCCCTCGCGCCCTGTGCCCGCAGCTGCTCCAGCTCCCGCTGCAGGGCCCGGTAGAGGCTGGCGGGCACCACGTCCCCCGGGGTGGGCGCGCTGCTCTCGTCCCGCTCGTAGTTCTCCAGCACCTGCTGAGGACACCATGAGGCCCCCGCGGGACAGGGGGCAGAGGAGGGAGGGACAGACGGACGGACAGACGAGGACGTGCCTGTATTTTGTCCCTCAGCTCCTTGTTCTGCACGGTGAGGGACTGCACCTGCCCCTGCAGCGTGGCCAGCAGCTCCTCGGCCGAGGGGCTCAGCGTCTTCTTGGAGAGCAGCAGCTCCGCTCCTGCGGGGCACAGGGACTCCGCTCGGTGCCCACCCGTGCCCACCCACACCCCCACTCCCCAGTGCCACCCCCCGAGGTGGCCTCGGGAGGCCTTCAGGGCCCTACCTGGGAACTCAAGCGGGTCTCCCTCCTCGTCCTGCAGTGTCTCAATGTCGTAGCTCGTGTTCTCCTTCTCGTTCTGGGGACGCAGGGTGGTGGTGACCCTCACTGACACCCCTCCCAGCCCCTGGCACTGCCAGCTGCTGCCCACACCCACCTCCAGCGAGGACAAGCGGCTCCGCAGAGCCTCCACCTCCTTGCCCAGCCGCTCCTTCTCCCCATCCCGGGCCGCCAGCTGCTGCTCCAGCTCCTGGATCTGTGGGGCAGGATGCAGGAATTGTGTCCTCTTGGCTCCCATTGGAGTCCCGACGGCATTCCCAGCACCAGGAGCACCCCGAGCTCCTCACTGGCCTTTACCTGCTTCTCCATGGAGCGCAGGGAGCCCTCGTCCAGCTCTGCCCTCTAGCAGGACCCGGAGAGAAAACAGGGAGGGATGAATGCTGTCCCCATCCCTGCTGTCCCCATCCCTGCTGTCCCCATCCCTGCTGTCCTCATCCCTGCTGTCCCCATCCCTGCTGTCCCCATCCCCACTGTCCCCTCCACTCCCCAGGGACACGGTGCCATCTCCCCAGGGCCCTGCAGCTGGTACCTCCCGGCGCTGCTTCTCCTGCTGCTCCAAGCCCCGGATCTTCTGCAGGAACTGGGCCCGTTCCTGCCGCAGCCTCACGATCTCCTCGTAGGCGTCCCGGTCCTCCTGCAGGTAATCACAGAATCATGGAATCCCCCAAGCTGGAAGGGACCCACGAGGATTGTCGGGTCCAACTCCTGGCACAGGACACCCCAAAAATCCCACCGTGTGCCTGAGGGCGCTTTCTGACCCCAGGGAGAGAAGGAAAAGCTCTGGCAGGGTGGGGACCCCCCGAGGCCAGCACAGGGGTGTGCCCTGCAAGCGAGCCAGGTGAGGACCTGGAGTTAAGGGGGACCCCCTCTCACCTGGCTGAGGGTGCCCAGAGGAGGCAAAGGGGCCTTCCTCTTCCTCGGGGTGCTGCTCTTCTCCCTGATGGATGACTGGCTGGGGGAAGAGGTCTGTGGAGACACCAGGGCAGAGGGGACATCACACCCACGGTGACCTCCGTCCTCCCTGCCCCAGTGCCACCTCAGAGAGCCCCGGGGGACCCCCTGGCAGACCCTCACCTGGGATGTCTGCTCAGTTGACTCCTCTTCTGAGGGGCAGAGCGGGAGGGAAGAGAAACAGGGGAAGTTTGTAGGGGACCAGAGCCCGTGTGGGTGTGGGGACACTCGGGGACACGCACACGTGAGTGCACAGTGTTCAAGGGGACACAGACAGACAAATACAGGGATGTACACGGGTCTGAAGGACAGGGATGCAGTGCAGACACAGGGAGACACCTGCACACACAGGCACATGTGAAAACACCCATGCACTGAGACCCCCTCAACATGCAAACACGCGTGAACACGCGTGTGCAAGCATGCGCAGACACCGAGCCAGGCAACCAAGGGTCAGCACCACCTCAGCTGGTGACAGCACAGCCAAAGGCAGCGCCAGTGCCCAGGAGAAGGGGCCATGTGCCCCCCAGCCCCACCCAGCCTCCTCCATCCCCGCCCCAAAGCGCCCTGACGGTGCCAATCCCCCCGCGGGTCCATCCCCTGCGGGGTGACAACCCCCTCACCCTCCATCCCCGGGGCACAGGGAGCACCAGGGTGCCACGGCTGCCTCACCGCTGGCCCAGGAGCGGCGCTGAGCAGCCTCCTGCAGGAAGTGCTGGATGAGGGCGTTGCCCGTGGCCAGGCTGTAGTGAGCGGCGTCGTGGCCCGTGGCGTCGACCACGGCCACGCGGGCGCCGGCGTTGACCAGCACCTCCACGGTCTCCACGCTGCCGCTCTCACAGGCCAGCATCAGGGCTGTCCTGGGCACGGGGGGACAGCAGAGGTGAGGGGGGCATCCCCTTGGTCTCCACGTGCCCTCCCGGTGCCCGCCGGCGCGGCCCCACCTGCCCTGCAGGTCCCGGCTGTTGACGGCGGCCCCGCGGTGCAGCAGGTACCGGCACAGCTCCGAGTGGCACATCTTGGCAGCCAGGATCAGCGGGGTGGAGCCGTCCTGGGCAGGGCAGGGGGGGTGAGGAGGAGCAGACCTGATATCCCCCCCTGATTTCCACACCCCGCAGGCACAGCCTGGCACGAGGAGCACGAGGAGCAGCAGGACCTCACCTTGTCCTTGATGTTCAAGGGGGCCTTGAAGTCACAGAGGATCTCGGAGCACGAGATGCAGCCGCTGACGGCTGTGGAAGGGACAGAGCTGAGCGCTCCCTCCCCGGGGACAGGGCAGGGTGGCACTGTCCCCACTGTCCCCACTGTCCCCACTGTCCCCACTGTCCCCACTGCCCCCACTCACCTGCCAGGTGCAGCGCGGTCCGGCCGCTGCCGTCGGCCACGTCCACAGGGCAGGAGGCCTGAGGGACAGAGCCTGGGTTATAGGACAGGGACAGACAGACAGACAGACAGACAGACAGACAGACCGCTCGACGGGATGTGGTTCTGTGGCACGGGGGAGGGCAGGGCACAGGCTGACAGATTGCTTGAGTGGGCATGGCTGCGTGGCACGGTGGATGGCAAGGGACGGACAGACAGACAGACAGACAGGGGTTCCATGGTGTGGTGGAACACAGGGGACAGACAGACAGACAGCCAAGTGAAGGACAAGGGACAGACAGACAGACTCCTTGAGTGGACACAGCTCCCTGGAACAGTGGAGGGCAGGGGACAGACAGACAGTCTGTGGCTCCGTGGGGTGACAGGGGACAGACAGCCTGGTGAAGGACAGGGGACAGACAGACAGCCTGGTGAAGGACAGGGGACAGCCAGCCAGCTGTGGCTCCATGATGTGATGAAGGACAGGGGACAGACAGACAGTCTGTGGCTCTGTGGGGACAGGGGACAGACAGACAGCCTGTGGTTGGTTCTGTGATGTGATGAAGGACAGGGGACAGACAGACAGCCTGTGGCCCCGTGGCATTGTGGAAGGCCGGGCAGGTGCCAGGCAGCACCACACAGAGCCAGGAATCACCATGCCAGGTCAGGGCACTGGTGAGGGAAGGGGGTTCAAGGACAGGGAGGACACTCTGCTGGCACAGCACCCTCCTCCTCCTCCTCCTCCTCCTCCTCCTCCTCCTCTTCCCCTCCCTCCCTCCCTCCTTCTCCACCCGCCTCGTACCTGCAGCAGTTTGCTGACACACTGAGGGTGCCCGTGCTTGGAGGCCAAGTGCAGGGCAGTGGAACCTGGGGAGGGACAGACAGACAGAGGGGTCAGAGCACAGACAGCAGGTCTGTGGCACAGGGGACAGCCTGGGGGACACACAGAGGGATGGGCACACGGGCTGGGCACACAGGGACATCCTCAGGAGCCTCATCGCTCAGGGTTTGAACTCCTGGCGTGGCCGTCACCTCTGTCCCCTGGGGACAACCAGGTGGTCCTGGGCGGCCCGTGGCAGTAGCCAGGGGCACGTGGTGGCCCTGCCCTCACCCGAGCTGTCCTTGGTCATGGCATCCACGCCGTGGGCCAGCATGGCTTCCAGGCAGTCCACGTTCCCCCGGGTGGCAGCCAGGTGGAACCTGCAGCGAGACCGGGGGGCTGTGGCACCGTGGCACTCGTGTCCCTCGTCCCCGGCCCTGTCCCCGGGGTGTGGGGTGGCACTCACGCGGATTTGCCCTCCGAGTCCAGCTTGGTGGGCACCAGGCCCTTGCGGAGCAGGAGCGACGTCACCCGCCCGGCATCGTTGTAGTCCACGGCCTGCAGGAGCTTCTCGTCGTTCTTGGTCCAGTCCTGGCTCTGCAACAGAGCCCAAAGGAGCTCTGTGACACTGTGTGACATTGTGTGATACTGTGTGACACTGTGTGACACTGTGTGTGTGACACTGTGTGACACTGTGTGACACTGTGTGTGTGACAGTGGGTGACATTGTGTGACACTGGGTGACACTGTGTGTGTGACACTGTGTGTGACACTGTGTGACATTGTGTGACACTGTGTGTGTGACACTGTGTGTGTGACACTGTGTGACACTGTGTGTGTGACAGTGTGTGTGACACTGTGTGTGTGACACTGTGTGTATGACACTGTGTGACACTGTGTGTGTGACACTGTGTGTGACACTGTGTGACATTGTGTGACACTGTGTGTGTGGCACTGTGTGTGTGACACTGTGTGTGTGGCACTGTGTGACACTGTGTGTGTGACACTGTGTGTGTGACACTGTGTGTGACACTGTGTGACACTGTGTGTGTGACACTGTGTGTGACACTGTGTGACACTGTGTGTGTGACACTGTGTGTGTGACACTGTGTGTGACACTGTGTGACACTGTGTGTGTGGCACTGTGTGTGTGACACTGTGTGTGTGACACTGTGTGTGACACTGTGTGACACTGTGTGACACTGTGTGTGTGACACTGTGTGTGACACTGTGTGTGTGACACTGTGTGTGACACTGTGCTGTCCCCGGGGCTGGGCTGGGGGCTGTCTTTGTCCCCGTCCCTGCTGTCCTGCACCCAGCCCTGCCCCTTAGGGTGGCTGTCTCTGTGCCAGCCCCTCTGCTGGGGGCTGTGCTGTCCCACTCCCAGTACGGAGGGTTCAGCTGGGACTGGGATGAGGGTCCCCTCCAGCCCCTCCCAGTTTGCAGCTCACAGACCAGGGCATTTACAGACCCAATGGGACCAGCTGGGATTTGGGAACGAGCCCGGCTGCCCCTGCCACCCCAATAAACACAGCCAGCACCCAAGGGAGCCCCACCCTGCCCCATTCTCCCCACTGATCCCAATCCCAGCCCTGAGGAGGAAAGGACCAAGCCGGGGCAGCTCCCCTGGGATGCTCCAGCCTCGCTGGGATAACACGACACTGTCCCCGTGCACAGCAGAGGGGCTGGAAGGGACCTCGCTTTCCCAGTGCTCCCGTTCATCCCTATCCCGAGGGACTGACCCGCAGCGGGACAGCACCAGGACAAGGACTGGAAGTCCTGGGTTCACCCCGCGCCCGGTGACGACAAAGCCGAGCCGGCTGCGGCCGCGGCGGCAGGAAATGGATGTCACCTTTCGGGAGCTGCTGGCACCGTGCCCCGAGCCAGCCCGGGGGCACCGTGCCCGCCGGGAACCCCTCGGAGCCCCTCCAGCCCGGCGGGGCAGGGAGTACACCAGTCTCCCGGGGTTACTGGGCAAACTGGGAGGGTGGTGCCCGCGCCCCCCACCCCCTCGTGGGGCAAGGACAAAGCAGGTTTGGGGAGGGCGCAGGGGGAGCCCCGGGGTGGGGCCGGGGAGGGGGGCGCGGGGGGTGCGGGCGGGGCGGGGGGGACACGGCTGAGCCCGCAGGACGCGACCGGAGGGGTCCCGAGGGGGGTCCCGAGGGGGGTCCCGAGGGGGACGTACCGCGAAGGAGGCGGCGGCACAGAGGCAGATCTGCTTCATGGTGCTGAGGAGGAGGCGGCGGGCAGCCATAAACCCCGCGCCCCCCGCCTGGGCCAGCCCGCCCACCCCAGAGCCCGGCTCGGAGCAGCATCGCCGCCCGGGCGGGGCAGGGGCTGCCGCAGTGGGAAGCGGGACCCGCCTCCCTCCATCCCTCCGTCCCTCCCTCCCTCCTCTCCTCCCTCCCTCCCTCCTCAGCATCCCCGCATCCCGCCCCGGAGCATCCCCCAGTTAGGGACCAGCACCCAGACTGGTCCCAGTTCCAGTGGGAGGGCTTGGGGAGTGGGCGCAGCTTTCCCACCCCAAGCTCAAGCGAGGCGTCAACTCCTCCCCAAAGCAGGGCTGAGCATCCTCCTGCCCCTCAGATCCTGCCCCCCGAGGAGGGGGACGTGGGACCCCCTGCCCCGCCCTGGGGGCACGGACTGACCTCCCACCGCAGCCCGGCGGCCAAGGGGGCGCAGGACCCCCCGCCTGGATCTCCGGGTCCCCCCGAACTCCCCCCAAAGTGCAGAGGGTCCCCAGACACTGTCCCGGCAGAGCCCCGGGAGCAGCAGGACAGCGGGAGCCTCCCAGGGGATTGTCCAGGGCGGAGCGGGGGAACTGAGGCACGGAGCACCCCTGAGGTGGGTGGGGGGCTCCAACCTGTGTCCCCGTGTCCCCAGCCGTGTCCCCCGGGTGCCTGTCACCCGCCCTGTCACCCTGTGCCCCCGGGGCAGAGCCCTCGGCCGTGCCAGGCGGCTCCTGAATAATTGAGGAGCATCGACTCGCTGCTTCCGCGGGCTGTGGCAGCTGGAAAGCTGGCAGTTGTCACCAGGGAGAGGACAGGGAGAGGACCTGGGACCTGCTTCCCTCTCCTTTGTTCCGCCCCACTCCCAAGGTTGGCTCTGGGAGCACTCGGGGGTGCGCTGGGGGCTCGATGCCACCGGCCAGGGTGGCAGTGCCAGCCTCCTTGGGGCTGCTGTCCCCGTGGGGGAGCGGCCACCCCTTCCTTGTCCCAGGGGGTGTTCCCGTGTCCCTGTGACACTGGGGACATCCTGGGGGGAATCTCCATGTCTTCAAGTCCCTGTAAGACTTGGGACATTCTGGGGCAGGTCCCCACCCATATCCCAGGGCAGGTTCCCGTGTCCCTGTGGACATCCCAGGGCAGGTCCCTGTATCCCAGGGCAGGTCCCTGTATCCCTATGTCCTTATGGACATCCCAGGGCAGGTCTCTGTATCCCAGGGCAGGTCCCTGTATCCCAGGGCAGGTCTCTGTATCCCTATGTCCTTATGGACATCCCAGGGCAGGTCCCTGTGTCCCTGTGTCCTCATGGACATCCCAGGGCAGGTCCCTGTGTCCCTGTGTCCTCATGGACATCCCAGGGCAGGTCTCCGTGTCCCTGTGAAACCTGGGACATCCTGGAGCAGATTCCTATGTCCCCAAGGACACACCAGGGCAGGTCCCTCTGTCCTCATGTCCCTGTGGATATGCCAGGACAGGTCCCCATATCCCTGTGGACATCCCAGGGCAGGTCCCCATGTCCTCAAGGACATCCCACAGCTGGTGCCCACATCCCTGTGGACATCCTGGGGCAGATCCCTGTATCCCTGTGTCCTCATGGACATCCCAGGGCAGGTCCCCATGTCCTCACATCCCTGTGGATATGCCAGGGCAGGTCCCTTTGTCCCTGTGGGGCATCCCAGGGCAGGTCCCCATGTCCCCAAGGACATCCCAGGGCAGGTCCCCATGTCCCCAAGGACATCCCAGGGCAGGTCCCCGTGTCCTCCTGTCCCTGTGGATATGCCAGGGCAGGTCCCCACGTCCTCAAGGACATCCCAGGGCAGGTCCCCATGTCCCTGTGTGCATCCCAGGGGTGGTCCCTGTATCCCTGGATCCTCATGGGCATGTCCCTGTGCCCCTGTGGACATCCCAGGAGAGGTCCCCGTGCCCCCAAGCCCCCAGGGATGGCACTCACGTCTCCCTTCTTGAACTTGGCCCTCAGGCTCTTCATGGTGGCTCCAACCTCAGCCTCGTGGCACCTGGAGGGGGGATGGCCGTGCTGGAGGGTTTGTCCCCCCCCGGGGACAGCTCAGCCCCCCCGTCCCGTCCCGCTGTTCCCAGCCCTGTCCCCGTGTCCCCGCAGCCGCAGCGGAGCCGGGAACAGGACCCGGGGAGTTGGGTTACGGCTGCGGCTGCGGTTACAGCCCGGGGGGGTCCGGCTGGGGAGGGGTCTGTCTGTCTGTCCGTGTGGCTGTGTGTCCCTGCAGGGACAGGGACAGGGGGCAGAGGGGACATGGGCTGGAGGGGGAGCTGGGGGGGCTCAGCTTGGGCTGCTCAGCCCTCTTGCGGGCTGGTGACAGGCACGGCTGGGTCCTGATGGTTGGCACCTCCTGAATTTCCTTGGCACCCCCTGAATTTCCTTGGCACCCCCTGAAATTCCATGGCACCCCCCTGTTCTTCCCTGACCCCCCCTGTCCTTGATGGTACCTCTGTCCTGCCCTGGCACTCGCTGCCCTGCCCTGGCACCCCCTGACCTTGGTGGCACCTCCTGGCCTGGCCTGACACCTCCTTCCCTTCCCTGGCATTCCTTGCCTCTCCCTGGCACCCCCTGCCCTTGCCAGCACCCCCTGCCTTCCCCGACACCCCCTGAACTTCCCTGACACCCCCTGAACTTCCCTGACACCCCCTGTCCCTCCCTGGCATCCGCCATCCTTCCCTGGCACCCCCTGTCCTTGCCAGCACCTTCTGCCCTTCCCTGGCACCCCCTGTCCCTCCCTGGCATCCACCATCCTTCCCTGGCACCCCCTGTCCTTGCCAGCACCTCCTGCTTCCCCTCCATCCTCCCCTGCCACCCCTCTCCTACCTTGCCCTTCATGGCACCCCTTTGCCCTCACTGGCACCCGTCAGCACCCCCTGCTCTCCCTGTCACCCCCTGCTATCCCTGTCACCTCCTGCCCATCCCTGTCACCCCCTTTCCCCGCTCCCCCATCGCAGCCCGGGTTGGGGGGGCACAGCCCCGGTTTGGGCAAGGTTTGGGCAAGGTTTGGGCAAGCGCTCGGCTTGGCCCGACACAAAGATGGCGGCGGCGGCACGGGGGGCGTGTCCCGTTCAAGCCCCGCCCCCTCGGCGCCCCGCTTCCGGCCGCGGTGCGGCCGCGCCGATGGCGGTGAATTACGCGGCCGGGCTGTCCCCGTACTCGGACAAGGGCAAGTGCGGCCTCCCCGAGGTGAGCAGCGCCCGCGGGAGGGACCCTCCGACCGTCCGGGGGGGTCTCGGCCCGCCCGCAGCGGAACCGCCGCCCGCCCGGGCCTCCCCCCGCCATCCACGGGCCCTGCCCCGGCCCGGCGCGTTCCCATGGCAACCGCGGCCGAGGCCCCCGCGGGGACACCCCTGAGGAGCCCAACCCCGGGAGGGACCGAGCGCTTTGGGTGTGCCCAGCCCTGCCCCGTGGAACCTTCCTTGTCCCCCCTCCATGGCCCCTTCCAGGCGCCCCCCGCCCATCCAACGGCTCCCTCCTTACCCCTCCAGCCCCACCCAGGGACCCCCTCCTTGGCCCCCCATATCTCTCCTTGGCCCCCCCTCCGTGGCCCTTTCCATGACCCCCCCAACCCCATCCAGCTGCTCCCTCCGTATCCCCTCCAGATCCACCCCATGGCTCCTTCTTTGTCCCCCCCCAGCCTCACCCCGTGGCCCCCTCTTTGTCCCCCCAGATCCATCCCATGGCTCCCTCCTTGCCCCCCCCTCAGCCCACCCCATGTCCCCCCTCCTTGTACCCCTCCAGGCCCGTCCCATAATTCCCTCCATGTCCCCCCCATCTCACCCCGTGGCTCCCTCCTTATCCTCCCAGTCCCACCCCATGACCCCCTCCATGTCCCCTCCATGTATCTCCCAAATCCCTCCACGTCCCCCCCTGAGCCCCAGCAGTACTTGGGACCCTTATAAAGGCTTTGGGGTGAGGGGACAGGGAGATGGGGCTGGAGAAGCATCTCAGGAATTCAATCCAGGTGGGCACAGTGCTCCCCCCCAATCCCGTGTCCCACCTCCATGGCTCCCACGTCCCTCGCTGTCCCCGGGGCTGGTGGCACTGCTGGTGACAGCTGGTGACACGCGGGGTGGCCCCAGGTCACTCCTGGAGCCCAGCCTGGATCAGCTGCCTGGGAGAGCAACAAACCCCCCGGGAGCGTTGGGTGTTCCCGGCCCTGCCCCCTGCTCGGACAGGGGGGCTCCTCTCCCGTTAAATGCTTCTGTTGTTAAGGAATGTGGAATCTTCCATGGATAAGGAAGAGCTGTGGGTTACTGGGAGGTGTGTGGGATCATAGGATCACACACTGGTTTGGGTTGGAAGGGACCTGAAGGATTATCCACCCCCTGCCATGGGCAGGGACACCTTCCACTGTCCCAGGTTGCTCCAGCCTGGCCTTGGACACTTACAGGGATGGGGCAGCCACAGCTTCTCTGGGAAAACCTGTGCCAGGGCCTCCCCACCCTCCCAGGGAAGAATTCCTTCCTAATGTAACCCACAGTCACATGCACCCCATGGGGATCCACCCCCACATCCCTCCATCCCGGGTTTGTCTCTTTGCCCAGATTTTCGACCCTCCGGAGGAGCTGGAGCGGAAGGTCCGGGAGCTGGCGGAGCTGATCCGGAGCTCCTCCAATGTGGTGTTTCACACAGGGGCAGGAATCAGCACGGCCTCGGGCATCCCTGACTTCAGGTAAGGGGATGGCACCTCCTCCAAGTCCATCTTCCAGCTTAGAAAGCTCTTGGAAAGCTCTGGCTTACCCCAGCCAGACCTACTCCATCCATCCATCCATCCATCCATCCATCCATCCATCCATCCATCCATCCATCCATCCATCCATCCATCCATCCATCCCATCAGTCCTGGATCCAGCTGTGAACACCTTTTTCACACCTCCCTGATGTTCAGCTCTTCCCACCAAATGCCCCCATGTGCTCTGCTTGCATCAGCCACCGAAATCCTGGTGGTCCATGACCTCCATTCCGCAGGGCCTGGCTCATCCCTTCTCCCTCTTTCCCTCTTTCTGCAGGGGCCCCAATGGTGTCTGGACCATGGAAGAGAAAGGGCTCTCCCCAAAATTCGACACCACCTTTGAGAATGCCAGGCCCTCCAAGACTCACATGGCGCTGCTGGGGCTGCAGAGAGTGGGAATCCTGAAATTCCTGGTCAGCCAGAACGTGGATGGCCTGCACGTGCGTTCGGGATTCCCACGGTACTGCCCCTGCCTTTCCCAGCCCCGTGGAAGGGATTTGATTCCCAAGGGATCTGATAGGGGGAGTGAAAGCTGGAAGGGGATGAACCAGCTGGAATTTAGAGGCTGTGGTTCAAATCCAGAGGGTGGTGGAGTGGAGTCGTCCTCGGTTGTTGCTCCCTGGAAGTGCTTCTTGTGCACAGGAAAAACAGGTCATGGAATTGTAGAATCCCAGAATGGTTTGGGTTGGAAGGGACTTTAAATCCTATCTCATCCCACCCCCTGCCATGGGCAGGGGCACCTTCCACTATTCCAGGTTGCTCCAACCTGGCCTTGGACACTTCCAGGGATGGGGCAGCCACAGCTTCTCTGGGAAATCCATCCCAGTCCCTCCCCACCCTCCCAGGGAGGAATTCCTTCCCAATATCCCATCTAACCCTGCTGCTCTCCTGTGCCACATCATGGAGTCAGGGAATCCCAGACTGGTGTGAGTTGGAAGGGACCTTAAAGCCCACCCAGTTCCACCCCTTCCCTGGGCAGGGACACCTTCCCCTATCCCGGGTTGCTCCAAGCCCCATCCAGGTCGTGGTGTTTGTAGGTGTCGGTGCTCCCTGAGGGATCAGGGCCCTGGGGGTGGGAATCTGGATCCAAGCAGGACACGTGCTCCTGGGAGCAGCTCAGGGTCCTTTCCACCCTCTCCATACCCATCCAGAGGGGTGGAGGCACAGGAGGGAGGATGGGAACAGCTGGAATGGCTCTGGGTGCAGAGACGTGTCTCGCCCCAGTTTGCCGGAGCTCTCGGAGCACTGGATCCTGGCCTGCCTCAATTTGCTTCCATTAAATTCCAATAAAACCAGTGCTGGGCCCCAAAGAGCCTTAACAAGCATTTGGCCTCTTGATAAATCTGGGAATCTCCAAGAGCAGCAAGAGAGAGAGGGAAGGTCCCGGGGCTGGAACTGCTCTGACTTACCGGTGCTCTCCGATTCCCTGGCGGTGAGGTCGGGATCCCACGGAGGATTCCCGAGGATTCCGAGAATTCCCTCTGCAGGGAAGAGCTGAGGGTACCAGAGCTCCAGTCCCTGCCTGGGGGGGACTGGAGTGGCTGTTCCAAAGATGTCCTCAAAGGAACCTGCCTCTCCCCCCAGCCCTCGTGACAGCCGGAGCTTCGCCCTTCACGAACTCCAGCCCGTTATAAAACCCATTCCCGGCACTTAAGAGCAGCCAGGGATTGTTGTGGGAGGGAAAAGTGCTCGGAGCTGCCTGGGAAGGGGAGGGGAGAGCAGCAGAAAATAAAAGGAAGGGAGGCATTGAGGCTTGAAAGATGCTGAGTGTCCGGGACTGACGTTCAGACCTCTGGGGTTTTTATGCTGAGGCACCGGAACAGGTTTGCCAGAGAATCTGTGGATGCCCTTGGAAACAAGGATGGGAAAAGGGAAATAGGCCTTGGAAAATGCTCTCAGGGACATGGTGGCATTGTTGGGGTGTCCTGGGCAGGGCCAGGAGTTGGACTGATGATCCTTGGGGGTCCCTTCCGACTCAGGATGTTCTGTTATCCCTGGAAATGTCCAAGGCCAGGTTGGAGCAACCTGGGATAGTGGGAGGTGTCCCTGCCCATGGCAGGGGTTGGAATGGGATGATCTTTAAGGTCCTTCCAACCCAAACCATCCTGGGATTCCACGAGTGGGGGTGAGAATGAGGATCATGAAGCAATCTCGGAGAAGATGCTTCTCACAAATACCTTCAACCATCTCTGGCTGAGCAGAGCTGCCTCCAGGGGGGATTTCCTGGGATTAAAAGCCCCAGAGTCCTTCTCCCAGCACCACCTTTGCCTGTTTGAACTGAACAGCCCTGGGAAAAGGAATAGGGAATAAGGACAGAACTCCAGTTGAGCCCAGCTCTGCCACCCAAACGAAGCCTGTGCTTGAGCAAGAGCCACTGAACTGGGGCCAAACTGAGGGAAATCAAGTCAGTCCTGTCTCATCCCCCCTGGAGGAGGTTCCCAGGAGTTGTGTGTGGGGTTTGGAGGAGCACAGGCAGAGCATGGCTGTGTTTCCCTCTGGCTTCTGCACCGAGCTCGAGGGGACTTTCAGGCTAAACGGGTTTCAGAGGGCTGGGATGGCACAGGGACAGAGAGGTGCTGAGGAAAGCAAAGATCCAGGTGCTCCCAGGAGCAGAGATTTGAGCTGGATCAGGAGCTGGAATCGATGCTGCAGGTGGAAGCATTCCAAGTAAAAAGCCAGGACATGCTGTCCCTCCTCAGTCCCTGCTGTGGTGGCCTCGGGGAGATGAACCCCCCACCTGGCAGAGCTGGAATGCAGGGAAGCCCTTGAGCTTCAGGGCCCTGGTGAGGAAGGGAGGAGGGGTGTTGCTCCAGGGCTCTCCACCCCTTTCCCACCTCACCTGTGCCGTTCTCCCGCAGGGACAAGCTGGCTGAGCTCCACGGGAACATGTTTGTGGAAGAGTGCGTGAAATGCGGCAAGTACGTGTGCCCTGAGCCCGGGGAGGGGGGCTTGGAGGGGTTTTCCACGTCGGGGGGGGCATTCCAGCCCTTCCCTGAGCAGCTGGCCCTGAGTGGCTCCGTGTCTCCGCAGGCAGTACGTGCGGGATGCCGTGGTGGGCAGCATGGGGCTCAAACCCACCGGCCGGCTCTGCAGCGTCACCAAGGCCCGCGGGCTGAGGGCCTGCAGGTAGGGCTGGGGCCCTGCAGGTGGGGCTGGATCCCTGCTGGAATGCTGGGTGTGGGATGGCAGGGATCATAGAATCGTAGGATCATAGGATCATAGGATCAGCTGGGTTGGAAGGGACCTCCGGGATCATCAATCCAACCTTTGATCCAACCCCGCTGTGGTTCCCAGCCCATGGCACTGATGCCACATCCAGTCTCTTCTTAAAAACCTCCAGGGATGGAGAATCCACCCCTTCCCTGGGCAGCCCATTCCAATGGCTGAGCACCCTCTCTGCAAAGAAATTCTTCCTAATATCCAACCTAACCCTCCCCTGGCACAGCTTCAGACCCAGCCCTCTTGTCTTGCTGATGGTTGCCTGGGAAAAGAGACCAACCCCCCCCAGCTCCCCCCTCCTGTCAGGGAGTTGTAGAGAGTGATGGCAGGGATCTCTTGGAGTGGCCAGCAGTGCCTCAGGGTTAGGAGAAGCAGCTGAGGGTGTGGGAAGGTCTGGGACAAGGGGCTGGGTCACCACTCCCCCCCTTCCTCACCTCTGCCAGGGCAGCTCTGCTGTTCCTGCCTGGCAGGGGAAAACTTGGGCCCTGTGTGTGTTTTCCAGAGGGAAGTTACGAGACACTATCCTGGACTGGGAAGATTCCCTGCCCGACCGTGACCTCACGCTGGCAGATGAAGCCTGCAGGTGACTGAGCACCCTGGGGAGTGGGAGGTGGAACTGGATGAGCTTTAAGGTCCCTTCCAACCCAAACCATCCCGTGGTTCTGGAGTTCTGTCTCCTCCCCGCAGGAAAGCCGATCTCTCTGTCACCCTTGGGACCTCCCTGCAGATCAAACCCAGCGGGAACCTCCCGCTGATCACCAAGAAGAGAGGAGGGAAGCTGGTCATAGTCAACCTGCAGGCAACCAAACACGTGAGTGAGCGTCCTCTGCACCCTGGGCTGCTCCTCTGCCCTCGTGTCACCTCCCCCAGGCCCAGCCCAGGTTTGTCCCTGTCCCCTCCCAGGTGGGAGTTAAACCTGCAATTCCAGATAAACACTTAGAAATTGCAGGTAAATCTGCAGACTGGTTTGGGTGGGAAGGGACCTTGAAGTTCATCCAGTCCCACCCCCTGCCATGGGCAGGGACACCTTCCACTGGACCAGGTTGCTCCAAGCCCCGTCCAACCTTATCCAGGCAAGTTTTAAGAGCAGAATAAAAACTCAGCCCAAAGCCTGATGTATCCTCTGGTGAATCAAAGCCCAGTGAAATCATGGAATATGCTGAGTTAGAAGAGACCCCTCAGGATCATCGAGTCCAAGTCCTGGCCCTGCACAGAAACCCCAACAATCCCACCCTGTCCCTCAGAGCGTTGTCCAAACCCTCCTGGAGCTCTGGCAGCCTTGGGGCTGTGACCAAACCCTGAGGAGCCTGGGCAGTGCCCACCCACCCTCCGGGGGAAGAACCTTTCCCTGAGATCCAACCTAAACCTCCCCCAGTCCAGCAGGTCCACTTTCTGCTCAGCCCTGATTTCGGTGCCCCAATTATCCGAAATCTTTAACACCCAGATTTCTGGGACGTCGTTATCGCTCCCCTTGTCCCCGTCCCACCCTGTCCCTGCTCTCTTCTGTCTGGGTGTCCGGGTGTGTCCCCGGGGTGTGACACCCTGGGGACATCTCCTGGTGTCCCTGGGAGGGGCCCTTTGTCCCCAGCAGTGTGTCCCCACCCCAGGACAGACAGGCCGACCTGCGCATCCACGCCTACGTGGACGACGTGATGACGAAGCTGATGAAGCTCCTGGGGCTGGAGGTGCCCGAGTGGACGGGGCCGGTGGTGGTGGAGAGCGCGGAGCTGCCGAGGCCGGAGCAGCTCCTCACATCCCCCGGGAAGTGGCTGAAGGAGGAGCCCGTCTCCCAGCACAACGGCACGGGAACGCCGTGTCCCGGGAATACGCCGTGTCCTGGGAATACGCCGTGTCCCGGGAATACGCCGTGTCCCGGGAATACGCCGTGTCCCGGGAAGGTGCTGGTGGAGCACCACGATGGGCTGAAGCAGGAGTGTCCCAGCCCGGACACGGGGCTGCCGCCAGTGAAGAAGGTGAAGGTGGAGCCTCTCCTGAGCTGAGCCCTGGACTGTTCCCTCTCTCCAGACACTCGTCCGTGCCGCTTTTCCTACCGACTTTTTTTTACACCCTTAAATATTGTCCCTTTTTTTATGTAAGTATTAAACACACTTGAAGCACACGCGGCGGGGCTTGGGAAGGGCGTCGCTCCTTCAAGTGTCCCAAAGCTCCCGGTTCCTTTCCTGAGAGGAGGCAGCTGTGGGGCACAGCTGGAGCTCGGGGAGCAGAAGGATGGGGGGTCTGGGCACTGGGATGGTGACACGGGATCAGTGGGACAGCTGGCACCAGGTGGTGGTTGGGATGAGCCACCACCAGGTCCTGGCTGTGCCCATCCCACAGACTGGGGGGTGTGGATTTTCCCAGAGAAGCTGTGGCTGCCCCATCCCTGCAAGTGTCCAAGGCCAGGTTGGACAGGGCCTGGAGCAACCTGGGATGGTGGAAGGTGTCCCTGCCCGTGGCATGGGGTGGAACTGGATGGGCTTTAAGGTTCCTTCTAACCCAAACTGCTCCATAATTCTCTGATTCCATGTCACTTGGCCATGGAAGGGGACTGGTGCTGGCTGGATCCCAGTTGGATGCAGGGCTGGGAGCTGTGGGATGTGCCCTGGTGTCCCACTGGGCCTGGCCACATGTCCCATCTCTCCTGGGCCCCATTGCCTCGAGACAGTTGGGCTTGAGGTCCCCCTGGCCCAAGGCTCCTTGAAACCTTGTGGATCACCCCCTCTTAAATTAAATCAGGTGGATTTTTTTCCAAAATAACTTGTATTTAGAGATGAAAATAAAAATATAAAAAAACAAAAGAACACCAAAACAACCCAAGAACAAAACCAACCAGTTGCACCATCAGCAAAACCAACCAGCCCAGGGCCCCTCCCGCTCCCTCAGCCCCGTCCTGAGCGACCCCTCATCCCTTCCACAACTTCCAGTGCACCCAGGGGGCAGGAGCAGCCCCTTCCCTCCCAGTAAGGCCAATGGGAAGCGATCTCCTCTTCCCAGTTCCCAGGCACAAGCAAAGCCGAGCGGGTCCAGCAGCTGGAGGCACGTCCCGGAGGGGTCACCCCGAGGGCTCATCCCGGAGGGGATGAGGTGCTGTGTCACCCCGTGGCGTCCCCCGTGGTCCCTGGGTGCTGCTAAAGCTCCTCCTCTGGCTCCAGCCCGGCGGGGTGGCCGTGCCCAGCTTTGGACCAGGCCAGCGCTGCCAGGCTCTGGTGTGACGTGGGGCTGTCCCCTGGCACGGCGTCGGTGCCGTCCCCGGCCCCGCGGCTCAGCCCCTCGGGGGCCAGTGCCGCCGTGTCGTTCCCGAGGGGCACTTTGTTCCTGAGGGACACTTTGTCCAGGTGTGTGTGGCCACTGAAAGCTTCGTGCAGGGTCTCGGGGGGCTCCGACCACAGGGGCTCCCGGGGCTGCTCGTCCCCGGGCTGGGGCTGGCTGTGAACCACGCGGGAGGCGGCCGCGTTGTGCAGCGACCTGGAGAAAACTGAGCGCCACGGGGCCAGGGTCAGGGCCTGGGCTGGGACCCGAGGGCCTGGCACGGCCCTGGCACTGCCCCAGCACAGCCCAGCTCAGCCTCAGCTCAGTCCCAGGACAGCCTGGCACAGCCCCGGCACAGCCCAGTACAGCCCAGTACAGCCCAGCTCAGCCTGGCACAGCCCCGGCACAGCCCAGTACAGCCCAGCTCAGCCTTGGCTCAGCCTGGCACAGCCCCAGTACAGCCTCAGCTCAGCCTTGGCACAGCCCCAGTACAGCCTCAGCTCAGCCCCAACTCAGTCCCAGGACAGCCTGGCACAGCCCCAGTACAGCCCAACTCAGTCCCAGGACAGCCTGGCACAGCCCCAGCACAGCCCAGTACAGCCCAGCTCAGTCCCAGGACAGCCTGGCACAGCCCCAGTACAGCCCAGCTCAGCCTTGGCACAGCCCCAGCTCAGCCCAGCTCAGTCCCAGGACAGCCTGGTACAGCCCAGATCAGCCTTGGCACAGCCCCAGCTCAGCTCAGCTCAGCACAGCCCCAGCACAGCCCAGCTCAGCCCCGGCTCAGTCCCAGCACAGCCTCAGGACAGCCTGGCATAGCCCAGTACTGCCCCAGCTCAGCCTGGCATAGCCCCAGCTCAGCCCAGCTCAGCCTTGGCACCGCCTGGCACAGCCCCAGCTCAGCCTTGGCACCGCCTGGCACAGCCTGGCACAGCCCCAGCTCAGCCTTGGCACCGCCTGGCACAGCCTGGCACAGCCCCAGCTCAGCCCAGCTCAGCCCTCACCTCGCACTGGCCTGAAGTCGCCGTTGGGCTCGTCCTTGCTGGGGGCGAAGGGGCTGACGGAGGGGAAGACGATGAGGGTGAAGGAGAGCAGCAGGACCTGGGGACAGAGGGGACATCACCACACAGCAGTGGAGGGGACCAGGGGCTGGGACACAGCTCCCAGGGAGGGGCTGGTGGCAGAGCCAGGACTGTGTCCATCCCTCCATCCCTCCTGGGGCATGTGCTCCTGCCAGTGCACTTCCATCCATCCACCCATCCCTGCCTCCATCCATCCATCCCTGCCTCCAGCCATTCATCCTTGTCTTTCTCCATCCACCCCTTCATCCATCCACCCACCCATCCCCACCCTCCATCCCTCCCTGCCTCCCTGCCTCCCTGCCTCCATCCATCCATCCATCCATCCTTGTGTCCTTCCTTCCCTTCATCCATCCATCCCTGCTTCCCCCTATCCCTTCATTCACCCATCCCTGTCTCCATCCATCCCTCCAACTCTGGAGCATCTATCCCTCTGCTTTAGCACATGGAGGGACTCCATCTCTCTATCCATCCATCCATCCATCCATGCATCCATCCACCCCTTCCCACCCCGAAGACCCCGGGGGGTTGGAGCCCCACACACCGCCAGGCAGGTTCCCGTCTGCGCCGCCTTGTTGCTCGACTGGACCACGAGGGCCTGGAGCTTCTTCAGCTGCTCCAGGAGGGATCTGGGAACAAGGAGAGCCTGTGAGCCCCCCAGGCCTCTCCAGCAGGTCTGGGAGTGAGGGGGGTGTCCCAGCTGTCCCCATCCCACCCTGGGAACACCTACGAGTTCTGCTTCTCCAGGTGCAGGACTTTCCTCTGCAGCTCCTGGTTCTGGGCCGTGCACGCCGACATCCTGGGGGACAGGGAGAAGGGGCTGGGATCAGGAGGACAGCTGGGGGGGCTGGCTGTGCCCCCCAGGGTGCCCCCGTGCCCAGGCTGAGGGGTGGGGTCCGTACCTGCTCTCCAGCCCGTCGATATATTCCTTCTTCTTCTTGCGGCTCTCCTGAGCCGACTGCTTGTTCCGGATCTTCCGCCGGATCTTCTTCAGCACCCGCTCCTCGTACTGGGGGACACGGGGAGGGGGGTCAGGGACGCTGGGGATGGGATCTCCCCCACCCCACACCCTCCCCAGGCCTGCTGGGACCCACCTTGGTGAGGGGCAGCTGCGTGGGCAGGGTCACCCCCTCCTTGGCCAGCAGCTTCTTCTCGTCCTCCGTCAGCACCAGCTCCTGGAAGTGGCCCTGGTTTGGCCGGAGCAGGGAGCCGGGAGCCTGTGGCTGCTGTGGGAACAGGGAATGGTCACCCCAGGGACTGTGGTGGGGACAGGGGGTGGGATCGTGGGCCAGGGAGGGACAACCTCACTCCGTGGTGTGGGAATGGGGACAAGTGTGGGGATGGGGAGGGATGGGGGCAGGAATGGGGGGGATCGTGGTCCAGGAAGGGACAAGGGATGGGACCATGGGGTGGGAAAGGGGACAAGTGTGGGGATGGGGAGAGATGAGGGCAGAAATGGGGGGGATCATAGTCCAGGGTGGGACCATGGTGTGGGAAAGGGGACAAGTGTGGGGATGGGGAGGGATGGGAGCAGGAATGGGGGGAATTGTAGTCCAGGAAGGGACAAGGGATGGGACCATGGTGTGGGAATGTGGGGATGTGGAGGGATGGGGCAGAACTGGGGGGGGATTGTGGTCCAGGGACAAGGGATAGGACCCTAGTGTGGGGATGGGGAGGGATAGGGATGGGAATGGAGGGGATCAGTGGCCAGGAGGGGCCAAGGCTGCAGACAGGGAGTGCTGGGGACACAGGGACAGGGACTCACGTTGTCAGAGCTGCCCGAGAGCAGCAGGTCCTTGACAGTGAGGGCACAGGTCGGCGGCGGGGAGACCACGGGCGGGTCCTGGCTCTCCTCCAGGAAGAACCCGGGGTGCCACATGTCTGGTGAGGGCACAGCAGGGCTGTGAGGGGTCCTGTGTCCCCCTCTGTCCCTGGTGTCCCTCCCCTGGGGGTGACCCTCCCCCTGCCACAGCCCCACAGCTGGGCTGACTTGCTGCCCAGTCCATGACCCCGACTCTGCCCCCCCCAAACTGTTGCTCTGGTGCTGCCCCAGCTGCCCCCCAACACCCTGTGCTGCTCAGCCCCCCCAGTCCTCCCAAACCCCTCTCCTCATCCAGCCTCCCCCACCAACACCAGCCTGCCCAGTTCACCCCAGTTCCTAAGCTCTCCCCACTCACCAGTCCTCCAGACCTCCCAGTTCTCCCCAGTTCCCTCCAGTCCCCCCAGCTCCCCTAATTTCCTCACAAGCCCCAAGAGACCCCACCTGCCCCACCCCTCTCACCCCCCCAGTATCCCCAGTCCCTCCAGTGCCCCCAGCCCAGTGTGGCTCACCCAGGTCGATGGAGACCTCGGGCTGCAGGACCCCAGACCCCGCTGGGATGGGCTGAGCCCGGCAGGGGTTGGTGTAGGGGTACAGGACCTCCTGGGGACCCCCGTCACAGCACCTGGGGGGGCTGTCGTGCTGGTCCGAGGGGGGGTCCTCGGAGACCCCGCTGTCACTGGTGGCCGAGGACCAGCTGGGCGAGTCCGACGCCGAGTCCCCGGAGCCCAGGATGGAGCTGAGCAAGTCCTCGCTGTCCTGGACACGCTGTGGGGACACAGCACCCATCACCACAGGGCACTGTCACCCCGGGGTGCCCACGGGAGCCCCCCAGCCCGGGGGTCTCACCCTGCCCTCGTGCCAGGCTCCCGGCGGCGTTCCCAGCTCCACCCCGCGCAGGATCCCGTCCTGGCGGTCGAAGAGAAGGTCCAGCAGGTCCAGGCTGTCCACGCTGGAGGCCATGGCTGGGAGGTGACACAGGATCAATGCCCAGCCCTGGTTGTCCCCCGTGTGTCCCCCCCTCACCCTGCACAAGCTGCACAGGGCCTGGGGACACCTCGTGGGGCAGTGGGAGGGAGCAGGGAGCGGGTTTGGGGCTGTCTGTGCACAGATGTGGGCACAGCTGGCAAAGCCCTACATGTGTGGGAGGGAGAGAACAGGGTGTGGGGGCTCCAGGCATGGCAGTGCCCCCCCCCAGCTCCTTCCAGCTGCTGAAACTCCCAAATCCTCTGTTTTTCCCTCCAGAATGACCCAGCCAGGAGCTCCCTGCAGGCACAACCCCCTCAGGTCCCTCAAGGGCAGGAGGGGCTTGGGCAGCTTCCCCCTCCAGCCCTGGCCTGGGGGTGACCACTCTGGGAGGGCAGGTTAAGCATTTTGGGTGGGAAGGGGAGGGGAGGAGACTGGGGAGGGGACTTATCCCCAAGGAGGGGATTCAGCCCCAGGGAGGGGATTCAGCCCCAGGGAGGGGACTCAGTCCCTCAGTGCCACCCCAGGCACTGCTCAAGACCCTGGATTCAGAGAGAGCCACCAGGCCAGTTGACCACTTGCCCACGTGGCCAATCAACCCACTGACAACCCAACTAACCCACCAGCTGACCTACTGACCAAGTGGTTGACCAGTCAATCAGTGAGCCCATCAAGAACCAGTCCAAATGGTCAACCTGTTGGCCAAGTGACCAAAGGATGGACTGACCAAATAGCCAACACACTGACCGATGGACTGACCAGTCAACTCTCTGACTGATTGATCACCCAACCCACCACCCAACCCACCACCCAACCAATTAACCCCCGACTCAAGTGTCCTCCAAGCCAGGTTTGGGGACAGTGTCATTACTGGGACATCTGTCTGGCCAGCCCAGACCCGGGGGGGCTTTATTGCACCCTGTCCTTCACCCTCCACCCTGATGGTCCCACGGGACCCGCTGAGGGCCATACCTGGGTGAGATCCCACAGATTGTCCTCTCAACCCTCTCTGAGTGCAGGGCAGTGGGGTGGACACCGAGCCCAGCCTCCTCCTCCTCCTCCTGTGTGATGCCCTGACCCGAGTGGCAAAGTTTAAACTCCAACTGCACAGAAATAACGTCCTGGATTGCGAAATATCCCCGACCGGGGCCGGCGGGATGTGATGGGAGGGAATGGACCAGTAACTCATTAGCCACATGTTTTTGTGCTCCCTTGCCAAGCAGGGCAGGAGGGGCCGGGGCTGCAGAGCGAAGTCCAGGTGCTATAATTACCCATGAACCTTCACCCACTTTTGGGGACAATTTCCCTTTTTTTTTCAGGCGGGTATCTCGGCGTTAAATCACATTTGGTGGGTGTTGGAGAAAACATCCGGGGGACGTCAAAACAAACCTTGGGCCCCTCAGCTCCCTGTGGCCAGGGCTGGGCTGGGGCTCTGCTGCTTGAGCCCTCCCTGCCTCAGTTTCCCTCAGTGACCTTCCAGTCCCTGAAGGGGCTCCAGGAGAGCTGGAGAGGGACTTGGGACAAAGGGATGGAGGGACAGGACACAGGGAATGGCTTCCCACTGCCAGAGGGCAGGGAGAGATGGGATACTGGGAATTCTTCCCTGGGACAGTGGTAAAGGGCTGGGATGGAATTCCCAGAGAAGCTGTGGCTGCCCCATCCCTGGAAGTGTCCAAGGTCAGGCTGGAGAAGAGTAGGCTCCAACGAGAGCTTAGAGCACCTTCCAGGGCCTAAAGGGGCTCCAGGAGAGCTGGAGAGGGACTTGGGACAAGGGATGGAGGGACAGGACACAGGGAATGACTTCAAAGTGAAAGAGGGGAAATTTAGATGGGAAGGAATTCTTGGCTGTGAGGGTTGGGAGGCCCCGGCACAGGTTGGGCAGAGAAGCTGTGGCTGCCCCACCCCTGGAAGTGTCCAAGGCCAGGTTGGACAGGACTTGGAGCAACCTGGGCTAGTGGAAGGTGTCCCTGCCCGTGGCAGGGGGCGGAACTGGATGATCTTTAAGGTCCCTTCCAACCCAAACCATTGCATGACTCCATGATTCCCTCATGGGTGTTTATGGCTGAACACGGTGAAGGGCCGTCAGCACAACACTGTCACCCGTGTCCCCTCCATGAGCTGTTCCCCCGAGATTCCCAGGACACCTGGACCCCCCGGGATCCCCAAACCCCCCGGGATCCCCAAACCCCCCGGGCTCCCCGGACCCCCCGATCCCGGGCTCCCGGGCGCAGGGAGGGGCCTGCGCTGACTAAGGCTCCGTGTGCCCCAGGCGTGGCACAGGGACAAGGCCACGGCCCCTTATCGGCCGCCCCACGGCCCCTGACCGACGGGGCAGCGGCTGCTCCCTGGTTTATGGCCCCGCCGAGACCGGGCAAAGGGCGCCCGGGGCTGTGAGGGGTCGCCCCGTGATGGGTCCTGGAGTCGGGCAGGGAACGGGCTGGGGAGAAGTGGGGGGGCTCCTGCTTATTGCTGGGTCCCTAATTAGTTAATTAACGCCCCTCACACGGCGGGACCGCCGGTACCCCCGGTGCCCGCCAGTCCCTCCCATCCGGCCGCCATGGCCGCCTCCTCCCCCGCCGCCTCAGCGAGATCTCGCGAGACTCCACTCCCTCAGCCCCGCCCCTCCTGGCCCCGCCTCCGCCCTGTGCGTAGTCCTGTCGAGGCTCCGCCCCCCGACCCAGGTCACGCCCCCGTGGCTCGGTCACGCCCCCCGAAGCACCGGCCACGCCCCCATTGCCCCATCCGTGGCCTCGGCCCCGTCCGCGGTCCCGCCCCGGCCCCCGGCGCAGCCCTCGAAGGCCCAGTCCCGCCCCCCAGAGCCCTCATTCCCACCCCAAAAGTCCTGTTTATGGCCCCGGCCCCATCCCGTGGCTCCGCCCCGTCCCTTGGCCCCGCCTCCCGGCTCCCCGAGGCCCCGCCCACCGGAGCCGCGCGTCCCCGCCGCGCTCGACCCGTGCGAGGCCCCGCCTCCCATGCCCGTCCCCGCCGCTGATAGGCCCCCTGCAGGCCCCGCCCCCCCGGCGCGGCCCCGCCCCCGCGCGCCCCCGCGGCCGGCGCGCCCCCGCGGCCCCAGCGCGGCCCGGCCCGGCCATGCCGGCCAAGAGGAAGCCGGTGCTGCCCGCCCTCAACATCGCCCCCAGCGCCGCCGAGGGGCCCAGCCCCGACGGCTCCGCAGAGTGAGTCAGGGCCGGCAGGGAACGCCCCGGCCGCGGGGGGGGCCGGGCCTGGCAAGCGGAGCGGGCCTGGGGGGGGGACACTGGGCCTGAGGGGGACACAGCGCCCTGGGGGGGACACACCGGGACAGGGAGGGGACGGGGACTGGGGGGAGCCGGAGCGGGGCGGGCTGGGGAGACCGCAGCAGAGCGGGCGCTAGGCCTGGGGGGCCGGGCCGGGGCGGGGACGGGGCCTGTGGGGGGGTGGGACACGTCTGGGGGAGAGCAGGGAACAGGCTTGGGGGGCTGGGGACAGGTCTGGGGGTCTGGGACAGAGTCGAGGGGACCAGGAAGGCCTGGGGGATTTGGGACAGGCCTGGAGGGGCTGGATGGGCCCAGCCCGAGGAGGGTCTGGGGTTGGGTGAAGGGTCAGGGAGCCAGAGCTGGAGGGGGTTTGGGGGCAGACGGGGGTGGGGTGGGCAGGGGGGAGGCTGGGCTGGTCCCTGGGCTTGCTGGGGGGTGCTTGGGGCCTGGGGTGTGAGAGAACCAGGCCTGGGGTGTGCAGGGAGCAGGCCTGGGGACACAGCTTGGAGCTGGGATGGGGTCCTGGGGATTGGAGGGGGGGGATTTGGGGCATTAATGGGGGCTCAACAGACAGGACATGTGTAGAGGGGACAACAGAGCCTCGTATCAGAGCACTGGGTGGGAGGGATGGGGTGAGACCCTCCCGTGGGTGAGGGGGGGACAAGGGGGTGGGCAGCAACTGGGAGAGAGCAGCTGGAGCCCTCAGCAGGTGCTGGGGGAGCACAGCCACCCCTTTGTGCTCGGGGTTTGGGGCTGGGGGGGCTGCTGGACCCCTTGGAAAGCCCTTCTCGTGTTTCTCAGCGAAACCCAAGCTTGGCTTCCCGGGACAGGGAGCTGGTTGCTGTGCTGCCTCTTTAAGGATTGAAGGATTTTCCCTACTCCTTGGGCTCTCCCAGAACAGCTGACTGCTCCAAAGCTCCTCTCCAGAGGAGATGTGTGTGTTGGGCAGGGATTGGAGCCGGGCTCTGCCTCTCCCTGGAGCTTTGCTTTAGCCCTGCTGCTCTGCCAGGGGGCTCAGGACGTGTCAGGGGATGGTTTTAAGGCATTCCCCTAAAAAAAATGAAACCTTTCCCCGCTGCTGAGCGTGCTCCCATCTCCTCCTCCTCTCCTCAGGGCGAACCTGGTGGACCTGCAGAAGAAGCTGGAGGAGCTGGAGCTGGATGAGCAGCAGAAGAAGCGCCTGGAAGCTTTCCTCACCCAGAAAGCCAAAGTGGGAGAGCTCAAGGACGATGACTTTGAGAGGATCTCCGAGCTGGGGGCTGGAAACGGCGGCGTGGTCACCAAAGTGCAGCACAAACCCTCAGGGCTCGTCATGGCACGGAAGGTAACGAGGGGCTGGGCAGTGTCTGAGGCTCTCCCTGGCTCTGGGAGGGCTGGTTCTGGTTGGATTCTCCCTGTTTTGGTTGGATTCTCCCTGTTTGCACCCTCACCTGGGTCAGGAGCACGGTCCTGGCAGCCCCCAGGCAGGTTTTACATGGATCCTGTCTCCAAGTCCTCCTTTGGGAGAGGCCTCTGCGACAGATCCCTGGGGTTTGGACACCCTGATGTGAACACATGAGGTTATTTTTTTTTCCCAGTGAAGCTGGTTTTGATGGATAAACTGGCCAGAAGCAGCTGGAAGGAGATCCCGTGAGGGTTGTGGCTGAGGAGGGCTGGAAGTGGCAGAGGGAGGGATGGCTTTGGGATACACGTTCCTCACCCCTCACCACCCACTTAACAGATCCCAAAGGTCATTCCAAGCAGTGACTGATTCCTCTCAGACTTGGATTTATGGGGAGCATCTTCTGCTGCAGTAGAAAATCAGGAGATGCTTCGTGTGCCTGTTGGAAGAGGCTCGGCGGGAGCAGCACAACTGCTCCAGGGCCTCTGCTCCCTCCTGCTGTTGGGATCATGGAATCAGAGCGTGGTTTGGGTTGGAAGGGACCTTAAAGCTCACCCAGTTCCACCCCCCTGCCATGGGCAGGGACACCTCCCACCAGAACAGGGGGGTTTCCCTCCCCACAGCTGCATTAACTGACCCCAGAAGCGGCCGCTCGTTCTCGTGCAGAACCTTCACGGGGTTGGGGTTTGTTTTTTTTTTCTTTCTTTTTCCTGTGGTTTCCTTGATCTCAGAGCACCTTCTTACAACACCTACAAGAGCTTGTGAAAATGGTCCTGTGTGTGCTGAGTCAGAGCTGCTGAGATCAAACCTGTGACTCGTCTTTCCGCTCCCGTCCGGTGCAATCCCGGCGCGGTCGTGGCCTTCCCTCCCTGACAAGGGAGCAGAGAGCTCTCCCTCTGCCTTCATCATGGAATCACAGCCTGCCTTGGGTTGGAAGGCACCTTAAAGATTGTTTCATTCCACCCCCTGCCACGGGCAGGGACATTTCCACTCTCCCAGGTTGCTCCAACCTGGCCTTGGACACCTCCAGGGACGGGGCAGCCACAGCTTCTCTGGGAAATCCATCCCAGATCCTCCCCACTCTCCCAGGGTGGAATTCCTTCCCAATATCCCATCTAACCCTGCCCTCTGCCAAGTCATTTGAAGTCATTCCCCTTTGAGCTGTCACTTTATCCTCAATATTAACCTGCAGGTGGGATAAACTCTGTTCCAAAGCAGAGCTTCCCTTGATTTTACTTCTCCCAGCACCCAGGACTTGCTCACACGCTTCCCGTGAGTTGTTCTTTTTTTTCCCAGGTGTTCCACCCTGACTCCCTGCCCTGTTTTTTCTTTCTTGGCAGCTGATTCACCTGGAAATCAAACCTGCCATCAGGAACCAGATCATCAGGGAGCTGCAGGTGCTGCACGAGTGTAACTCCCCCTACATCGTGGGGTTCTACGGGGCCTTCTACAGCGACGGGGAGATCTCCATCTGCATGGAGCACATGGTGAGAGCAGCCCCTCCTCTTTCATCCTTCCAAATTCCATCTCCCCTGCCAGCTTGGGGCACTGGCAGCTGTGCTGGCTCCTTGCTCTGCTCCTGGTGGGAGCCACAAACTCCCGCTCGGGCCTCAAATCGAGGGGGGGGAGAGAGGGAGCGACTTTTGGGGAAGAGGAAGCAGAGGTTTGGGGGTTGGCCAAACGGAAATGTTGCCAACCCACCGCCCTCCTGAGCCTGCTCAGAAGCTCAGTGAGCAAATTCTGCTGTTTCTGGTGGCAAATGAACACTATTTCTCCTCCAAATCAGCACCAGCAGCATCATCCCTGCGTTTCCACAAACCAGCATTAAAAATGGTTTTCAAGTGATAAAGTCGAGCTCAGATCAGCAGAAATCTCTCGGTGCTGAGGATGCTCTGTGCTGCTTATCCACCCCTGCCCAGCTCTTGTTTTCCTGCTGGGAATTGGCCTGTGGGTCATTCCCAAAGTTCTCCCGTTTTAGGACGGCGGCTCTTTGGATCAAGTGTTGAAAGAAGCCAAAAGAATTCCCGAGGAAATCTTGGGCAAAGTCAGTATAGCGGTGAGTTGTGGTGGCTCCTCAGGCCTCCAGGCAGGATTTCCTGGGAATGCTGGGTTTGCCTCGGGAAGCTTTTTGTGTTTCCCCACGTGCACTTCCCAATCCTGACCTGGGGCAGGAGGCCAGTGTTGTGTGCCAGAGGGGAGGGCAGAGCATATTCCCAAGCCCTTTTCCCAGCTCCAAGCCCTTTGGGTTCCTCTGGGTGGTGGTGAGGGGTCGGGAGAAGCTTTTTTTGGGTGGTTAAGCCAAGCTCTGGGATGGGCTCTATGTGATAAACTGCAAACCCTGAACCCTGTGTGCACCACGGGGCAGTTCCCTCCCCCTGCAGCGTGTCCTGAGGGAGGGAAAGCTCTTCCCTTCCCAGCTCTGATCTCATCCAGCCTCTGGATTCCTCCCAGGTTTTACGAGGCTTGGCCTATCTGCGGGAGAAGCACCAGATCATGCACAGAGGTGAGAGGAGAGGAACCTAAAAATAGCTGCTCCTGCAAGTGCAGGAGCCCCCGGGGGTGTCACCCCCTTCACTCTGCCCTCCCTGGCATCTCTTCCCAGATGTGAAGCCTTCCAACATCCTGGTGAATTCCCGAGGGGAGATCAAGCTGTGTGATTTCGGGGTCAGCGGGCAGCTCATCGACTCCATGGCCAACTCCTTTGTGGGAACTCGGTCCTACATGTCTGTAAGTTCCTCCCAGATGGGTTTTTTTTTGGGGAGGGGGGCATTTGGGTTCAACAAAACAGAATTGGGATGAGGATGGTTTGCTCGTGGCTTCGCTCTGAGTTTCCACCCTGGTTTGTTTTGGGGTGAGCCTTTGGAAGTGGGAGAAGCAGAGACCTCCTCATCCTCTCAAGGACTTGGTGGCCTCTCAGCTCCAGGCTGTGCTCCCCAAGCACGTGGAGATGCACAGACTTGCAGGGAAAGACATTTCAGATCCTGCAAATTCCAGGCATGGGGCAGCCACAGCTTCTCTGGGAAATCCATCCCAGTCCCTCCCCACCCTCACAGCCTGGAATTCCTTCCCAGTATCCCATCTATCCCTGCCCTCTGGCAGTGGGAAGCCATTCCCTGTGTCCTGTCCCTCCCTGTTTTATTTTAGTGCGTTTTTGGGGGTTCAAAAAATCCCTTTCTGCTTGCAAAGCTCTGTACAAAAACTGGTGCTGATCCACCCACCTCCTCTGGGGGTAAACAGGGGTAAAACCACTTCAGTGCAGCTGGGATTTGGTGCAGGCTACTGGGAAATTAAAGCCAAACTGGAGCCAGCCAGTGAGAGTGAATCCAGAATGGATTGTGCTGGAAGGGACCTTAAAGCCCATCCAGTCCCATCCCCTGCCATGGGCAGGGACACCTCCCACTGGAGCAGGTTGTTCCAAGCCCTGTCCAACTTGACCTTGAAGAATTCCTATGAGAGAACACCTGCAAGAACCAAATTGGTGCCCAAAATTCAGGGGGTGGGTGGGGATGTCAGGGCAGGCCCCACACTGCACTCGGGCGCTCAGGTCTGAGCTGCTCTCGTATTTTGGGAATGGTTAGTCAAGCCCAGTTATAGTTAGACTGGGGGCTATTTAAAAATAAGATCCCCTTTGCACCCAGGCACTGGCTCCAAGCTGCCTCGGAGCTGCCAGTGGGGATGACTTGCAGGGATGGATTTATTTTTAATTTTTTTTTTCCTCTCTGGACGGTAAGAGCCTCGTGTGGACTTTTTGCCCCTGGATGTGAAACAGGGATGAGCAGGAAAATAAAACTTTTGTCAATCAGTTAGATTTCAGGACACAGAAAGATTCCTGCTGTGTGTTCCCAAACATCAGCAGCTGTAAATGCTGCTGAGCTGGAGCTGTGGATGAGGTGCTACAAGTGCTTTATGTCTGCACATGATGCTTCTTTTCCATCCTCTTTGCCCGTGACCCTTTTGGGACCGCCCTTTCCCTGGAAGGGTGGAGACTTGGAATGGAGAGACCACTGGGATATCACAGAATCAAGGAGTGGTTTGGGTTGGAAGGGACTTTAAAGCCCATCCAGTCCCACCCCCTGCTGTGGACAGAGACACCTCCCACTATCCCGGGTTGCTCCAACCTGGCCTTGGACACTTCCAGGGATGGGGCAGCCACAGCTTCTCTGGGAATTCCATCCCAGTCCCTCCCCACCCTCAGAGCCAGAAATTCCTTCCCAATATCCCATTTATCCCTGCCCTCTGGCACTGGGAAGCCATTCCCTATGTCCTGTCCCTCCATCCCTTGTCCCAGATCCCTCTCCAGCTCTCCTGGAGCCCCTTTAGGCCCTGGAGTATGAGTCTCATCCATTTAATTCCAGCACAGGATATTTATGACCCTGAGTGCTGATATTCCAAGGCAGTGGATATTCCTGTGCTCTCTGTGTGTCAATATTCCATGGCAGTGGCTGTTCCTCTGTCAATATTCCCAGTCCTTTGATGTCCCTGTGCTCTGTGTGACTATTCCATGTCAGTGGCTATTCCCATGCTCTGTGTGTTGATATTCCATGTCAGTGGATGTCCCCATGCTCTGTGTCAATATTCCATGTCAGTGGCCATTCCCATGCTCTGTGTGTGACTATCCCAAGCCCGTGGCCGTTCCTCCCTCAGCATTCCCAGCCCGTGACATTCCCATGCTCTGTGTGTTGATATTCCTTGTCAGTGGATGTTCCTGTGCTCTGTGTGACTATTCCATGTCAGTGGATGTCCCCATGCTCTCTGTTGATATTCCATGTCAGTGGCCATTCCCATGCTCTGTGTGTGACTATCCCAAGCCCGTGGCCGTTCCTCCCTCAGCATTCCCAGCCCGCTGACATTCCATGTCAGTGGATGTCCCCATGCTCTCTGTGTTGATATTCCATGTCAGTGGATGTTCCTGTGCTCTGTGTGACTGTTCCAAGTCAATGGATGTCCCCATGCTCTCTATGTCAATATTCCATGTCAGTGGATGTCCCCATGCTCTCTGTTGATATTCCAAGTCAGTGGATGTCCCTGTGCTCTGTGTGTTGATATTCCAAGTCAGTGGATGTCCCTGTGCTCTGTGTGTTGATATTCCATGTCAGTGGATGTCCCTGTGCTCTGTGTGTGACCATCCCAAGCCCGTGGCCGTCCCTCCCTCGGCATTCCCAGCCCACTGACATTCCAAGTCAGTGGATGTCCCCGTGCTCTCTGTGTTGATATTCCAAGTCAGTGGATGTCCCCATGCTCTCTGTGTTGATATTCCATGTCAGTGGATGTTCCCATGCTCTGTGTGTTGATATTCCATGTCAGTGGATGTTCCTGTGCTCTGTGTGACTATTCCATGTCAGTGGATGTCCCCATGCTCTCTATGTCAATATTCCATGTCAGTGGATGTCCCTGTGCTCTGTGTGTGACCATCCCAAGCCCGTGGCCGTTCCTCCCTCGGCATTCCCAGCCCGTGACATTCCCGTGCTCTGTGTGTTGATATTCCTTGTCAGTGGATGTCCCTGTGCTCTGTGTGTTGATATTCCATGTCAGTGGATATTCCCATGCTCTGTGTGTTGATATTCCATGTCAGTGGATGTCCCTGTGCTCTGTGTGTGACCATCCCAAGCCCGTGGCCGTCCCTCCCTCGGCATTCCCAGCCCGCTGACCCCGTTCCCGTTGCTCTTCCCTTGCAGCCCGAGCGCTTGCAGGGCACTCACTACTCGGTGCAGTCGGACATCTGGAGCATGGGGCTGTCCCTGGTGGAGCTGTCGATCGGAAGGTACCCAATCCCCCCGCCAGACTCCAAGGAACTGGAAGCAATATTTGGCCGTCCTGTGGTGGACGGGGCGGAGGGAGAGTCCCACAGCGTCTCGCCGCGGGCCAGGCCCCCAGGACGCCCCGTCAGTGGTAGGGGCTGTGGTGTGACTGCAACCAACACCTCACGTGTGGGGGAACGAGGGGCTGGGGGCTGGGAGAGCCGCAGGAGGAGGAGGAGGTTGTGCTGGGAAAGGAGTGGTTTTTTAGGGAAGCCGCCTTGGAACTGAGCTGGGAACCCCCGGGCGAGGCAGGCAGGATCCGGGCGTGCGTGGGGAGGTGGAGGTGGCATCCCAAATCCGTCCTTTGGACCCTGCTGTGTCCCCTCTGCTGGGAATGAACCACTTGGAGGGGCACTGCCACAGCCCCTGGCGCTCCCCCGGCAAGTTCCTTTCAAGCCTGAGGCGGTTTTTTGGGAAGAGCTTTGCTGGGAGCTCTCACAAGAGCACCAAAGGAGCACCGGGGTTCCAAGGAGGCTGGAGCCACTCCCTTGGAAGCAGAAGGCACCATCAGCAGCAGATGGTGCTCTCCAAGTGCTCCGAGCAAGGAAATAAGTCTGGACTGTGCAGGCCTGGTGAAAGAAACCCGAAATTTCGGAATGTGGTTGGTTTTCTCTTTAACCACAACTCGGTTCCCCGGCGAGTCGCCTCTGCCTCTCCCAGCAGGAGTCCCACAGGCACGGTCTGCACACAAAATTTAAGTCCTTTGCTGTCCCCAAACAGCCCCTGACCACTGTTTTTGTCCCCTTCCCCACGCAGGCCACGGGATGGACAGTCGGCCTGCCATGGCCATCTTTGAACTGCTGGATTATATAGTTAATGAGGTGGGTGTTTGTTTTCCACGGGCATTCCAGAGGTGCCAGAGTGATGTGTCCACTCTGCTGAGTCAGGGTGGGCTTGGAAATGGTTGTTAGTCGTGGAATCCCGGGTTGGTTTGGGTTGGAAGGAGCTTAAAGCTCATCCAGTGCCACCCCCTGGATGGCAGGGACACTTTATCCACTATCCCAGGTTGCTCCAACCTGCCCTTGGACACTTCCAGGGATGGGGCAGCCACAGCTTCTCTGGGAAATCCATCCCAGTCCCTCACCACCCTCACAGGGAGGAATTCCTTCCCAATATCCCATCCAACCCTGCCCTCCTTCAGCTTAAGGCCCTTCCCCCTTGTCCTGTCAGACTCGTGGGGGTGGAAGGAGCAGTTTCCCCTTCCAAGGGGATGGGAGTTGACCCCAATTATCATTTCTGGGTTGTTTCATCAGCCCAAGGCGGTGCCAGAGCTGGGATTTGTGAGGCTGGAGAGGGAATTGAGATGCTTGGATTTTGATTTCCCAGCTCTGGGTCCCCCCAGCTGCAGGGTGAGCTGGAGGAGCAGGGCAAGGAATGGCAAGGAGCCATGTCCTGGTTGGAAAAGCAGTGAGGGTGAGGATGGTTGTAGAGCACTGAGCTCACTGAGACTGCAGGTGACCCTGGATGTTTTGGCACATTAACCCCACAGTGATGCAGGAAACCCTTCTCCTTCTCTCCACAGCCACCTCCCAAGCTGCCAAATGGAGTTTTCACGCAAGATTTCCAGGAGTTTGTAAATAAATGGTAAGGATTTCATCTCCTGGCTGGAGGGGGAGGCCTGTCCATGCTCCCTGACAGCCCTGCAAGCTGCTGCTCCCCCCGAGGTGTTCAGCAGGGCTCTGGGTGATCCCTCCCTGCCTTCTCTGCAGTGCTGTGCTGGCAACTCCAGCCTCGAGAAGGCTTGGAATAAAAGCAGTTTATCTGGGGGGATGCTGAGCAGGATCCCAGCTCCTTCTAAATCTGGCAAAGGGGGGGATGGTGGAGCAGATTCCCGGGGCTGAGTCACCCCAGAGGCACCAGGAACACACCAGCCCTTCTGGTGGGGTGGGGGGACACCTGAAGGTGCTGCCACAGCTCCCATTAAACCAGGGATTGGATGTTACAAGGATCACTACTAATTCCTGCCAAGCTTTAGGGCCTTTTCTCCCTTTGCAGGGTGCAATTTATCCCCATGGAAGACACGGATCCCTCGGCTCTCCTTGGGAGCTGGGCTGGTGGGGACGGAGCCAGGGAAGGAGCCAGGGGGCCCAGTGGCTTTGGGGGAAGCTGGAGACCTCTCTCTATCCAGCCTGATAACCACTTTTCCCCCAGGGAATGTCTCACATTGATTTTTTTTCTCTCTTGTTCTTCTCATTTCAGCTTAATTAAGAACCCGGCGGAACGGGCAGATCTGAAGATGCTGATGGTGAGTGAGGGGGGGAGAGAGAATTTTCTACCAGCTCTACCAACTGCTGCCCCTTCCCTCTGATGAGCCTCTTGCTCCAAAGGCTGGAAACTCCCAGGGCTGAGCTTTAGGATGAGCCAAATGGAGGCAGGGAGAGGGAGTGACTCACCCACCTTTGGTTCAAAGGCGCTGATGGTATCGGGGAACCACCCGCCTGTCCGGTGTCTGCTGAGGTGCCTGAGCCAAACCTGGCTCCTCACCCGGGCAGGTGGATGTGAGTGGGGGCTGAATCCGAGCTGGAAAGGTGTGCTCACATCCCAGGAATCCATCCATGTCCTGGGCTCATCCCACAGCCAGGGGAAGGAGGGGATTCTGCCCCTCTGCCCAGCTCGGGTGAGACCCCTCCTGCAGAGCTTCCTCCAGCTCTGGGGCACCAGCATCCAAAGGATGTGGAGCTGCTGGAATAAGTCCAGAGGAGGCCACAAAGATGCTCCAAAGGCTGGAGCCAGGCTGGGAGAGCTGGGGGTGTTCACCTGGAGAAGAGAAGGATCCAGGGAGACCTCGGAGCCCCTTCCAGGACATAAAGGGGCTCCAGGAGAGCTGGAGAGGGACTTGGGATAAGGATACAGGGAATGGCTTCAAAGTGAAAGAGGGGAAATTTAGATGGGATGTTGGGAAGGAATTCCTGCCTGTGAGGGTGGTGAGGCCCTGGCACAGGTTGGGCAGAGAAGCTGTGACTGCCAGACCCTGGAAGTGTCCAAGGCCAAGGTGGAGAAGAGAAGGCTCCAGGGAGATCTGAGAGCCCCTTCCGAGGCCTAAAGGGGCTCCAGGAGAGCTGGAGAGGGACTTGGGATGACAGGCCAAGGGGAATGGCTTCCCACTGCCAGAGGGTGGGGCTAGATGGGATATTGGGAAGAAATCCCTCCCCGTGAGGATGCTGAGACCCTGGCACAGGACTGCAAAGAGCAGCTGTTTTCCCAGCACCAGCACCTTCTCCCCTCTCCAGGGTGTATCCCACAGCCCAAGGGCTTTGCTTTGGGAGCCGGGGAGGGTGCTCCTAACCCTGTTTTTGGTTTGTTTTTGTTTTTTTTTTTTTCTCCCCTGTGCTTGCAGAGTCACACCTTCATCAAGCGCTCCGAGGTGGAGGAGGTGGATTTCGCGGGCTGGCTGTGCCGAACGCTGCGGCTGAACCAGCCCAGCACCCCCACCCGCGCTGCCGTGTGAGCCCCGCTGGCACCGCAGCTGCCTCTGGCACCACCTCCTCTCCTTCCCTCCGCCACAGAACTGCCCTCCTTCCTCCTCCTCCTTTCCCAGCCCTCCCCCCGACTCCCAGCAGCCAAAGCACCGACCCTTCGGAAGTGTTTTCATCGTCCGACCCCCCCTCCCTCCCTCCCCGGCCCGAGCGGGGTTGGTTTCTTTTGATGTGTGTGTTAAGGGGAGGAGGGGGTGTTTTCCAGGCCTCTGCTCCGGCTCTGGAGCTCCTGACACTTTGGGAATTGTGGTGCTGCTTGTGTTGATTTTTTTTTTGGTTGGTTTTTTTTTTTCTTTAATTTGTTGGGTTTTTTTTTGGTGTCGTGTTCGGTTGAAAACGAGAAGGTAACAGGGTGTGGGGGGGTTTGTGGGGGCTGTGGGAGGTGGTGGCAGGGGATGGGGAGGGTGATGCTTCACCTCCTCCCTGCTTTTCGCTCCCGGGGTGGAGAATCAGCGGGATCAGGAATGGAGAAACCCTGTCTGGGGTGGCCCAAAACGGTGTCACTGCCCTGCCTGGGGACAGGGGGTGGTCTTGGGGGGTGATTTATGGAGGAGACACAGCACTGGGCTCCTCCTGCCCCTCAGAGCAAAGACTTGTGCTTTTTTGGTTGGTTTTTTTTATTATTATTTTCTTTTTCTTTCCTGGTTTTCCTTTTAAACGGTTGTTTCCAAGCCTGGTCTTGTCACGTGCTTGGATGTTCAGGGAAGGGGCCGGATCAGTCGGAGGGAATCAGGTGGGAGCTGGGGGTGGGCAAATCCCCCCAGGGCTGTGGCTCCCACTTTTCAGTGTCAGGATGAGGGCAGAGCGTGGATTTTCCTTCCCTGGCTCCTTCCAGCCCGGAGAGGTGGGAGCAGAGCCTGGTTGGTCACCGTGGCCGTGCCCAGGATTTGGGGTCCCTCTCCTGACCCCGCCATTCCCAGGGCACAGGGAAGGGTGAGACCCTGTTTTTCCACCTCTCCAGCTGCCTCTCCCCCATCCCACGGGTGGCCTCATCCCTTGTGGATGTGGCAGAGCTCCAGGATTCCCTGTTGGAGCCCCCCCTGGAGCCCCCCTGGGCCAGTGTGGGGATGAACCCACCCAGCCAGACCTGCATTATCCCAAATCCAGAGGGTTTTCCAAAGGGCTGGAATGGTCCCTCCCATCATGGACCTTGCAGGGCCCCATAGCTGAGCCCCCACCCCTTCATTTCCCTCCGTGTGTATTTTGGGGTGAGTCACTCCCCTGCTCCCCCCCGACCCCCCCCAAGCCTCCCCTGAGGATTTGGGATTTTTTTGGGAGGGAGGGGCGTTTCCCTTCTTTTTTTTGGCTGTTTTTTCACCCAGTCAGGCTGACAGGTGCCAATCCCCTCTGCCTCTGCTCAGGTCCCACCACTGCAGCCTCCCCCCCCCCCCAAAAAATGAAGTGCCAGGGCTTGGGAACCCCAAACCCTTCGTGTACCTTTTCCTTCCCTGTTTTCCAGCGCTGGACGAAGGCACTGCCCTGCTCAGGGCAAACCTGGGGGGAGAATACCCCAAATTTTTTGGGGGAATACCCCAGATTTGGGAGGGATACCCCAGTTTTGGGAGGGATACCCCTGATTTGGGGGGGTTCTGTGCTTGCTGGCTCAGCTCACGCCCGGACAAGTCACTCCGGAGCTCCAGGGTGCTCAACGTGATGGATTTTTTTTGCCTCTTATTTTCTGTGGGAAGTGGGGAAGAGGACAGTTCCTAAAGATTCGGGCTATTTTCCATAGGTTTTTGGTGCTGGGTTTTGGAGGAGGAAGAGGAGGGAAAGGAGGAGGAGAGTTTGGATCGAGCGGTTTGTTGGTGCAATTAATTTTTTTTTTTAAACTCGATATTTTCATCATTGGGGGGGGGGGGGGGGAGGAGGAGGGGAAATAATAAATAAACGGCACTTTACATTTCCAGGCGTTTTCTCTCCTTGGTTGTGCCCTAAGTGCCCGGAATTCCAGCCGGGAATGATGTCACTGACGGGGTTTGGGGAACGCTGGGATGCACCAGCAGCTCTTCCCACGCTGTCCATCGGCTGCCTCCAGCGGAAACAGGAGATACTGGAATTATCTGGGCACAGAGGCAGCCCTGGATGGGATGGATGTGGAATCCCAGGAGCTAAATCCCGCCCCGAGGGAGCCGGGATGGGCTTGGGAATCCTTTGGGAGAGGGGAAATATTTGTGGGTCTTCAATATTTGGGGTGAGGAGGAGCAGGGAGAGGCCGAGCTGGGCTCTGCTGGGAGAGCAGAATTAGCCCGAAAATTGGAAAATAAGTTGATTTTTGCGAAGTTTTTTGTGCTGTGAGTGGTGCTGGAGCTCAGGGGGTGACACTGGGCACCTGCCACAGTGCCATCCCTGATGCCAGGCTCCCGTGGTGGCACTTTGGGGGGTCCTGTGGTGGCACTTTGGGGGTCCCTGTGATGTGGCACCCGATGCCAGGCTCCTTCTGTGACATTTTTGGGGGTCCAGTGGTGCCACCCCTGATGCCAGGCTCCTGCAGTGACACTTTTTGGGGTCCCCTGGTGCAATCCCTGATGCCAGGCTCCTGTGGTGGCACTTTAGGGGGTCCCATGGTGGCACTTTGGGGGTCCCTGTGGTGTGGTACCCGATGCCAGGCTCCTGCAGTGACACTTTCTGGCTCCTGTGGTGGCACTTTGGGGGTCCCTGTGGTGTCGTACCCGCTGCCAGGCTCCTGTGGTGGCACTTTGGGGGTCCCATGGTGGCACTTTGGGGGTCCCTGTGATGTGGTACCTGATGCCAGGCTCTTTCTGGGACAGTTTTGGGGGGTCCCATGATGTCCCTGACCCCAGGCTCCTGCGGTGCCACTTTTAGGGGCACCTCCTTTGGCTTCTCCAGCTGTTTTGGGGTCCCTGAGGGTCTGGGGTGTCCTGCAGAGACCGGGACGAACTCACTGCACCCATGGAGGTTTGGGATCACAGTGGGGGGGTCCCGTGGGGGTCCCCAGGGTGAGTTTGAGCACAACCCCTGCGCCCCAGCACCATTTTGTGGGTGCAGGGAGGAACAAGGGCTGGAAAAAGGGACACCCCAAACCCCGCTCCCTTTGTGGGGCAGGATGGGGGGGGGTGTTTTAGGGTCTTCCCCCCGCCCCCAGACACACAGGGGGGATCTCTGTCTGTGCTGCAGCTGCTTTTGGGGTGGCCCCAGTGCCAGGGGAGGGGCTGGGGGGGTCACTGGGGCTCGACGTTTTGGGGGGGGCCCCCTGGGCGTGCCCCCGGCAGCGCCGGGGGAAAGCGAAAGCGCTCGGGGTGGCTGTGACGTAGGGCAGGGCCCAACCCCGGGGGTGCAACCCCCCCCCAAAAAAAACCCCTCCCGGTGCCCCCCCGACACACCCAGGCACCCCTCGACCCCCCCCTCCCCGTCCTGCCTCGGTTTCCCCACCCCCACAATGGGGTTAATGCCACAAAACGCCCCTAAAATCCCTTTTCCCCCCCCCCGCGGGGGGCTGGGGGAGGGGGGGGGAGCTGAGCCGGGGTTATTTAAGGCAAAAAAGGGGAGAAAAGGGAAAATCCCGCGGGGGGGGGGAGTGGGGCCCCCTGGAGTCTGGGGGGGGGGGGCTGTCGAGCGAAGCTTTTGCTTTTCTTTCCTTCTCTTCCTTGAATTAATTAAGAAAAAAAAGCGACGATTGAGCCCAAAGCCACCCCAAATCTCGCGTGGTGTCCCCGCACACACACACACGGTGTCCCACGTGGGAACACGCGGGTTTTAGGGATAGGTTCCCTCCGGAGCGGGATGGGGGGAATGGGGGACACGCTGGGGTTGTGTCCCCGTGTCCCCCCCAGCCCGGGGCGGGCCCGGAGCCGGTGGCTCCGGCGGGATTGTCCCTGTCCTTGCCAGGCTGGCTCCCAGCCCACCGGTGACCTTGGGCTCCGTGTCCCCTTCCCAGCGTGGGGGGGGAGGGCTGGGAATGCGGTGGGAATCTCAGGGATATGGGGGGGGGAGTAAAGGGGGTGATGGGGGGGCTGGGGACACGTGGCGGGGCCGAGGGGGGACACGGGTGGGTTTGGGGGCGTGGGGAGGTGACACAGGGGGTGACATGAGGAGGGGAGGGGGGGGGCGCCTTGTGGGGTGACACGGGTGGGTCTGGGAGTGTGTGGGGTGACACGGGTGGGGCTGGGGTGTGGGGAGGGTCCCGGGGGGTGACACGTGGTGGGGGTGGGTTTGGGGGTGCAGGGAGGTACCTGATGGGGTGACGTGGGTTGGGGGTGACACGGGTGGGTCTGGGGGTGTGGGGAGGTACCTGATGGGGTGATGTGGGTTGGGGGTGACAGGAGTGGGTCTGGGGCTGTGGGGGGTGACACGGGTGGGTCTGGGGGTGCAGGGAGGTACCTGATAGGGTGACATGGGTTGGGGGTGACAGGAGTGGGTCTGGGGGTGTGGGGGTGACACGGGTGGGTCCCGTGGGGTGTGGGGAGGTACCTTATGGGGTGATGTGGGTTTGGGGGTGACATGAGTGGGTCTGGGGCTGTGGGGGGTGACACGTGTGAAGGCTAACCCAGAGGGACCCAGGAGTGGTCCCGTGGGGTGACACGAGTGGTTTTAGGGGAGCGTGGGGGTACCCAGTGGGGGACACACAGGTATGGTGACCCAGAGGGCCCGGGGGAGCCAGGTGGGGACACGAGTGGGTCTGGGGTCATGCGGGGGCTGCCCCGTGGGGTGACACTTGGGTTGGGTGACCCAGAAGGGGCCGGAGAGGGGGTGCTCTGTGGGGTGACACGAGAGGGTCTGGGGTCACTCGAGGGCGTGTGTGTGTGTGTGTGACACTCCCCGGGGGGGTTTCTCCCCTCAGTCCCCCCCACCCTGTGACACGCGTGGGTCTGGGGGCGCTCAGGGCTGTGTGTGACTCTCCCTAGGGAGTGTCTCCCTGCAGTCCCCCCATCCCATGCCACGCGTGGGTCTGGGGTCTCTCAGGGGGGGTGTGACTCTCTCCAGGGAGGGTCTCCCTGCAGTCCCGTCACCCTGTGGCACGCGTGGGTCTGAGGTCTCTCAGGGGTGTGTGACACTCCCTAGGGGGGTTGTTTCCCCGCAGCCCCCCGCCCCGTGCCACGCGTGGGTCTGGGGTCTCCCAGGGGGGTGTTTCCTCGCAGTCCCCTCCCCCGTCACACGCGTGGGTCTGGGGTCTCTCAGGGGGTGTGTGACACTCCCCCAGGAGGGTGTTTCCCCCCCGTGCCACGCGTGGGTCTGGGGTCTCTCGGGCTCTGCGTGACGCTCCCCAGGCAGGGGGTTGGTGCGTGTAACCTGCCCGGGGCGGGGGTGTCTCCCCGCGGTCCCCCCACCCCGTGACACGCGTGGGGTGACACTCGCTGTTTGGGGGGGGGGGGGGCGGCGCGGACCATCCCACTCCCCGCGCGCCGCGGGGGTGTTCGGGGGGTGTCCCTCCCGGGGTCCCTTCGCCGCGTCCCCCCCGCACCCCCCTGTCCCCTCGCTGCGCCCCCCCCCGGCCGCGGAGTGGCTGCGCCCCGCGTGTGACGGGAGGGGGGGGGGGGCGGGAGGGGGGGGGGGGCGGGAGGGGGGGGGCGGCGCGCGGCCCCTTTAAGAGCGGGGCGGCCCCGGCCGGAGCAGGAAGGAGCCGCATACGGGGCCTCGGCGAGCAGCTCCCGCGGGGCGGCCAGAGCCTGCTCCGCCCGCCCGCCCCTCCGCACGGCCCGGCCCGCCCGCCTCGGCACGGCGCGGCCCCGCTCCGCTCCACCGGACCGCTCGGCCCCCGCCCGGTACGGAATTTGGGAAGGGGGGGGCGTCAGGCATGGGGGGGGGGGGGCTGGCGGGAGGGGGGGGGGGGGGTCAGGCCTCAACACTCCTCAGCGTGGGGAGGGGTCGTTGGGTCCGTTGCGGGGGGGAGGGGGGGGTGGGCGGTTGTTGCCCCCCCCCCTCACGCTTCAACCCAACCCCCCCCGCCCGGCATACGTTGGACTTGGCCGGGCTGGGGGGGTCGCGGAGGGGGGGGGTGAGGGGGGTGGGGGGGGAAGGGTTCGGCGCGGGGCGGGTGTGTGGTGGTGGTGGTGGTGAGGGGGGTGTTGGCGCGGGGGTTGCCGGGAGTTGTAGTCCCTTCGCGGGGGTCCCCGCCGCAGGTGCGGGCGCACCGCGCGGAGCGCGCGGACTTCGCTTCCCGGCGGCCCCCGCGCGGCGGCGGCGGGGGGAGAGCGAGAGGCGTTGTTGACGGGCAGCGGGCGGGGCCAATCGGGGCGCGCCCTCCCCTGCCCCGCCCCGCCCCCGCCGCCCGCCCGGCCCAATGGCGGGCGCCGCGCGGGGCGGCCGGGGACGGGCGCGGCGGGGCCTGCGCGGGGCCCCCCCACTCCCCTCACCGCGACCCCCCGCCCGCCACCGCCACCCCCGGCACCCCCCAACCCGCTCCGCGACCCCCGCGGCTCCGCCACCGCTTCCTTGCCACACTCTTCCCCCCCCGCCCCCCCTTCTCCGCCCTGCACGGCGCCCCCCGCCCCCGCCTCCCCCCGGCCTCCATTGCGGCGCCCGCCCGGGGGAAGGGGTGGGGTCGTGGCGCCCGGCCAAGGCTCCCTGTGGGCCCCGCGGGGGGGGGCGGCCCGGGCCGGCGCGGGGGGGGGAAGGCCGGTCATGGGTGGGGTCCCCCGGGGCCGCCCCGCGCGGGGGTGTCGGGCAGGGCCCGTCCCCGCGCACCCCCAAGGTCGTTACGGGCCGGGGGGCGCCGGCCCGGCCCGGCCGCGCTCGCTCGCGGCGCGCCCCGGGAGGGGCTTGTTTTGACCCCCCTCGCCCGTTCCCTTATCTCCCCCCGGCCGGCTGCGGGCAGGGGGGGCCGCGGTGATAATCCCCCCGCGGGGCCGGGGCGCTGCTGCCCGGAGGAGCCCGGCGGGATAAGCCTCTCCCCCCCGCGGGACTGCGCAGCGGCCGGGCCGGGAGAGCTCGGCCAGAGGGGGCTGCAGCCCCCGCTCCGGCCAAAACACCCCCTGCTCGCCCGGGGAACTGCCACTGCCTTCTCCTCGTCGGCCCACCCTCCAGTTTGAGGGGGTCTGGAGTTTGAGGTGGTGGGGCGGTTCAGGTACCCCGAAGTGCAGTGCTGAGCCCCCCGTGAGAGAGCCGATGGTCCCTGCCCTCTTCCCCCGGGATTGCTGCGTTGGGAGGCTGGAGGCAGGGACAAAGTCACGGGCAGATCGCTGGGAACGTGGGCCGGGAGCTGGGCACTGCCAGGGCAAGGGCTTCCTTGGCTGTGCTGCTCCAGAAGTGTGGGAAAAAGTTGGTTTGGGAAGCTGTGTCAGGAGAGGTGCAGGTGGGATCTCAGGGAAAGGTTCTTCCCCCAGAGGGTGGTTGGGCACTGATCAGGTTCCCCAGGGCAGTGGGGACAGCCCCAAGGCTGCCAGAGCTCCAGGAGGGTTTGGACAATGCTCTGAGGGACAGGATGGGATTGCTGGGGTGTCTGTGCAGGGCCAGGATTTGGACTGGATGATCCTGGTGGATCTCTCTCAACTCCATGGTTCCCTGGGAAGCCCTGCGTGCGGAGCAGGACTCCGGCACCTCAACCAGGACGTGTAAATCCCGACGTTCCCGTGTCGAAAGCAACAGTTCCTGTTGTACAACCACAGCCGACGTGACTGCCTGGCCCCCAGCCTGGCTCTCCCTGTTCCCAGCTCCTGGAGACCCTTAGTTTGCAGGGCAGGAGGAGCTTGGGCAGCCAAAGTTTCTGTGGGCTCAAGGACTCTTGGTAAGAGTTTGCTGCCGGGCTGAGTTCAAGATCAGCCCTTGTGTCCCCAGGGCTGTTAATTGTCCTGGCTATCGAAGCCATAACTTATATAATAAGTATTTTATGGACATGGGTAGAGAAAGGCTCTGCCTGGAAGAATTTACAACCTAATGAGGGTTGAAGTTGTGCTCGGCGTAGCAACGGAGCTAAAAGGTCATCCCGGCGCTTTCTGAGAGTGTTTGGGGTTGGTTCTTGTTGGTGTTTTTCAAGGAATTGTTTTATTTCTCAAGGTTTCTGCCGGGCCTGGTTGGAAATTGTAGTATGTGGGCACTCGTGGAGGCTGAGCAGGAAGAGATGGGCTGGCTTTAATTCGGGTGGTTTGCTGGAGTTGTTGGATTTAAACTACTTTTTAAAAAAAAAAATAAATAAAAAAATAAAGGAGACCGAGAGAAACTGAGCAGTTTCTTAGAGAGGAGCCATTCTTGTTTAATATTCATTCTGGCCCCTGTTTAGGCTTGTTCTGGTGAAAGAGGGAGTGAAAGAGGCGCAACCCAAACATGGGTGAGATGGTGGGATTTTTCCACCAAGCCTTAATTGCATTAGTAACTCCAGGGAGGGTTTTGCAAGGCAGGAGCTCCTTAATAAATTTGGTGGTGAATGAAAGCAGTTCTTCGCTTTCTGCTGCTCTGCAACTCTTTCCTGTACCCATTCTCTTTTTTTTTTTTTAATTATTAATCGTTTTTCGCTCTTGTTTCGTCTCGTGGGGTCTGGTGCTGAACTTCAGCCGTGCTGTGGGTTTTGTGAGGAGCTCTGGGGCTGAGCTGGGTGGAATTCATTCGGCCCAGCAAGGGCCGTGGGTTCCCCTTCGCGTCGGGCGACTTCTCGAAGCCGAATTCAAAATTCCAGTTGTTCTCACCCGGCGTGGGAATCTGGATGTGGGCACGGGAGGCAAATCAGGGGGAAATTTATGCTCCCATCGAGGCGCTGGGATGGTTTGGGTGCTCTTGTCTTCTCTGAGGCCTTCTTTGGGCATCAAGTCGTGCCCAAGTGCTGGGTTTTAGCTGCAGGATCGAGTCCCACGCGGGTGTCCCACCTAAAAACTGAGGGGTGGCCTGTGAAATTCCCGGTCTGCGTTGGAGACTGGAGCCTAAACACTCCAGAACTGTGGTTTAATCTTGATTAAAAATGTCACTTGAGGGTTTTTCTCCCGTCTCAGGATGCTGAGTGTATTGGAAGAGCAAACTTGTGTGGTGAACAATTAGAACCCGGCTCGTTATCTTGCCTAGTCCAGGCAATAAACAGTTGCTTTAACTACTCTCCCAACCAGCCTTAAACCTCAAATTTGAGCAGACCAGGCTGTAATTAAAAGCCTTTAGACGAGCAGGACTCAGGGAAAGGGAGAAAGACAGGCAGTCTGTGGGATGAAGGGAAACATTTCTCCCCGATCCCGCGGCCCTTTGATCCGAACGGGCGCTCGTTTTCGGTGCCACCTGCGGTGTGTCCGTCCCCATCCCTGTGCCCGGAGCATCCCGGAGAAGCTCTGGGAGGACGTCAGCGGGAGTAAACGAGGTCAGACGAGCGCTGGGATCCTCTCTGCGAGTATCCAGGGACAATTGTTTCCCTCCCAGCTCCCTGCCCCGTATCGCCTTCCCTCCGCATAGTTTCAGTTTCCGTGTCAGCGCCGGCTCCGGTGGCAGAGCCCGGGCGGCTGCAGAAGCACCTTGGGAGCGCCCGGTGGGGGCTCCTTTTTCCCCGTGCACTCCCAGGATTTGGGAATCTTCCCGCCGTGCAGGTGGGAGGGAACTCTGGAGGGCTCTCTGGGCGTCATCGATGTGACAAGGTGCGAGAAACCGGAGCCGGGCTGGAGCTGCCCCGCGGGCGCGGGTGGGAGCCAAGGCCACGGTGGTGAGATGAGCCGCAGATCCCTTGGCAATCAGCGGCTTCCCAGCGCCCATCCCTGAAAAAAACCGTGCGTGGCCGGCCCGGCAGGAGCGTGGCCAGCCCGGCAGGAGCGTGGCCAGCCCGGCAGGAGCGTGGCCAGCCCGGCAGGAGCGTGGTCAGCCCGGCAGGAGCGTGGCCAGCCCGGCAGGAGCGTGGCCAGCCCGGCTTGGAGCGTGGCCAGCCCGGTGGGAGTGTGCCCGTGACCTCCCGGCCGCCGAGGCTCCTCACGGATCCGGGCGGCCACTCCCGGCAGGCACCTTCGGGCTCGTTTTCCTCCCGTTTTCCACCACGTGAGACCCTCTCCCTGCCGTGGGAAGGGCCGCTGCTGGCATTTTCCACAGCAGAGGATGCTCCCAGGCGTCCCGGCGCTGCGTTTTAACTCCCTCCTGCCCGCTCTTAACCCCGCTCGGGCACCCGTTTCCTTCCTGCTTCGGGCACCTCCTTATTTCCCACCGGCAAACTGGAAACCAGTAAGTTGATGTCCTGGTGTTGAGTTTTGTTGGGTTTTTTGTTGTTGGTGGAGCTGGGAGGGTGCTGGAGGTGGGCTTGTAGCTACAGGTTGCTGCTCTCCAGCTCCCGGGAGCCTCCTGCCCGGACAGGCAGAGCACACACGCGGTCCCGGAGCAGCGTTCCCGGAGCAACATTCCCTCCTCCTTCCATCCCCCTGCTCCGAGGAGAGTGTTACAGGGGATGAAACTCCGGGGATTCGCTGTCACACGGAGTCGGGAATGTCGGGAAGAGCTGCCTGTTAATCCACAAACTGGGAATTACATAAGGGGCTGCCCTGCCCGGTGCTCTCCGCTCCGGCGCTGAACTCCGCTCTTATTATTCCTTATTTATGTTCCTTTTTTTTTTTTTCCCCCCTCCTTCCCGGTGTGGAAAAGAACAACGGGTGTGAGAGGTGTCATTTGAGGCAATTAGATTAATGCCAGAGCTCCAGAAACGTCAGGAGAGTCGGGGAAGGGGGGGACACGGGGGCTGGAGGGGAAACCTGTGACACGGGTTGGGAGGGACAGGGATGGGTGGGTTTGGGGTCGTGCAGGGAGCAGGTCAGGAAAGGGGGGGCTGTGGGAATGGGGGGGTTTGGGACTTAGGGCTCAGTTTAGGAGACCATAGGAAGCTGTGACAGGGGAGGGGGAACGTGGGGTGAGGGGGTTAATGGTGTCCAGGGCCAACAGGAATGGGGAGATTTGAGGAGTTTTTATGGTTTTCTTGTTTTAGGAGACCAGGAGAAGCTGTGACAGGGGAGGGGGAATGTGGGATGAAAGGGTCAGTGGTGTCCAGGACCAACGGGAATGGGGAGATCTGAGGAGTTTTGATGGTTTTCTTGTTTTAGGAGACCAGGAGAAGCTGTGACAGGGGAGGGGGAATGTGGGGAGAATGGGGGGATTTGAGGGGTTTTATGATTCTCTCAGTTTAGGAGACAGTGAGAACTGTGACAGTGGATCAGCAGCTTGTTCCTGCAGGGATCTTGGGGCCTTCAGGTTGGAAAAGAAACCTCCTCCAGCCAGAACTCAAGCACAGCTTCATGTTCTATGGAGTTTTTTCCCCTTTTTCCATGTAACTTCTGAGGTTCTGAAGTATTGAAGAGAACTGGGGCTGACTTAGGTGTTTTCTGTGGGATCTCCTGGAAACCCTGCCGTGGTTTTGCAGGGAGCTGCTCCACGAGGGAGAGAACCTGTCAGAGGAGTGTGGGCACGCTTGGGCTGGGCTCAGAAGAGTTGTTCCAGCAGCAGAACAAGCAGCTTCCAGTAGTGTGGAAGGCCAGGGTGTCCAGCTTTCCTGGGACTGTGCTTGGGTGGGCTCAGGCTGAGGACTGAGGGAAGCCTGGGAGCGACTCACGGCATCGCTGGAGCAGAGATGGGCTTGGAGCACCTTGGGATTGAGGGTCTCTGGGCAGCTCTCAGTCTCTGTGATGGATTGTGGCCTGTTTTGTCTCGGAGCAGAGGTGGGTTTGGAACAGGGATTGAGGGTCTCTGGGCAGCTCTCAACCTCCTCAGTGGATTTGGATCGGTTTTCTCTTGGAGCAGAGGTGGGTCTGGAGTAGGAATTGATGGTTTCTGAGCAACTCTCAGTCTCCTCAGTGGATTGTGACCTGTTTAGGGTTTGGAGCAGGGATTGAGGGTCTCTGGGCAACTCTCAACCTCCTCAGTGAATTGGGACCTGTTTTCTCTTGGAGCAGAGGTGGGTTTAGAGCAGGGATTGAGGTCTCTGGGCATCTCTCAACCTCCTCAGTGGATTATGACCTGTTTTCTCTTAGAGCAGAGGAGGGTTTGGAGCAGGGATTGAGGGTCTCTGAGTAACTCTCAACCTCCTCAATGGACTGTGGCTTGTTTTGTCTCGGAGCAGAGGTGGGTTTGGAGCAGAGGTGGGTTTGGAGCAGAGGTGGGTTTGGAGCAGAGGTGGGTTTGGAGCAGGGATTGATGGTCTCTGGGCAGTTCTCAGCCTCCTCAGTGGATCATGGCCTGTTTTCTCTCTGTGCAGAGAAGCCCCTGGGGGTGCCAGTGCCAGCCCAGAGACCTCTGTGCCCTGGTGGTGCCGTGGCCCTTCCCACCAAGAAACCCCCGGACATGGTGACAATGCCATTGCCGGGGGGGCTTCCCACACCCAAACACCCCCTGCACGTGCAGGGCCACACGTGGACCGTGGGCCTGGGACTCCCCAAGCTCAAAATAAGGCACATTCCTGCCGGATTAAACACGGGCTCTGATGACAAAGGAGAAAATTGGCGAGGAGGTCTCCGGGTGGAGGAACCAGTTCAGGGGAGCCTTGCAACACGAGAGGAGTTTCTGTGCCTCCTGTCAGCGGGGTGAGGGCTCCCTGCTGCTCCCTGGGGTGGTGGCAGGCCAGGAAGGTCCGTGCCTGGTTGGGATCTGGGCTGTTTGGCCCCGTGGCTGTCGGGCTCCACGTCCTGCTTTTTGCCGGCGGTCAGCACAAACCCAAGTTCCCCGTGTGAGCCGTGCCCTGGAAGGAAACCCCATCCCAGTCACAGCCATCCCAGGGAGCTGTGGGGTCACAGAGCGTGATGTTTGGTCATTCCTCACCTGCTTGGATTGTGGGAAGGATTCCAGCATCCTCAGAGAGGGAGCCGTGCCGTGGCTCCATTAGGTTGCTTGGAAAACACAGACCTTGTCCTGGGAGAGTCTTTTCCCCCCTTCCCAGGCCTTTGGGATGGGTTGGAGTGAGCCCTGTGCCCTGCAGCAGGTGGCTGTCCCTGGCTGGTTGTGGTTGAATTCCCTGGGATAGCAGCAGGAGTGGTCTCAGCGTCGTGGGTGTGCTCAGAGGTCGGAGTTTGGATGGACAGACGGAGCCGAGCGGGGAAGGCAGGGAGAGAAATGGGGCTGGGAGGGCTGGAGGGTCCCTCAGTGGGTGGGGTTGGGGTTGAAGGTGGGGGGGGGGAGCTCATTCCTGGTTCTTGCACTGCCCATGCCACTGGAAGAATTCCACAGGCAACTTGTCCTCCCCTCACCTGAGCCAGCGTGTGAAAAACACTGGAATTGGAGCAGTTTTGGGAAAAAAAGAGTGACAAGCCCTTTTTCTTCCTGGTGGCTCTGTAGCAGCATCCCTAAAAATTCCCTGTAGCATGATGAGGAATGCCAGACATCCAGGGTAGTCACCATCTCCCTGCTCCATTGTGGTCACACCACCCTTCCTGCTGCTGCCAGTGGGATTTGGGAGCCCCGTTCCAGTGGCTCTGGTTGGCACCAGTGGTCACTGTCACCACCAAGGTGTCCTGGTGCAGTTCTTCTTCTCTCTGAAGGGCTGGAAGGGGGGGGGGGCAGCTTGGAATACTGAGGAGATCATAAATGGGATGAGGAGTAACATTTAAATGGATCCTTTGGGAATGCCTTCAGCCCCCTCCCATGGTTTGCCTTGGCTTGCCAGGAGAATTCCAGCTGAATTCCCACCAAAACCTGTCTGTCCAGGAGCTGCTGGGCCCTGGGTCACCTTGAGGAGAGGCTTGGTGTTCCCTCACAGTCCTGATCCTTGGATGAGACGACACCACGGGCCCTGGGTTTGGGGCTTCATCACCCAAATCCTTCCCCCAGCTCTCCCGGCCCGATTTAGATCCTCTGCCAAATAGATGGGCCCTGGGCAGGCTCCTGGGAATTGAGCACAGGATGCAGCCGTTCCCCAGCGAGGAAATGGCTGGATGGGAGCTGGGAAGGGCTGGGAATTGCTGGGAAGGGCTGGCCTTGCTCTGCACATCGACCCCTCGGGCCAGCTCAGGGCCAGGAGAGCAGAGCAGTGTCCTGGCACTGCCCCTCCCTCCCTGCAACTGGGATGGTTGTTATTATTCCTTTATTAATATGAAGGAGAATAAAGGGGATTCAAGTTCCTGGGATGCCTGTTGAGTGTCTTGGGGTGCTCAGTTCCAGCTCTCCATCCGGATTTCACCGGGAGCAATCGCTCTTCCTGCCAGAGCTGCCTTGGCAGCAGTTGCAGGATGTGGGATTCTCCTTCCCTGTGCTGCGAGATCCTCGTGTGTCCTGCCCTGGCCAAGTGTCCCCAGATGTATCAGGTGGACAATAAATCAGTGTCCTGTCAATAAATGGCTTGTGAAGGGTTTGGCTCTTCCCTTTGCAAGGGCCTGGAGTGACAGGGCAAGGGGGAATGGCCTCAAACTGAAAGAGGGGGAATTTAGGTGGGATATTGGGAAGGAATTCTTGGCTGGGAGGGTGGGGAGGCCCTGGCACAGGTTGGGCAGAGAAGCTGTGGCTGCCCCTGGATCCCTGGAAGTGTCCAAGGCCAGGCTGGAGAAGGGAAGGCTTCAGGGAGAGCTGAGAGCCCCTTCCAGGGCCTGAAGGGGCTCCAGGAGAGCTGGAGAGGGACTTGGGACAAGGGATGGAGGGACAGGACACAGGGAATGGCTTCAAAGTGAAAGAGGGTGAATTTAGATGGGATATTGGGAAGGAATTCTTGGCTGGGAGGGTGGGGAGGGGCTGGCACAGGTTGGGCAGAGAAGCTGTGACTGCCCCTGGATCCCTGGAAGTGTCCAAGGCCAGGTTGGAGCGACCTGGGACAGTGGGAGGTGTCCCTGCCTGTGGCAGGGGGGTGGACCTGGATGATCTTTAAGCCCCTTCCAACCCATCAGTGATTCCAGCAGCAGGGATATGTTGCTCTGTGCTGCAGGATCAGTGCTGGGTGTATCCAGGGGGTGGATTTTGGGGTAGATTCCCTTTTCCTCGGAGCAGCTGCTGGGTGGGAAACAGGCCCAGAACAGGAGTCGACCGACTCCATTCTGGAGCTTCCTGTGCTTCCCATATTCCTGCCCATATTTGCAGGCAGGAGGAGGGAGAGGCAAACCTCCCTGGCAGGTTGGACCTGGCAGGGGCAGGAAAGCCCCGGCTGCTTTGGTTACCTGATAGTGCCGCGAGTCCGTCGGGTTGGACTGAAATGGGGGGGGGAGGAGACGCCGTCCCACAGCTCCGCGGTAAATTTGGGACACTGAACCATCCCAGAGTGGTTGGGTGGGAAGGGATCCTAAAGCCCATCCAGTGCCACCCCCCTGCCACAGGCAGGGACAGCTTCCACTAGCCCAGGTTGCTCCAACCCGGCCTTGGACACTTCCAGGGCTGGGGCAGCCACAGCTTCTCTCTGGGAATTCCATCCCAGCCCCTCCCCACCCTCACAGCCAAGAATTCCGTCCCAGTATCCCGTCTAACCCTCCCTCTGGCAGTGGGAAGCCATTCCCCCTTTTCTTGTCCTTTCATCCCTTGTCCCAAGTCCCTCTCCAGCTCTCCTGGAGCCCCTTCAGGCCCTGGAAGGGGCTCCAAGGTCTCCCTGGAGCCTTCCCTTCTCCACCTTGGCCTTGGACACTTCCAGGGATGGGGCAGCCACAGCTTCTCTGGGAATTCCATCCCAGCCTCTCCCCACCCTCCCAGCCAAGAATTCCCTCCCAATATCCCATCTAAATTCCCCCTCTTTCACTTTGAAGCCTTTCCCTGTGTCCTGTCCCTCCATCCCTTCTCCCAAGTCCCTCTCCAGCTCTCCTGGATCCCCTTTAGGCCCTGGAAGGTGCTCCAAGGTCTCCCTGGAGCCCTTCCAGCAGCACTCCAGTATCCAAAGGGATCTGCAAGAAGCAGGATGCTCCCATCTTTGGAAGGACCAGGACAAACCAACCCCCCCCTCTTGAGCAGTGTTTTGGTGTGGGGGTGACACTGAACCCCCCTGATGTGGTCACACTCCTTCCCAAGCTGAGCCTTCGTGTCCCAAATCCTCAGCAATTCCAGCTGTGGTTGCTTTTTCCCTGTTTGAGAGCTGGGGAGGAGGGAGATGGAGGGGCTGGAAAACAGAGCTGGATTGTCCAGAGCAGCCCACAGATATTTGCAGGATGCTGGTTCTGCTCTGATCTCTTCACTTCAAGAGCTGCATGATCTTGGTCATGTTACCCCAGATGGGATGTCCAGTCAGGAGAGAAAAAGGCTGGAATTCACCCTTTGCCTGGGATGGCACAGCACCAAAGTTACCTGCTCAGCACCAAAGGCTTGTTCTCTGTTGCATTCCAGAAAATTTAGATTTATTTCAATCGATTTATTTAAATCTAAATTTTATTAGATTCATTATTAAAAAAAAAAAATAAAAACCAGCAGGCTTTTATTTTCTCCTGATTCCTATTTTCTCCTAATTCCTGTTTTCTCCTGATTCCTATTTTATCCTAATTCCTATTTTATCCTAATTCCTATTTTATCCTAATTCCTATTTTATCCTAATCTCCCCAGATTTTTTTTTTCTTCCCACAGTGCAGTTTCCCTCCTGTCAAAAGTGTCTTGGGAACATCCACCTGTTTTCCAGGTCCTCATAATTGGGATAGCTGGGCCCTAAACCACCAGCAGCACATTCCTGGGGGAGAGCCAGTTGGATTTTCACGTGGAATAGTGACTTCTGAGCAGGCAAAAAACCACCCTCCTTCATTTCCTCCTGCCTCCCATCTTCCCACCTCTCCTGCTGCTCCGTGCTAGGTGTGTTTCCCGAGGCCTCTGCATAGTTTTGGGTGGATCCTGGGCAGAGGGAGGACCTGCTCGGGCTTGTCCCAGGGATGTTGCAGAGCTTGGTGTCAGCAGAGATGGTGCCTCGTGCTCCCAGAGTGGCCAGAGAGCCCATTTCTCCAAAGGGATCCAGGCTTTCAGATGTATCTGGGAGAAGGAAAGCAGGACTGGGATGGTCTCTCCTTAAATTGGTGTTGGGTGAGCTGGAATTGGGGTGAGCTGTTGGTGGGGAATAAATGCCTGTTCCTCCAGTGGGTGGGGATCGTGTTCAGGCCTTGGGCAGCAAAGCACCGGCTTTATTTTGATTTTTTAAATTTATTTATTTATTTTTATTTTATTTATTTTAATGGTTCTTTCCCGGTGCTGCTGCAGGGGCTGCCCTGCCTGGGTCACGTGTTTTTCCTCCAAGGAATCCCAGAGAACTTGGGATCTCCTTCCTTGGGGCACCTCGAGCTGCAAGAGGCCGAATATCCCAGAATCCTGGGATGGTTTGGGTTGGAAGGACCTTAAAGCCCATCCAGTGCCACCCCCTGCCAGGGGCAGGGACACATCCCACTATCCCAGGTTGTTCCAACCTGGCCTTGGACACTTCCAGGGCTGGGGCAGCCACAGCTTCTCTGGGAATTCTATCTCAGGTTGTTCCAACCTGGCCTTGGACACTTCCAGGCATGGGGCAGCCACAGCTTCTCTGGGAATTCCATCCCAGCCCCTCCCCACCCTCCCAGCCAAGAATTCCTTCCCAATATCCCATCTCCCCCTGCCCTCTGGCAGTTTGAATCCATCCTCCTTGTCCTGTCCCTCCATCCCTTGTCCCCAGTCCCTCTCCAGCTCTCCTGGAGCCCCTTTAGGCCCTGGAAGGGGCTCCAAGGTCTCCCTGGATCCTTCCCTTCTCCAGGTGAACCCTCCCAGCTCCCCCACCCTGGCTCCAGAGCAGAGGGGCTCCAGCCCTTGGAGCATCTCCGTGGCCTCCTCTGGACTTATTCCAGCAGCTCCACATCCTTTGGATGTTGGTGACCCCCAGTCCCTCTCCATCATTCCCACAGGCTCAATATCCACGTGCTTTCCACACAGCTAATCCCAGGAAACATTGCAGGCTTCCCTAAATCCAGTTTGCCTCGTGCTCCACATGGAAGCTGATGCTGATTTTCCCTTCCTGCCCCGAGCAGGTGCGAGCTGTTGCTCAAGTTCTCACCTGTCTGCTGCAGTGGGTGGCACCTCTGCCTTTGGGAAAACTGTTTTGGGATCTTTTCCGGATAAGACATTGGCTCTTCCCGGCTCTCGAGGTGTGACCGAGCTCTTCCACCCAAACCCTTCATTTTTCCAAGCCCTGAGCTGCTCAGTGTCCCTCTAAAATTTTCAACTCAAAGAAGCAAAAGGAGGGGAAGAAAAAAAACAAACCCCACTGAGGTTTTAGGTGGGAAACTGGTAATTAAGAGGTGTTTTGTCAGCACTTCTGGTCCTGATCCCATCTTAATGTGGTCGCCTCATTTGAATGTAGATGTCCAAAATTCCAGAGCTCTCCTGGAGGAAAGGGACTGGGAGGTGAGGGGGAGTTTTGGGGAGTGCTGCTCCTCTGCAGTTGGGGCTGGTGGGTCTGGAAGGAGCTGGTGGATGAGTTGGGTTGAAGGAGAGAAAATGAACGTTGCAGTGGTGAGGGCTGGGTCCATTTGTGGGCCCATCACGGCAGGAAGGACTTTGAGGGGCTGGAGCGTGTCCAGAGAAGGGAAGAGAGCTGGAGAAGGGTCTGGAGAACTCCTGAGGGAGCTGGAGGGGCTCAGCCTGGAGAAAAGGAGGTTCAGGGGGGACCTTCTGGCTCTGTAACTCCCTGACAGGAGGGGGGAGCCAAAGGGGGGTCGGGCTCTGCTTCCAGGGAACAACAGGACAAGAGGGAACGGCCTCAAGCTGTGCCAGGGGAGGTCCAGGTTGGACATCAGGAGGAATTTCTTCCTGGAAAGGTCAGTCAGGTGTTGGCAGGGGCTGCCCAGGGAGGTTTGGAGTCCCCACCCCTGGAGGTGTCCAAGGAACCCCTGGATGTGGCCCTCGGTGCTCTGGGCTGGGGGACAAGGTGGGGACGGGTCACAGGGTGTGACTCCCTGATCCTGGAGGTCTTTTCCAAGCTCAGCAATCCTGGGATTCTGTTTTGGTGCTGAGGAGCAGCATCAGAGGGGGGTCAGTGCTGGAAATCAGCGGCTCAGGGAGGCGGAGGAACTTCCCCTGCTCCTGCAGCATTCCACATCCAATCCAAAGCAGATTTTCCTGCCTGGAATGGGGGCTGTGTGTGTGCTGGACTGACCTGTGGAGCTGGAACAGCCCGAGCTCCGTCGTGTTGGGGTTTGGGAAGCTCAGAGCAGGGCTGGGGCTGCGGGTGGTGTCGCGCCAGGTCCGTAAATCAGCTCCATGAATCCCTCGGAGGGCTCCGGGCTCGCGACAAACCCTCTTTCACACGGGGCTGTATTTTAAGCTGATGGTTTCCCCCCTCGGTTGGATGCGAGGCCCGTTCCCAACCTTCTCCCAGGCAGCTGCTTGGGGGTGAAATGTGGCATCTTGGAGCCCTGCAGAGCCACCCAGTCTGGGACAGCGCCCTTGGAGCTCCTCGGGAGCGGTCGGAGCAGGCAGGGAGAGAATGGAGCTGCCTGGGAAATTTAGGGCAGTAGTTGAAGCTCCCCCTTGGTGGCCCATTCAGACCTTTTCCTTGCCAAGGAGGGGACGAGCTGGTGGCTGTGCCAGCGGCTTTTGTCACTTGTCACCTGGCCCTCAGGGGCTTTTCCAAGTGGATTTCACCCATCCCACCGGGATGTCGAGCCCGGTGGCTCCTGCTGGGAGCAGACAGTGGGTTTGGGGCTTTAAGGGGTGGAAACATAAAGTGGAAGACCCCAAAAAAGCTCCAAGTCCATAAGGTGGAAGACTCCATCTCCCGTTAGTAATTCCCAGGTTCTGCTGATCCGGCTGTTCAGCCCCTTGGAAAGGGAACGGGGTGGGATTTTACGGGCTCTGGATGTGGCTGGAGCATCCCAGGCCCCCAATCCATTCCTGGGGGGCTCGGAACAGCCCCGTTTGCCCCCCGACGTCCTCGGCCACCGCGGCCGAGGGACACAAAGGGCGTGTTGTGCGAGGAGAATGAGGGGAGAAATTGGACAACTCTCCAGGCCAGCCCTCGGCAGTCTCATGACCCTGCAGCCGTTCCCACACTGTCCAGCCCATTATCCCGGCCCCCAGGCTGGGGAGGGGTGACCTTCCCTGGGTGTCCTGGCGGCTCCCAAAGGCCCCTGGGTCCCCGGGATCCGGGATCGGCACCGACGGAGCGCGGCCGCCCGGGGATCGTTGCCTGAGGCTTCCAAATGCTTCCCCAGGGAGGGAGGGGGGGGGAATCCTTTGGAAAGCATCTCATGGAGAAGGGAAGGGGAGGGAGGAGGGTTTAATGTCATTTTTAGGGGCTGGGAGGTGTTGGATATGCTCTTCCTGGGAGTGCTGTGTGGTGGCTCCGAGCGGGGGGTTTTCGGGAGCTCTGGGGCTGAGGCAGCACAAACCTCCCCTGGAAGCTCAGGAGGCTGGAGGGGTCCCTCTGATCCCCTGGGGATTCTGGGATGAGGTGACCTTGCCCAAGGTCACACCTGGAGCCCAAATTCAGAGCTCTCCTGCACTTGGAAACAGCCTTTCCCTCCCTGCCAGGACCGGGATTTAAAAATCCCTGAAATTAAGGGCTCAGAGGTCAAATCCCAGAGCCCAGGATTTGCTCTGGAGTCGATCCCTTGCTCCAGGTGCCTCAAGGAAGCCACTTTTGCTGCTTGGTCATGGTGGCAGGACTTGTGCCTGCCCTGCACATCCAGCCCAGCTCCCCTGGACCCTCCCTCTTCCTCACCCCCATCCCATTCCTGTTGGGAGCAGAACCCCTGGCTGTTGTGGAATATCCAGGGATCTCTTCCTGCTCCGCGTGTTCCTCAGCCCCGCCTCCCTCCCGCCCTTTCTTTGTAAGAAAACAGGAAGGTGCAGCAAATAAATTTATTTGCTGGGATTAAGGAAACTTTTGAAAAAAAAGAAGTAAATATGGAAAAGTACCGAGTGGGAGGGGGGTGGGTGGGGGAAGCTGGAGTTGTGCAACCCAGTCTCCTGCTCCGTGCTAGAACCCGGTGCTGGGAGTTGCTTCCTGGATAAATGACTCCTGTTCTGGATCTGTCCTGACTCATCCACATCCCCCCTGTCCCGTGGGACAGGCCACGTCCTGCTGTGCCTCAGTTTCCCTGAAAACCTGGAGACTGGGGGCTTGGATACTCCAGGCTTTTGTGCCAGGCTGGTTTGGGACCCGATTCGGGCGTGGAATTCTTGGCTTCTGATGATCCCAGTGCTTGGGGGGGTGGAATATGTTGATTTATGGGCTGCTGCAAGGAGCATGTGGATTTGCTGCTGGAGGTGGAAAAACATTATCCCTGATTTTCAGGATCAGAGGACTGGGATCATGGGAGAATTAGGGGCTCGTTCAGGCTGGCAGTGAACCCACGTTTGGCCCCAGTGCCCTCTCCTGGCAAAGAGAATCTCTTCCCAACAGGGCCACCTGCTTCCCTCTGGGTATTCCAGTTCTTTGGAGTCGTGGATCTGTCAGGAGTGACTTTATTTCTCTTGTCCTTTGGGAGGAACAGCTGCTTCTGGTGAAGCCTTTCCGAGATCTGGGCCTGGTGCTGGCACTGGGTGATCCCAAAGTCCTCCCTCTCTCCTGTTCCTGGGAAGGTGCAGCAGATGGAGGTCCAAGGTTTCATCTCCACCACCCACAGCAGCAGCTTGGGGTGGTTGCTGTTCCCCTCTCCTTGTCCCCAGGGGCTGCTGGGCCCTTCCCAGAGGATGCTCCCTGCCTGCATCCCTCCAGGTGTATCCCAGCAGTGGGAACGGTGTTCCCAGTGCTGACATCACTCTGTCAGCAGTTCTGCTGGGCTGGGTGAGCAGGGGGACTTTCCCAGGAGGAGTGGGGTTGGGAAATGCTCCCAAAGGTGGGCTGGGATGCTCTGGCAAGGCTCAGGCTGCTGGATCCCGGTGCCAGGTGCTTCCTGGCCACATGATCCCTGCTCCTTGCCAAGCCTTGCTGGCCCTGGCCTGGTGTTAATTCAGCCACTTGAGAGCTCCCGGGCTCTGTTTCTCCTCCTCCCTCCAGGAGTGAAGGTAAGCACAGGTCCATCCTCACCTGGGGAGGAGGAAGCCAGGCAGGATGGCAGGCTCAGGGCCATGGAGAGGGCCTGGGCACATGGAGAGGTCCAGGGGCATGGAGAGGTCTAGGGGATATGGAAATGTCCAGGGAATATGGAGATGTCCAAGGACATGGAGAGGTCCAGGGGATATGGAAATGTCCAGGGAACATGGAGATGTCCAAGGACATGGAGAGGTCTAGGAGATATGGAGATGTCCAGGGAACATGGAGATGTCCAGGGAACATGCAGAGATCGAGGGGACACAGAGAGGTCCAGGGAACATGGAGATGTCCAGGGAACATGGAGATGTCCAGGGACATGGAGAGGTCCAAGGACATGGAGAGGTCTATGGGATATGGAGATGTCCAGGGAACATGGAGAGGTCCAGGGACATGGAGAGGCCTAGGGAATATGGAGATGTCCAGGGCACATGGAGAGATCTAAGGATCATGGAGAGATCTCAGGGACATGGAGGTCTAGGGGATATGGAAATGTCCAGGGACATGGAGATGTCCAAGGACGTGGAGAGGTCTAGGGGATATGGAAATGTTCAGGGAACGTGGAGATGTCCAGGGAACATGGAGAGGTCCAGGGGATATGGAAAGGTCTAGGGCACATGGAGAAGTCCAGGGATATGGAGAGGTCCAGGGAACATGGAGAGATCTAAGGGGCATGGAGGTCTAGGGGATGTGGAAATGTCCGGGGAACATGGAGAAGTCCAGGGGCATGGAGATGTCCAGGGAACACAGAGAGATCCAGGGAACATGGAGAGGTCCAGGGAACACAGAGAGATCCAGGGAACACAGAGAGATCCAGGGAACATGGAGAGGTCCAGGGAACACAGAGAGATCCAGGGAACACAGAGAGATCCAGGGAACACAGAGAGATCCAGGGAACATGGAGATGTCCAGGGAACACAGAGAGATCCAGGGAACACGGAGATGTCCAGGGAACACAGAGAGATCTCAGGGACATGGAGAGGGACACGCGGCCGGCGCTGCCGGGCACGTTCCTCGGGAGTTCTCCCATGGGTGTGATGCCTCCCAGCCGTGACTCACCGCCTTCCCCTCCTTCTCCGCAGCCTTTTGCGTGGAAGATGGCGGGTGGCGTGGACGGCCCCATAGGGATCCCGTTCCCGGATCACAGCAGCGACATCCTGAGCAGCCTGAACGAGCAGAGAAACAACGGGCTGCTGTGCGACGTGGTCATCCTGGTGGAAGGCCAGGAGTTCCCCACCCACCGCTCCGTCCTGGCGGCGTGCAGCCAGTACTTCAAGAAGCTCTTCACCTCAGGGTTAGTGGTGGACCAGCAAAACGTGTATGAGATAGACTTTGTGAGTGCGGACGCCCTGTCGGCGCTGCTGGAGTTCGCCTACACCGCGACCCTCACTGTCAGCACTTCGAACGTCAACGACATCCTCAACGCGGCCACTCTGCTGGAGATCCCGGCCGTCAGGGATGTCTGCACGGATCTCCTGGACAGGAAGATTCTGGCCAAAAATGACCAGATGGATACAGTAGATCAAATTGATCAGAGGAACCATCTCAGAGCAAAAGAGTACCTGGAGTTCTTCCAGAGCAACCCCGTCAACGGCCACCAAGGCAGCTTTCCGTGGACCAACCCAGAGTTGAGAGACCTTCAGAGACTGAACTTCCGAGGCCAAGAGGAGGAGGAGGAGTCGAACTGCAACGGCCTGGACTTCTACTCGCAGGCCACCCCAACCGAAAGACCAAAGGCAAGTGACTGTGACCCTGACAGCAACCCGGCCATGTGGCTGGACCGGGAGGAGGAGGAGCCGGTCACCGCCGGCATGTTCTCACCTTCCCAGAACGGACATTACAGCAGCCGTGGCTTGGCCACGCCGGGAGAAGAGGAGGGGGGGACCCCCCGGGGGCCTCTGGACCCGCAGGAAGCCGGCGACTCGCCCGGCTTCATCCCCGCCGGGGCGGAGACGGAGGACGACGCGCGGGAGGTGGACGACTTGGCCGCCAGCGCCCTCCTGCAGCAGATGATCAACTCGGTGGGGCGGCAGCAGCTCGGGGACGACGACCGCAAGGACGACGACGGGGTCATGGATTATTACTTGAAATACTTCGGCAGTTCGAACGAGGGCGACGTCTACCCGTCCTGGTCCCAGAAGGAGAAGAAGATCAGGGCCAAAGCATTCCAGAAGTGCCCCATCTGCGAGAAGGTGATCCAGGGCGCCGGGAAGCTGCCGCGCCACATCCGCACCCACACCGGGGAGAAGCCCTACGAGTGCAACATCTGCAACGTCCGATTCACCAGGTACGGGCTGGGGGGGAAACGGGGGGGGCTCTCCCACAGATCCGGCTCTGCCCTTGGCTTGGGAGCATGGAGGGCTCTCCCACAAATCCGGCTCTTCCCTTGGCTTGGGAACATGGAGGGCTCTCCCACAAATCCGGCTCTTCCCTTGGCTTGGGAACATGGAGGGCTCTCCCACAAATCCGGCTCTTCCCTTGGCTTGGGAACATGGAGGGCTCGCCCACAAATCCGGCTCTTCCCTTGGCTTGGGAGCACAGGGAGCTCCCACAAATCTGGCTCTTCCCTTGGCTTGGGAGCACAAGGGGCTCTCCCACAAATCCGGCTCTTCCCTTGGCTTGGGAGCATGGAGAGCTCTCCCACAAATCCGACTCTTCCCTTGGCTTGGGAGCACAAGGGGCTCTCCCACAAATCCGGCTCTTCCCTTGGCTTGGGAGCACAGGGAGCTCCCACAAATCCGGCTCTTCCCTTGGCTTGGGAGCACAAGGGGCTCTCCCACAAATCCGACTCTCCCTTGCCCCTGGAGCACAGGGAGCTCTCCCACAAATCCAGCTCTTCCCTTGGCTTGGGAGCACAGGGGGCTCTCCCACAAAACAGGCTTCGCTCTTGCCTTGGGAGCACAGGGAGCTCTCCCACAAATCTGACTCTCCCTTTCCCCTGGAGCACAGGGAGCTCTCCCACAAATCCAACTCTGCCCTTTCCCCTGGAGCACAGGGAGCTCTCCCACAAATCCAACTCTGCCCTTTCCTCTGGAGCACAGGGGGCTCTCCCACAAATCCAACTCTGCCCTTGACTTGGCTCTCCCACAAATCCAGCTCTGCTCTTGACCTGGAAGCACGGGGGGCTCTCCTACAGATCTGACTCTCCCTGGTCCCTGGAGCACAGGGGACTCTCCCACAAATCCAGCTCTGCCCTTGGCTTGGGAGCACGGGGGGCTCTCCCACAAATCCAGCTCTGCCCTTGACTTGGGAGCATGGGGGGCTCTCCCAGGAATCCAGCTCTACCCTTGACTTGGCTCTCCCACAAAACAGGCTTTGCCCTTGCCCCTGGAGCACGGGGGGCTCTCCCCCAAAACCAGCTCGGCCCTTTTCCCTCTCAGGTGATTTTATCTCTCCTCCTCCACTCATTTCCATCTTAAGCACCCAAGCTGGGTAGGAAGGCCGGAGCTTTCCAGTGAGACGAGCAGTTTGGGTGTCTGACACTCGAGATGTCCCAAGGGGCCCGTCCTGACAGGCAGTGCCACACCGTCCCTCTGTCCTGAACAGCCCAGCTCTGCTGGAAACCCAGCCAGAGCTGGGATTCTGAGGAGGCCAGGGGACGTGGTTGGTGGAACAAAGCTGCAGCTCTTCCCCTCTGCGTGGTGGCCGAGGCCAGAGATGTTTGGAAGTGGCTCCGTGGGGTGGTTGGGTTGGAAGGAGGTTGGACCCCGTGCCGTCGGTGTCCTTGGCACACCCTGCCCCGAGCAGCCCCCGGTGCAGCTCCCCGGGGGCGTTGGCCTGGGCCCTGCTTCTAATCAGGGTTCCTGCTCCTTCCCTGGGCCACGGGAACGCCAAAGAAAGGGGATATTGTTTGGATTCCTCCGGTTCACTCCGGTCCCAGCGTCGCGGCGCCGCCTCCTCTCCCCGGGCTCCGCGGCTGCCGTGGCTGTGCCGGGGTGGGGGTCCCACCCTGCTCCCACCCCGATGTCCCCCAGGCCCTGCCGAGGGGCTGCGTGGGCTGCCTGGCCCAGGAGCCTTCCCTGCCTGCTCCCTGCCTGCTCCCTGCCTGCTCCCTGCCTGCCCAGCCATTCCCAGCCGTGCCAGTGCCCGCTGCTTTGCTGCCAGGACCAGCCCCTCGTGCTCTTGGGGGGTCCACGGGGCTGCCCCCCGAAACTGGTGGGGCCACACCGTGGGCAGGAGGCCTCATCCTGCCCCTTCCCCTCGGCAGGGCCGCACCCAGCCCACGTTGGAGAGCTGAGGAATGCAGATAATGGCGGGGGCAGGATGCCAACCCTCCCTCCCCGCTCCCCCGGCCCTGCCACGCGGCACCTCCCTGCTCCGGGGGCCCGGGGTGCTGATCCCACACCCCCTGCACCGAATCCAGGGGCCTGGAGTGCCCAGGAGCAGCGGGATATTCAAGTGCCAGGGGGTGCCTGGCAGCTGGTGCCACTGGCAGTGGTGGCAAGGGGGAGATGGGGGGAGACACAGGGATTTTTGGCAGGGGGAGGCCCATGGGCAGTGCCACCCCGTCCCTTTTCCATCTCACCCCCGTTCCGTGGGTTTTGGATGGGGACCTGCTCCCTGCCGGTTCCTGGGAGGGCCTGGCACTGTCTCCCAGCCCCTAGAAACAAGGTGCTTCCCTAAAACCCCCCATTCCAGGCAAAACACAGCCTCCTGCTTCTTCCCACGCCCGGGGTTTGGGCATGGAGAAGCCTGGATGGGGACAGGCTCGGCCTTGCTGTTCCCTGTCACGTCCTGCCCTGAGCTCGATGTCCCCTCGATTTTATTATTCCTCGGCGTCCCATCAGGAAAACAAATCCCTTCCCCATTCCCTGCGTCGGAGAGCCTGGAAACGGGGGAGCCAGGTGGGGACAAAACAGCCCCTGTTCCGGAACAGGGGGGGGTTTGGGGTGAGGCAGGAGGACGAGCCGGGGCTGCTCGAGCCGGGGCTGTTGGAGCCGGGTGTTCCCGGCCACCCCCTGCATTCCCACCCGTTTGTGCTCCCTGCTGCTTCCTGGTTCCTGCGCGGTCACAGGGGGAGGAGCAGCAGCAGCAGCTCCGATAAGGAAGGAAAGGCACAGAGAGAGAGAGAGAGAGAGGGGAGGGGGGGTTTTATAACACGAAATAATTTGAATTTCCAAAGGCCGGTCTTGCTGTGCCGCTGCATCCCCCGGGGTTCCATCCAGGCCACCCCTCGAGGTGGGCACGACCTTGGGGGGGGTTTGATCCCTCCCTGGAGGTTTAGGGTTTTTTAGGGGCCTGACGGGGTCTGTATCGAGATGTTCCATACAGGAGAGGAGAGAGGGATGGGGCTGGATCAAGGGCAGGGTGAAGCAGGTCCCCTGTGGGGGCGGGAGGGGCTCCTCGATCCCTCACCACGCACTTCAAGCCTGGGTTTTTTCCTCCAGGAAGCAGCAGTGGCTCACGTGGCCCTGCTGGCCCCGGGCCCGGCTGCTGCAACTGCCCTTCCCAGGCCTGGCTGCTCCAACTGCCCTTCCCTGGCTCCTTCTGCTCCAGCTGCCCTTCCCTGGCTCCTTCTGCTCCAACTGCCCTTCCCTGGCTCCTTCTGCTCCAAGTACCCTTCTCTGGCTCCTGGTGCTCCAACTGCCCTTCCCTGGCTCCTTCTGCTCCAACTGCCCTTCCCTGGCTCCTTCTGCTCCAGCTGCCCTTCCCTGGCTCCTGGTGCTCCAGCTGCCCTTCCCTGGCTCCAGCTGCCCTTCCTTGGCTCCTGGTGCTCCAACTGCCCTTCCCTGGCTCCTTCTGCTCCAGCTGCCCTTCCCTGGCTCCTGGTGCTCCAACTGCCCTTCCCTGGCTCCTGGTGTTCCAGCTACCCTTCCCTGGCTCTGGCAAACTGGGGCTGTGCTGGCCCTGCAGGAGCCAGCTGGACCTGGGCTGGGCAATGTGTGACCCCCCCAGCCCTGCTCAGACCCTGTACCAGGCAATGTGTGACCCCCCAGCCCTGCTCAGTCCCCCTTACCCATGCCCAGCCCTGCACTGGATGATGCTCAGCCCTGTGTTGATGCTTGACCCCATCCTGGGGGGTGCTTGACCCCATCCTGGGTGATGTTCAGCTCTATATTGGATGATGCTTGACCCTTACCAGTGCTCAGCCCCTTACCAGTGCTCAGCCCCTTACCAGTGCTCAATCCCATACTGGGAGGTGCTCAATCCCATACTGGGAGGTGCTCAATCCTATACTGGGACATGCTCAGCCCCAGTCCCATATGATGCTTGGCCTGTCCTCATGCTCAGCCCCACACCAGGGGCTGCTTGACCCCACACCAGTTGATTCTCAGCCCTGTACCAGTGCCCAACCCCACACCAGGCAAAGCTCAGCCTCATGCCAGGTGAGGCTCAAACCCTGCACTGATGCTTGACCCCAAACCAGTGCCCAGCCCCACAGCAAGTGATGCCCAGCCCTGTGCCAGGGCTCAGCCCTGTCCTAGGAGATGCTCAGCCCTGTACCAGGCACTGCTGTGCCCACCCCACCACCCTGTGCCATCCCCACCCCACAGGCAGCCAGCCAGGCCCCCCAGGCCCCCGGGCTGATTGCCCCCCTGTCCCCTGTCCCCTGTCCTCTCTCTGTGTGGGACCCCTGGGCTGACCCCTGGGCTCTCCTCTGTCCAACCAGCACCCCCAGACTGACCCCCTCTGTCCATCCAGCCCCTGCAGGACCCCCAGACTGACCCCCCCTGCCATCCATCTCCCCCAACACCCCCGGACTGACTCCCCTCATCCATCCAGCACCCCCAGCACACCCAGACTGACCCCCCCGTCCATCCATCCCCCCCAACACCCCCAGATTGACTCCCCCATGTCCATCCATCTCCCCCATTCCCCCCAGACTGATTCCCCTCTCTCCCCCCTGTCCATCCATCTCCCCTAAAATCCCCGGGCTGATTCCCCCTGTCCATCCATCCCCCCCAGCACCCCCAGACTGACTCCTCCCTCTCTCCCCGTCCATCCATCCCCCCCAACATCCCCAGACTGACCCTCCCCTGTCCATCCATCCCCTCCAGACTGACTCCCCCTTGTCCCCTCATCTATCCCCCCCAGCACCCCCAGACTGACTCCCCACTGTCCATCCACCCCCCCAACACCCCAGACTGACTCCTCATGTCCATCCATCCCCCCCAACACCCCTGGGCTGTTTCCCCCTCTCTCCCCTGTCCATCCATCCCCTCCAACACCCCCGGACTGACTCCCCCCATCCGTCCACCCCCCTGACACCCCAGACTGACTCCCCATTGTCCCCCTGTCCCCCCATCCCCCTGACACCCCAGACTGACTCCCCCCTGTCCACTCACCCCCTGACACCCCAGACTGACTCCCCCTTGTCCCCCTGTCCACCCACCCCCCCAACACCCCCAGACTGACTCCCCCTTGTCCCCCTGTCCACCCACCCCTCATCCCCTCCAGTCTGACTCTCCCTTGTCTCCCCATCCATCAATCCCCCTCAACACCCCCAGACTGACTCCCCCCTGTCCCCCCACCCCCCTGACACCCCAGACTGACCCCCCGTTGTCCCCCCGGTGTCCCCCCCGCAGGCAGGACAAGCTGAAGGTGCACATGCGGAAGCACACGGGGGAGAAGCCGTACCTGTGCCAGCAGTGCGGCGCCGCCTTCGCCCACAACTACGACTTGAAGAACCACATGCGAGTGCACACCGGGCTCAGGCCCTACCAGTGCGACAGCTGCTGCAAGACTTTCGTCCGCTCCGACCACTTGCACAGGCACCTTAAAAAAGATGGATGCAACGGGATTCCCTCGAGGAGAGGCCGGAAACCCCGGGTGAGAGACGCGGCCGCTCCGGCCCCGGCGGGGGGAGCAGCCGCCGAAGATGGAGGTTTTGCGGCCGGGGGGGAGAGCCAGGAATCAGAGGACACCCCCCCGTCCCAAGGGAACGACCAGGAGCAGCAGCACTTTGAGGAGAATTCAAACAATGAAGCGCCGGGATTGAATGTAGCAGGAGGAGGAGGAGGAGGAGGAGGAGGGTCGGAGGAGGGGAACGCGCAAGGACTCTCCTAAACCAAAAAAAAAAAAACAAACAAAAAACCGACAACAACAAAATACAACGACAACAACAAACCCCACACACCCGAAAACGAAGTCACAAAATCTAGTTAGTACTTTTCCTCCGATTTTTTTTCTCTTTAAAGATGTTTCTCTCCCTTTTTTTTTTTTTTTTTAAGAAAAAAAAAAAAAGCCGGAAAAAAAAGACAACAACAACAACAAAAAAAAAAAGATTATATTATATATATATATTAACGTTTCCAACCTTTCCCCCATCGTAAAGCAGGGATCCCCCTTCCCCCCGAGGATCCCTCGTAGCCAAGGACCTTTTCTTGGAAAGGCAAGGAAAAGAAAAAAAAAAAAAAAGCACGAGGTGGGGATGGAAAGTGGCTCTGTCGGCATGGAAAAGAGCTTCCATGTAAATCCAAAGCTTTATTTTGTGTCCAAACGTGTGTTTAAAAAAAAAAAAAACAAAACAAAAAACTTATTTCAGAGAAAGAGATCTATTTAAGACAAAAAAAAAAAAAAGGAAAAAAAAAAAAAACAGGAAAAGAAAAAAAAAAGGAGGAGCGGCAGGAGTTTGGAAGGGCTGCGGCAGGGAGGGATTTTGGGATCTGGGGGGGGGCCAGGGGTGGCCCTGCAGCCCCCTGGGAGGAGCAGGGGCTCGGAGGGAGCTGCATCCCAGGGGAATGGGGTCAGGATTTGGGGTCTGTCCCCCCCCCCAGCCCCACCCCGTGCAGGGCTCGGTTTGGCAGCGAAGGCTCCGGGTGGGAAATGGCCAAAAATCGCTGGGAATCGCCTAAAAAAATCATGTGAGGAGAAAGGCAGCGGGTTTGGCAGGGCTGGGGACACCCAAGGGTGGGGATGAGGCAGGGATGGGACACCCAGAGTGGGGACACCACCCTGGGGTGGGGGAACCCAGAGTGGGGACACCCAGACTGGGATGGAGACACCTGAACTGGGGACACCCACCCTGGGATGGGGGAACCCAGAGTGGGGACACCCAGACTGGGATGGGGGAACCCGGATTGGGGACACCCACACTGGGATGGGACACCCACACTGGGGACACCCATCCAAGGGTGGGGACACCCACACTGGGGGGACCCATCCAGGGGTGGGACACCCAGACTGGGGACACCCACCCCAGGATGGGGGAACTCGGACTGGGGACACCCATCCAGGGATGGGGACACCCAGATTGGGGACACTCATCCTGGGATGGGACACCCACACTGGGGACACCCATCCAGGGATGGAGACACCTGAACTGGGGACACCCATCCTGGAATGGGACACCCAGATTGGGGACACCCACCTCGGGATGGTGGAACCTGGATTGGGGACACTCACCCTGGGATGGGACACCCACCCTGGGATGGGACACCCACACTGGGGGGACCCATCCAAGGGTGGGACATCCCATCCTGGGATGGGGAACCCAGATTGGGGACACCTATCCAAGGGTGGGGACACCCAAATTGGGGACACCCACCTCGGGATGGTGGAACCTGGATTGGGGACACCCACCCTGGGATGGGACACCCAGATTGGGGACACTCACCCTGGGATGGGACACCCACCCTGGGATGGGACACCCACACTGGGGACACCCATCCAAGGGTGGGGACACCCAGACTGGGGACACCCAGCCATGGATGGGACATCCCACCCTAGGATGGGGACACCCAGATTGGGGACACCCACCCTTGGATTGGACACCCAGACTGGGGACACCCACCTTGGGATGGGGGAACCTGAACTGGGGACACCCACCCTGGGATGGGGTGCCCAGACTGGGGACACCCATATCCATGGATGGGACATCCCATCCAAGGGTGGGGACACCCAGACTGGGGACACCCATCCAGGGCTGGGAACACCCATCCAGGGATGGAGACACCTGAATTGGAGACACCCATCCATGGATGGGGACACCCAGACTGGGGACACCCAGGGCTGGGGACACCCATGGATATCAACACCTGGAGCTGGGGACACCCACCCAAATCTGGGAACACCCACCTGGAGCCGGGAACACCCCGGGCTGGGGGTCTCCAGCTCCGTGTCCATCCCTGTGTCCATCCCTGTGTCCATCCCACATCCATCCCCGTGTCCATCCCACGTCCCCACGTCCGTCCCCATCCCGGGAAGTGCCTGAGCCGGCCCCAGCCCCCCCTGCCGGCAGAATTTGGGGCTGGGGGTGCCCAAACCCCCCCTTCCCCCTCCCCCAGGTTCATTTTTTCCCCCCAAAAAAAAAACCCGCCTGGAAAGGGCGAATTCCTTTGGGAAAAATGAAAAAAAAAAGAAAAAAAAAAAGGTTATTTTTGGTCTCCCTTAAAGGAGCAGGAGGCCTTTGGGAAGGGGGGGGAAAAGCTCTGGCACCCCCCCAGCCCCATTCCCAAAAAATATATATATATATATAGCTAGATAGATAGATTTATGGCTGGAGAGGCGGGTCCCGACCCTCGGGGGGGGGAAAAAAAGGCACCTTTGAGCTGGTCACCTGTTTTCTAAAAATGCACATTTTTAAATGATATAAAAAAAAAACAAACAGAAAAGAGAGATTTTAAAAAAGCCCTTTTATTTTCGAAGCACTTTTTAGATTCTCTTCCTTTTATTTTAAATTTTTCTCTTTTTTTTTGGAGGGGGGGTGGGAGGGGTGTTTTAGGGGTTTTTTGGGGTTTTTTTTTCTCCTTTTATTTTTTTTTTTTGGATGTTTTTACTTTTCCAAAAGCAAAAAGAGAGCGGGTTTGGCCGAATGTATTTTTGGAGAGGGAGTGAGAGAGAGTGTTGGGAATGGGGTGGGATGAGTGGTTGGGTTTTGTTGGGGAGGGGGAAAAAAAAAGAGATGGATGTTTATTTAATGCAGAAGAAAAAAAAATAAATAAATAAAAAAAAAATCCACAAAAAAGCAATAAAAAAATTCCCCAAAAATAAAATAAAAAAAAAGGCTAAAAATAATAATAAATAATAAAAAAAAAAAAAAAAAAGAAAAAAAAAACAAAGAAGTCTTAGCACTTTGCGATGGAACGGGTACTTTGAGCTCACTTTATCTTAATTTAAAAAAGAAAAAAAAGCAAAATTCAAGATGTTTACAGGTGAAAAAAGACTTAAAAATATAAAAAAAAAAAGCTTCTACGGAGAAAAAAAAATATTATTAAAAAGGAAAAAAAAAAATTAAAAAAAAAAGCCTAAATTTATTTTTGTAAGAAAAACAAAAAAAGAAACAGAAATGTGTATATATATATATATATTTAAAAAAAGTTAAAAAAAAGAGACAAAAAAAAAAAAGAAATATATATATATAGGCAGAATCCAAGTGATAATTCCAGGTGTTGTTGGATGGGAGGAAAGATGCTAATTAGGTTCTGTGACAGTGCCCCTGACCCTCGGGAATTTTAAATATTCCAGACAAAAAAAAAACAAACATGGAAGCTTGAATTTTAGGCAGGAATCCTAAATCCTTGAGGGGGGTGTGGGTTGGCTCCCTGTGGCCTTGAGGAGGGTTGGGGGTTTTTTTAAATAATTTTATTTTTCAATGTTTTGTTTTTGGGTTGGTTTTTTTTTTTTTAGCCAGTCGGTGTTGGAATGTTGGGATGGGGGGGGATCCCTGTGGATTCGGATCCCGCCTCGGGCAGGGGGAATAATTGGGATTTTGGGCAGTGAATCCCCTCGGGAAGGTGTGGAGGGACTTGGATCCAGGTTGGAATTGTGATGCTCCCTGTGGGTTTGGATCCCTCCAGCTCTTCCCTGGGACATAAATTGGGATCTGGGAGATAAATTGGGAAGTGAATCCCCCAGGAAGGTGTGGAGGGACCTGGATCCAGGTTGGAATTGTGTTGCTCCCTGTGGGGTTTGGATCCTTCCAGCTCTTCCCTGGGAGATAAATTGGGCAGTGAATCCCCCAGGAAAGTGTGGAGGGACTTGGATCCAGGTTGGAATGGGAATGTCTGTGTTGTTCCCCGTGGATTTGTATCCCTCCAGCTCTTCCCTGGCAGATAAATTGGGATCTGGGAAGTGAATTCCCCCAGGAAGGTGCTGGAGGGACCTGGATCCAGGTTGGAATTGTGTTGTTCCCTGTGGATTTGTATCCCTTCAGCTCTTCCCTGGCAGATAAATTGGGATCTGGGAAGAGAATCCCCCCGGGAAGGTGCTGGAGGGACTTGGATCCAGGTTGGAATTGTGTTGCTCCCTGTGGGTTTGGATCCTTCCAGCTCTTCCCTGGCAGATAAATTGGGATCTGGGAAGTGAATCCCCCTGGGAAGGTGCTGGAGGGACCCAGATCCAGGCTGGATTTGGGGGAAAGGGTCGTGTTGTTCCCTGTGGATTTGAATCCCTCCTGCTCCCACCTTGGGCAGGGAAATTGGAACCTGGATCCAGGCTGGAATGGGGGGGTTGATGCTCCCTTTGGATCCCTCCAGCTCTTCCCTGGCAGATAAATTGGGATCTGGGAAGTGAATCCCCCAGGAAGGTGCTGGAGGGACTTGGATCCAGGTTGGAACTGGAGAGTTGTGATGCTCCCTGTGGAATTGGATCCCTCCAGCTCTTCCCTGGGAGATAAATTGGGATCTGGGAAGAGAATTCCCCTGGGAAAGTGCTGGAGGGACCTGGATCCAGGTTGGAATTGTGTTGCTCCCTGTGGAATTGGATCCCTCCAGCTCTTCCCTGGGCAGATAAATTGGGATCTGGGCAGTGAATCCTCCCAGGAAGGTGTGGAGGGACCTAAATCCAGAACAGAAAGAGGCCTAAAATATTCCCCATGGATTTGTGTCCCCCATGGATTTGTGTCCCCCATGGATTTGTGTCCCTCTCCTTCCCCCCTCGGGCACTTCAGTTGGGATTCTGGGAAGGTGCTGGAGGGACCCAGATCCAGGTGGGAACAGGGCTGGGAATGTTCCCTGTGGATTTGCATCCCCCCCACTCCCTCCTCGGGGCAGGAAATCGGGATTTGGGCAGGGAATCCCCCCGGGAAGGTGCCCGAGGGATCCGGGCTGGGATTGGCAGCGCTGGCAAAATTTTGGGATATGCAACAAAAAAAAACCCCAAAAAACTCCCGTGTGGATTTTGTAAATAGACACTTGTTGAGGTTCTTTGTCGTACTCGGAGTTGTGGTGGCTCCTCTCGAGTCTGTCCCGGTTTTTCCCTGGATTTTTCCGACCCTCCCCCAGCTCCTCGCGGCTGCTCTTTCCCCCCTTTTCCCGATCCCGGAGGAGTTCTGGGGAGATTTTGGGGGTTCTGGGAAAGCGGCGGCGCTGGGGAAGGGGGTGGAGTCGGTGGGATCCTCCCGGTGGGGAGAGAAGGGGGAAAAAAAGGGGGAAATTGGGAGAAAAAAAGGGGGAAAGGAAAAAAAAAGAGGGGGAGAAAAAGGGGGGGAGGAAAAAAAAAACGGGGAATGATGAGGAAAAAAAGTGGAGGAAAAGGAAATTGGGGGAAAGGGGAAAAAAGGGGGGGAAAGGGGGAAAATGAGGAAAAGGGGGAAATGAGAAAAAGGGGGAAAGAAGGAAAAAAAGAACAGGGAAAAGGAGAAGGAAAAGAAGGAAAAAGGGGAAATGAGAAATAAAAAAGGGGGGAATGAGAAAAAAGGGGGGAATGAGAAATAAAAAAGGGGGGGAAATGAGAAATAAAGAATAAAGGGGGGGGAGGAAATTGGGGGGAGGGGGGGACCAGGGGGAGAAAAATGAGGAAAAAACGAGTGGAAAAAGGAAAAACACACAAAGGAGAAAGAGCACAAAAAAAAAAATAAAGGAAGAGGAGAGAGGAGGAGACTCAGGATTCCCCCAAATGACGTCCCCGTGTCCCCCTCCCCGCCCTAAAAGTGGCGACACTTTAGCACAAAAGGTGAAGTTTGCACTAAAAAATAAAGCGAAATAAAGCAAAAAAAAAAAAAAGAAAAAAAAAAGCTCAAACCCTTCCCAAAATCTCCCGTTTTTGTCCCTGTCCTGTCACCTGCCTTAAACCCCCTGACCCCCCCAAACCCTCCCCCTGTAGCTCAGCCTCGGGATTTTTATGGTTATTATGATGATTTCCATTTAATTTGATTTTTTTTTGTTTGTTTGTTCGGTTTTTTTTGGTGGTGGTTTTCTAAACTCCAGGTCGGGATCAAACGTTGCCAAAGAAAGTGCTGAGTTACGGTGGGAAAGGGGGAGAGACAGAGAGAGAGAGAGAGAAATAATAATAGTGATAATTATAATTATAATAATAAATTATGAAATAATAACCGAATGATGAAATAATAACGACTGGATCGAAGCCAAGGGGGAAATTGGGGGGGGGAAATGAGGGGTTTGGGGGTAGAAAAGAGGGAAAAAAATCAGTGTTTTCCCCTCTCTCCCTCCCCCTCCATCCCATCACCCCCAGTGTCAGCTCAGATTTAGGGGGGGGATTAACCCGGGTTTGGGGGGGGTTGTAAACCCGAATTTGGGGGGGTTTAGCCCGAATTTGGGGGGCTCAGCTCGAGTTTGGGGGGCTCAGCCCGGATTTAGGGGGAGGTTAACTTGGTTGGGGGGGGCTCAGCTCAGATTTAGGGGGGATTAACCCAAGTTTGGGGGGGGCTCAGTTCAGGTTTGGGGGGCTCAGCCCAAGTTTAGGGGGGATTAACCCACGTTTTGGGGGGGCTCAGCTCAGATTTAGGGGGAATTAACCCAAATTGGGGGGGTTCAGCCCAAGTTTAGGGGGGATTAATCCACATTTTGGGGGAGCTCAGTCCAGGTTTGGGGGGCTCAACCTGGATTTAGGGGGAATTAACCCAAGTTTGGGAGGGTTCAGCCCAAGTTTAGGGGGGATTAATCCACATTTTGGGGGGGCTCAGGTCTGGTTTGGGGGGGCTCATCTTGGATTTAGGGGGAATTAATCCAGGTTTGGGGGGCTCAGCCTGAGTTTAGGGGGCTCAGCCCTGGTTTGGGGGTCTCAGCCTGGATTTAGGGGGAATTAACCCAAGTTTGGGGGGGTTCAACCCAAGTTTAGGGAGGGATTAATCCACATTTGGGGGGGCTCAGGTCTGGTTGGGGGGGCTCAGCCTGAGTTTAGGCAGCTCAGCCCAACTTTGGGGCGGCTCAACCTGGATTTAGGGGGAATTAACCCACATTTTGGGGGGGCTCAGGTCTGGTTGGGGGGGCTCAGCCCAACTTTGGGGGGGCTCAACCTGGATTTAGGGGCAATTAATCCAGGTTTGGGGGGCTCAGCCAGGATTTAGGGGCAGTTAGTCCAGGTTTGGGGGGGCTCAGCCCGGATTTAGGGGTAGTTAGTCCAGGTTTGGGGGGGCTCAGCCTGGATTTAGGGTCAGTTAGCCCAGGTTTGGGGGGCTCAGCCTGGATTTAGGGGCAGTTGAGCCCAGGTTTGGGGGGCTCAGCCCGGCCGGGGGGGTCCGTCCCCCCCTCATTGGGGTGTCCCCCCCCCCAAATCAGCCGGGGGGTGTTTGGGGCCATTCCCGGCTCATTTGGGGTCTGGGGGTGACAAAAGGGGGGGTTTGAACCCCCCAAAATTGTCTCTGGGGGGGTCAGGGGTGTTCTGCTCCCCCCAAACTGAGCACTGGGGGTGTGGGGGGGGTCTCATTATTCCCATTTTTCCACAGGAAAAGGGCTGATTTCCCCCTCCCCCCCTCCCCAAATTCCCCTTTACACCCCCAACCTCCCCTTAATTTCCTAATTTAACAATAAACCCCCTCAAACCCCCTCCTTAACCTCCAAATCTATTTATATTTTTAATTAAACCCAGAGAAAAAAAAACAATTAAAAACCCAACAACAACAACAAACAAACCCCACAATTTTATTTAAATAAAGACAAACCAGAGCTTTTAAAAAAAAAAAGAGCAAAAAAACAGGACGGAAATTTTTTTGGGGGAGGGGTCGAGGGGGTGGGAAAGATTAAAATGCTGCGTTTAATTGTGTTTTATATTAAAAAAAATTATATATATTATATATATATATATACACAGCAAGAGCTGAAATGTCTCCGGGGGGGGGTCACTGTGACACCGAGCTCGGGGACCCCAAAGGACGCTCGAGGTGGGGCCACTTTATTATAAATATTAATTTTTATTTTCGTTTTTTTTTCCCTTTTTTTTTTCGTTTATTTTCGGGTTTTTGTTGTTTTTTTTTTTTTTCCTGCGTCTTTCTATATAATCTATTAAAGAGATTCTTTATCTTCAAGCACTCGCAAAAGTTTCAGCCGTTTTTATGTGTTTCCAGACTTCTTTTTTTTTGGGTTTGGTTGGGTTTTTTTTTGGTGAGGATTTTGGGGGCTGGGGGAGGGGGAAAAAAAGGGGGAGGAGGGGAGGGGGGAAAAAAAAAAGGAAAAAGGAAAAAAAAAAAGGAGCGAGGCAAAAAAAAAGGAAGAGAAAGAAATATCTTAAAAATAAAAAAAAATAAAGCACAGAAAAGACATTCCATAGATTGTAACTTTGATAGTTCTTTATAAAAAAAAAAAGTCGGGGTGGGGGGGGAGAGAGGAGGAGGAAAAATAAAGAAATAAAAAATTACGACCAAAAAAAGAAAAAAAAAAAAAAAAAGAGAAAAAAAAACAAAAGACCAAAAAAAAAAAAACGAAATCGAAATAATAAAAAATTGCACTTTGGGAGGGGCTTTAAAATAAAAACGAGGAAAAAATTAAAAAAAAAAAAAAAAAAGAGAGAAATAAAGTATATATTAAAAAAAAATACACCCGGAGCCGGTTGGTCTTCTTGGGGGAGGAGGTTTTGGGGGGTCCCCCCAATTTTTTGGGGAGTCCCTCTAATTTTTTGGGGGGGGTTCTGGTGGGTTTTTCATGGGTTTGGGGGGAGAGTTGTTGGTTTTGGGGTGTTTGGGGTTGGGGGAGTGGGGGGGGTCCCCCTGGTTTGGGGGGGTCCAGGGGTGCAGGAGGGGGGGAGTTTTGGGGGGTTCCCCTGGTATTTTTGGGGGGTTCACTGGTTTTTGGGGGGTTCCCCTGATTTTTGGGGGTGTCCAGGCCTGGTTTGGGGGGATTCCCTTTGGTTTTTGGGGGATTCCCTTTGGTTTTTGGGGGATTCCCTTTGGTTTGGGGGTGTCCGGGGGTTGCCGGGGGGGATATTTTGGGTGGGTTCCTCTTGGGTTTGGGGTTTTGGGGGGGGGTTTCTCCTTGTTTGGGGGTGTCCGGGGTTCGCAGGAGGGGTTGTTTGGGGGGGTTCCCCCCTATTTTCAGGATGTCCAGGACTGTTTGGGGGGGTTCCCCCTGATTTGGGGGGGTCCAGGACCACAGGGGGGGTTCCCCCTAATTCAGGGGTGTCCAGGGCTGCAAGACTGGGAGGGTTTTGGAGGGGGTTCCCCTGTCTTCTGGGGGGGGTCCAGGACCACAGGGGGGGGGTGTTTGGGGGGGGTTCCCCCTGATTTGGGGGGTCCAGGGCTCCGGGGGGGTGGGGGGTGGGGGGGGTCACTCTCAACCTGTGGCCTCAGTTTCCCCAAATGGAACAACCCCCCCCCCCCGGCACAGGGGTGGGGGTCCCACCGCCCCCAGCCCAGCATGGGGTGCCCCCCCCCCAGTCTGCCCAGTCTGCCCAGTGCCCCCCCCAGTCTGCCCAGTGCCCCCTCCCAGTCTGCCCAGTGCCCCCCCCAGTCTACCCCAGTGCCCCCTCCAGTCTGCCCAGTGCCCCTCCCAGTCTGCCCAGTGCCCTTCCCAGTCTGCCCAGTGTCCCCTCCCAGTCTATTCAGTGCCCCCCTCCCAGTCTTCCCAGTGCCCCCCCCCAGTCTGCCCAGTGCCCCCCCCCACTCTACTCAGTGCCCTCCCAGTCTACCCAGTACCCCCCCAGTCTGCCCAGTACCCCCCCCAGTCTGCCCAGTGCCCCCCCCACTCTACTCAGTGCCCTCCCAGTCTTCCCAGTACCCCCCAGTCTGCCCAGTACCCCCCCCAGTCTTCCCAGTACCCCCCCCAGTCTGCTCAGTACCCCTCCCAGTCTTCCCAGTACCCCCCCAGTCTTCCCAGTACCCCCCAGTCTGCCAGTACCCCCAGTCTGCCCAGTGCTCCCAGTGGGGGGATACAGGGCGGTGGGTCCCATCCGGGGGGGGTCCTGTGAGTGTTGGAGGATTTGGGGGGCTCGGGATGGGGTTGTGGGGGGGCCCCCCAGTCTGCCCAATACCCCCCCAGTCTGCCCAGTGCCCCCCCCAGTCTGCCCAGTGCCCCCCGGCCCAGTTAAGCCGCTTGCGGGGGGCTGAGACACGGGGGGTCGGGGGGGGGGGTCGGGGGGGCTCTAATCGCGTTTGGGCCCAGATGGCCACGATTTAAGGAGCCTCCGGGGGCAGTTTGGGGGGTCCCCCCCCCCTCAAACCCCCCTCCCCAAGCCGGGGGGGGGGTCACTGCCAACAGCGAGCCCGAGGCGGGCACGGGCCACCCCACATCCCAAAAAAACCCCAAATCCGGTGCCAGCCGGAGCTCGGGGACACCATCCCACCCTCCCCCCCCCCCGTCTGTCCCCCCCTGGACCCCCCCCCCAAAACGGGCACGGCCACCGCGAGGGATTAATTTGTGTCATAATCTGCCTTGTTCGGGGCGCGCGCAGGGGATTTGGGGGTTTATCCCGGGATTTAGTGGCCGAGTCGTCTTTCTTAGCGAGACGCCCTAATGCCACTTAACACCTGGGAGCCGCGATTTTCATTAGGGGCGTCAGGGACAATTAGTAAGGAAATAATTAGGGCACGGGCAGCCGCTGGAGGGTTTAAGCCCCATATGTGCCTGAGCCGGCTGAGGGGGGGCGGATCCCCGTTTTGGGGGGTGTCCGGAGCTGCAAAGGGGGTTTTTTGGGGGGTGGGGGGGGTGAGTCCCAGCTGAGGCTGCTCCTGCACGGAGCAAAAATCCCTCTTGGAGAGTAAAGGCAAAGGGTGGGGGGCCCGCCAGTCTGCTCAGTGCCCCCTCCCAGTCTGCCTCAGTGCCCCCTCCCAGTCTGCCCAGCGCTCCCAGTGGGGGGCTACAGGCCGGTGGGGTCCCATCCCGGGGGGTCCTGTGAGTGTTGGAGGATTTGAGGGGCTCGGTGGGAACACGGGATGGGGCTCTGGGGGGGTCCCTCAGGGGGTGTGGTGCCCCACCCCGGGTCATCAGTAATGGGGGGACACACACAGGTGACCCCTTGGTGTGGTGGTCGCGGGGGGGGGGACGACACATCCCGAGTGTCCCTGAAGCCACCCCCAACATTTTGGGGAAGGGGGGGGGTTACAGGAAGGGCGGGCGGGGCAGGAAAACCCCCGGAGCGCGGGGAAGGGGGAACCGCCCCCAGGCCCAGCGGGGCCGCTCGGGGGGGCAGGCGCTGGGGGGTCCCGGGCAGCGCCAGGGGGGGCAGCGCCAGGGGGGGGCGCGGGGGTGGGGGCCGGGGGGCAGCAGGGGCAGCAGCAGCCGAGGCCGTAGAGGGCGTAGGGGGTGGTAAGAAAGCCGACGTTGACCCTGCGAGGGGGCAAACACAGAGCGTGGGGGGTGAGCGCTGAGCCTCCAAGACCGCCCCCTGTGCCACCCTCCGTGCCACCCCCGGGGACGGGCATCCCCGCTGACCTGCGGACGCGCCGCCGGGCCCGGCGCCGGTGTGGTAGTCGCCCTTGGCGAAGTCCTCGAGGTTGGCGGGGTGGATGGCCCAGAAATGGGCCTTTGTGCCGTTGTCGCTGCGCCCGGCCTTGACGAAGCACTCGTTGAGGGACAGGTTGTTGCCGGACGCTGTTGCGCCAACTCTTCTCCTGGGCAGAGAGGGAGAGGGGGGTCAGCCAGGCCAAGAGGGGGTCAGCCCCAGCCGAGCCCCCCCCCCACAGCCCCGCTGTGCCCAACCCCCGTGCCCCGCCCCGTGCGCCCGCGGCAGCACCGGAGAGAACAGTGCCTGGGGAAATCAACCCTGGCAGCACCGAGATCCGGATCCTGAGAGTCCACTAGATCTGGATCCTGGAAACCCACAGATCTGGAATCCTGGAAACCCACAGATCTGGATCCTGGAAGAAACCCTTAGAACACACCCTGGGAGATGGTCCTGGGGACCCTTGGGGAGATCTTGGCACACGTGTTTTCCCGGTGGATTGGGGTCAGGCAACATCAGGAGGCACCAGAGGGGAAACGGTGCCCAGAGAAACCAGTGCCGAGATCTGGACGTGGGCACGGGCATTTTTTCTCCCACTGGATTGGGATCAGACACCAACAGGCACCAGAGGGAAAGGTGCCTGGAGAATCCTGGAGAACCCAGCCCCACTGGCACTGTTAGTAATAAGATCCTGATGCTGAAGACCCTGGGAGAGCCTGGGAAAAGATCCTGGGGATCCCTGGGGAGATCCTGGCACACTCATTTTCCGGCTGGATTGGGATCAGTAGGCACCACAGTGAAGAGTGCCTGGAGAAACCAGCCCCAGCAGCACACCAAGATCCGAATCCTGGAGACCCTGGGAGACCCTGGGAGAAAATCCTGGAGACCCTGGGAGACCCTGGGAGAAGATCCTGGGGACCCCTGGGGAGATCCCGGCACACTTCCTTTTTCCCGGTGGATTGGGACCAGCCGCCACCAGTGGACACCAGAGTGAACCAACCCCACCGGCACCGAGATCCCGACGCGTTTTCCCCGCTAGATTGGGATCAGCAGAGACGGGGTGAGTTCCCCCAGCCCAGTCCCACACCCACCAGCAGCACCCCGGGCTCAGCTCACATTTTTCCTCCTCACCCCACACCAGGGAAAACCAGGGAGGAATTCCCAGGACTTCCCAGGCTCCAGCCCCCTCACCTTGTTCTTGAAGTAGGGGTAGTTGTCCATGATCCACTGGTAGATGTCGGAGAGCAGCAGCTTCTTCTCGGGGGGACGAGAGGATGGCGGTGGAGATGAGGGCGGATGTAGGACTGCGCCGGTTTGTCCCCCGGGCTCGGCCGGGGGCCGGGGGGGCTCCTCCCGGGGGGCTCTTCCCGGGGGGCTCCGGGCTCGGGGGGGTCCCGTCCCGCCGCTCCGACAGCAGCGACTCGATGGTGAAGGAGGCTCCGGGTGGGCGCCGCGTCCCCTGCCCCGTGTGCCCGCCGTGCCCCCCGGTGCCCGTGTCCTCTCGGTGCCCCCCGGTGTCCCCCCGGTGCCCCCCGGTGTCCCCCCCGGTGTCCCCCGGTGCCCGTGTCCCCCATGGTGCCGCTGCGCGCCGCCGCCGCCGCCGCCGGCGCTCGGGGGCCCCCGGTAATTAGTGCAGATTACAGGGTTTGCTAATTGTGTTTCACAAACGCGCTGCCCCCAAAGGCGGGCTGTTTATCTGGCAAAGCCCCCGGCTTTAGCGGGATTTGAGGCCTTTAAGCCTCATAAATAAAATGATTAATCCCTCTGGAGGTGGAGGAATTCGAAGTGGCACCGCGGGTGCCCGCGGGGGACGGGGGCCAGGGGGGGTTGGGGCTGCCCCCCAAAATCCGGGGGGGACATCGGGGGAGGGGGGGCAGGGGCTGAGCCAGGACCCCCCCTGCCACGGGCACGGACCCTCTGGACTTATTTAGGCGACCTTTGGAATCCCCAGGGAGTTTATGGAGGCCCTGGAGAGATCCTGGGGATGCCCAGGGAAATCCTGGGAGCCTGTGGAGGGGGGGACTGGGATCGACCCAGGACCCTCCTGCCCCAGGCACAGACCCTCCAGGCTCATTTTGGGGGGAGCTCAGGGTGATCCTCAGAACCCTCAGGAAGTTCCTGGAGGCCCTGGTGAGATCCTGGAGAGATCCTGGTGAGATCCTGGAGAGATCCTGGGGATGCCCGGGGGGGGGGACACACACCTGGGTGTTGCCCTGGGATCCTTCTGTCCCCTGGGGCTCATTTTGGGGTGAGCTCAGGGTGATCCTGGGTACCTGGAGGAAGCTCCTGGGGACCCTCTGGAGATCCTGGAGACCCCGAGAGAAGATTCTGGGGTAACCCCAACGAATTCCTGGGCACCCTGGGGAGATCCTGGGAGACCTCAGGGAGATCCTGGAGATCCCAGTGAGACCCCAAAGATCCCCAGGGAGTTCCTGGAGACCCCAGGCAAGATCCCAGGGGACTCAGAGCAAGATCCTTTGGAGACCCTGGGAGAAGATCCTGAGGATCCTGTGGATCTCCAGGGAGCTCATGGAGGCCCCGAGGACCCCCCTGGAGTTCCTGGAGACCCCAGGCAAGATCTTGAGGACCTCCTGGGGAAATCCTGAGGAGCTCAGGAAGATCCTGGAAAACCTGGGGGAGCTCCTGGGGATCCCCAGGTGAGATCCCGAGGATTCCCAGGGAACTCCTGGAGATGCCAAGGTCAGAAATCCCAACAAGCCGACACGGAATTAAATGTAAATCTTTTCATTTTATTTAACAAACACTATAATTTGAACTTTTGAAGAATGTGTACTGAGGGAAAGAAAAATAATTTTCTTTTTTTTCTTTTTTTTTTTCCGTTTCGTTTTTTATGTTTTTTTGTCCTTTTTTTTGTTTTTTTTCTCTTCTCTTTACAAAACAAAGGGGAAAAAAAAAATAAAACCAGGAAAAAAAAAAAAAAAAAACAAACAGTATAGAAGGGAAAAAAAAAAAACAAAAAACCAAAACAACAAAACCCAAAACATATGTACAGGAAGAGCTGGCCAACTCCAACAGAAAGCACTAACACAAGCACGGTGTTTCCAAACAGTTGCTTGGCCTGGAAAGTTTAAAAGCAATTAAATTAGAATAAAAATATTAGGAAAAAACAAAGTGACTCTAAAGCTACTGTGCAGCCAGGGCTGAGAGCACAGAACTTTGTACAGTAAAACTCGATTTTGGAGCTCTACCCGGGGTTATTTTTATTTTTTTTTTTAGGTTGTTTTAAATCCCCCTTTTTTTTTTTCCCCCACCCCCACCCCTGTTTCAACCTGAAAACATATTGCTTACACACAACCAGGAAAAGAGAATGGAAAAGCAAAAGCCTGTGGCAAACAAGTGCGAGTTTCCCCCGTGGAAGTAACACTGGGATGCTCCAGGAACGCTCCCTGCCGGACACCTGGGGGGAAAACGGGAGGATCCCTCCCTTTTTTCCCTTCAAATTCCAGGTCTGGAGGCAAAACGGAGCCGGGCAGGGAGGGTTGGGAGCTCAGGGACCCCCCACCCCATGTGGGAGAGGGGGGGGAGTGGGAGAGGAGCCCCCAGAGCTGGGGGGGTGACCCCTCCGCGGTTGGGAGAAGTTTGGGATTTAGGGCAGCTCTGGGGGGGACCCTCGGGGGCTTTTCCCTCCAGGTGGGATTTTGGGGAGCGCTGGGAATGCACCAACAGCCCCCCAACACCCCCCTCTCTGTGCCCTGAGTGCTGGGGGGGGGATGGAGGGAGGATGGAGGGTTTGGGGTGCACAGGGCAAGGGGTGGAGGGTTTGGGGTGTCCAGAGGGGAAGGGGATGAAGGAAGGGATGGAGGGTTTGGGGTGTCCCAGAGGGGAGGGATGAAGGAAGGATGGAGGGTTTGGGGTGCACAGGGCAAGAGATTGAGGAAGGATGGAGGGTTTGGGGTGTCAAGGGGAGGGATGAAGGAAGGATGGAGGGTTTGAGGTACCCAGGGGGGAAGGATGAAGGAAGGATGGAGAGTTTGGGGTGTCCAGGGCAAAGGATGGAGGGTTTTTGGGTGTGTCCAGAGGAGAGGGATGAAGGAAGCACAGAGGGTTTGGGGTGCACAGGGCAAGGGATGAAGGAAGGATGGAGGGTTTGGGGTGCACAGGGCAAGGATGATGGGAGATTGCAGGGTTTGGGGTGCCCTGAGGGAAGGATGAAGGAAGGATGGAGGGTTTGGGGTGACCAGGGCAAGGGATGAAGGAAGGATGGAGGGTTTGGAGTGCCCAGAGCAAGGGATGAAGGGAGATTGCAGGGTTTGGGGTGCCCTGAGGGAAAGATGAAGGAAGCACTAAGGGTTTGGGGATGCCCAGAGCAAGGGATGAAGGGAGGATGGAGGTTTGGGGTGCCCAGGGGGGAAGGATGAAGGAAGGATGAAGCACAGAGGGTTTGGGGTGCCCAGGGCAAGGGCTGAAGGAAGGATGGAGGGTCTGGGGTCTGGCAATGCCCAGCAACACCAAAACCCCCCACCCAGTGCTCAGGGGTCTCAGCTCAGCCTCGGGCACGGGGGGCATCACCCCGTGGGCACAGCCCAGGGCCCTTCCCTGCCCATCCCGGTGGGAAAAGCCTCGAGGCCCAGAGGGAAGCGGAGCTGGGAGGAGTCAGCGGACAAAGGTCACGACAGAAACTCTCTGAGACATCAAAGTCAAAAGGGTTGTGACGGGTCACAAACTCAAAAGCAACAACGTTTTGCCATCACGAGCACGGGAGCAGCTTTGGCTCTGGCACCAAAGTGGGGGACAGAGGAGTGGAAAGCCCGGAGCCCTCGGCCCTGCCCTCCCCCCCGCCCGGCCAGGGGCCCGGGGCTCGAAGAAACCTGAATTGGAGTTACCGAGGTAGTTGGCTAAAAACTGAGATTCCCCCCCTGGCATTTTCTGGAAGGGCCCCCCCCCGCCCCTGCTCCTGCTCAGTGCCACGTGTGCCCGGGGGTGGGGGTGGCCTGCAGGTCATGGGCACCATCCCTGGGGATGTGACAGTCCTGCAGGTCACCCCACTGTCCCCGGGGGTGTGACAGTCCTGCAGGTCACTGTCCCCACCCCTGGGGGTGTGACAGTCCTGCAGGTCACTGTCACCATCCCCAGGTGTCCCCAGGGGTGGGGGTGGCCTGCAGGTCATGGGCACCATCCCTGGGGATGTGACAGTCCTGCAGGTCACCCCACTGTCCCCAGGGGTGTGACAGTCCTGCAGGTCACTGTCCCCACCCCTGGGGGTGTGACTGTCCTGCAGGCCACTGTCCCCTCCCTGGGTATGTGACTGCCCTGCAGGTCACCTCACTGTCCCCAAGGGGTGTGACAGTCCTGCAGGCCACTGTCACCATCCCCAAGTCTGGGGGTGGCCTGCAGGTCATGGTCACCATCCCTGGGGGTGTGACTGCCCTGCAGGTCACTCCATCTGTCCCCAGGGGTGTGACTGCCCTGCAGGTCACTCTCCACTGTCCCCAGGGGTGTGGGGGGTGCCCCTGCAGGTCACTCCACTGTCCCCAGGGGTGTGGGGGGTGCCCTGCAGGTCCCTGTCCCCACCCCCAGGGCTGTGACTGCCCTCCAGAACCAACCTCAACGAAAAGGGAATGCGCAGCCCTTGTCAGTCTTCAAAAACACCAAGTTATTGCACTTCAAAAATACAACAGATTTGTGGTTCCAGGCCCCTCCCTCCCCTCCCTCCCTCCCTCCCGACATCCCCCCCCATGGCTTCTGCTCAACTAAAACGAGTCACTACGCACAAATCTCTACGTTCCCCTTGGGATTAGGATCAAGATTCCAACCGTGTCTCTTTGCATGAGGTGCAGAGCTGCTGGAGCTCCTCTCTAAGAACAGTGCGCTTCCAACCCCGCCAGCTCAGCCCTGGCACCCCATGCCCCCTCCCTTCTCCCCACCCCTACAAACCCTCCCCTCTATCCTTGCTGGGTTATACAACCCCCCCCCCTCACACACAAACCCTGCCCTCCCCCCCTCCCCCTCCCCACCCCCAGCAAAACCTTTAGATTAATTAAGGAATGGTTATTTAACAAGAGGATCAAACTGCCCACGGGCTTTGGAGATGCAGGGCTGGGTGTCCTGGAGGTGTGCAGGTGAACTCCCTTGATCCTGGCATCCAGGGGAGGGAGGATCCTGCCTGGCTTAAGACACTTTCCTTCCTTCAGGCTCCAGTTCAGGGTCAGGCTCTGAGTGGGGTCGTTTTCCAACCAAGAAGCAGCTCAAAATGGTTTGTTTGTGGTTTGTTTTTTTTTTTTTCTTGTTCGCGTTTTGTGTTTTTTTTTTTTTTCTTTTTTGTTTTCTCTCTCTCGTTTTAATGAATAATTCGGAATAGGAAAGTCAGAGGA